>NW_020450909.1:14872-190107 GCF_003343035.1 Apteryx rowi | reverse complement strand
GAGCGGGGGGTTCTGGCGGCTGCCGGGCCAAGGGCCGGATCGGGCCGTTGGCGCCGCTTCCGGGCGTGGCGGGGCCGGGGGAGAACCCGGCTCCGGTAATTGTGTGGCTCGTGGAGCCGCTTGTTTGAGCGTTTCCCTTGTCATTTAGCGTTTTTCTGTGTTTTTGTTTTGGTGTGTGTGTGTGTGTGTGTGTTCTGCAGGCCAGAGAAGCCCTGGAGCACGGGGAGGTGCCCGTGGGTTGCCTCTTGGTCTGCGACAACGAGGTGCTGGGGAAGGGCAGGAACGAAGTGAACGAGACCAAGAACGTGAGTGGGGGCCGGGCCGGGCCGGGCCGGGCCGGGGCGGCGCTGCGCTGCGCTCCCCGCCTCGCTGCCGCCGGAGGGGTTTCGGGGCGGTTAGGAGCAGCTTTCCGAAAACGTCAGCCCCGGGCCCCGCCGGGGTTGAAAAGCAACCAGCTGCTAGGAATGATTAGCAAAGGAGTAGAGGAGGAAACGGGAAAGATCATAAAGTCGTATTGCAGATCGAAGGCGCTGTAGTCCCTGAAAGGCGTTTAGATTTCAGACGATTCCTTTGGAGGCCTTTAAAGTCTTTTGTGTCTGGAGAGCTGGACCTACGAAGCCTCCCTATTGAAATTCTTTCCATAGAAACTCCAGAGAAAGTTTACATTATCAGTAAACTAGCACTTGCCAAGGAAAAATTAATTTTGTGGAAACACTTGCTTCCAGAACTGTTTATTTAAATATGAGTTAAATCCACTGAATAGAGCTCTTTATGATAAGAAATGATTATGCAAATAGGCAAAGGCAAAGAAATATACAGGAAGCTTTATTTCTAATGAACAAAATTGAAGTACTATCCAAGTTTCCTTCAGGAAAAATGCAGTAAAATATTTCATAGTAAAAAAGGTAACTGGTAATTGACGCATAGATATTCTTAGCTATCTATCTAAACTGCAAAGATTTATTTTTAATTGCTAATCATGTATCAAAGATACATGTTAAATTTACAACATAATCCTTCCTTATAATAATATAAGGAACTGAGTAGACTAAGGATATTATTTGGCAAAATGCTCTTTGAGAAGTAAAGTTGAGTTATTATATTTCACATGCTAATTGCTCATATTATATGATACAGTTTTCTGAGAAGTAATGAAACATACTTTGGAAATCTAACTCTGTTGCTTTTTTTAGGAAAACTTTATTACAAATAAATGAATGAGTAAGTAATCCTCTCATTTTTGGAGAGGGCAGGAAGAAGAGAAGGAGCTGGGGAATTGTACAGAGCTGCAAAATATGTAGACTCACAGTTTAATGTATTGTTTACCAAAATTATTCCTTTGACAAAGATGTTCTCTCTAAAAAGTTACTGCCATTAAAACTTCAACCTGATACTTGCAATTTTAGCCATTCGATTAGATGTTATAGATGCTGAGAGACCCATTAAAGCCAACAGGGGTTTTATACAACTGAAGGTTTTGTATAAATGGATCTGCATGCAGGATCAGGCCTTAATTTACATTATGTCTCTAATCCCAAAATATATTTAAAAAAAGATGAAAATGAGTCTTGTGAGTTCAAAAATGTGACATTAAGGGTAGATCATTATATTAGTTTGTTTTAAAGGGGAATCCATAGCATATTAAAATAACTTTCATACAGCTCATGAAAGTTAGATGAAATAGAAGTCAGATATTTGAAGTTAAATCAGTGTAAACACTGAGAAAGTAGGCGCTTCTTGAGAAAATTGTGCCAGTGATATTAACACTGTGTAGGAATCATGTGTTAACAAATGGGCAGAACATAACTGAAGAGGCTGATGACAAAATCAGATTCAACTTAAAAAGTATTATGAAAGCTTCTGGCCTCTTTTATATTCATATCAGGGTTTCATGAAGGTATGTATTTAAATCCAAGTAGAGTAATTTCAAAAATTCTGGCTGCTTTTGGGAACAGTAAACTGTTAATATCTTTGAAAAATGAAGTTATTTTTCAATTTCTATTTTAGCCTGAGTTCCTTTTTTTTGTGGCTTAATTTTCATAAATGCTTATATTATAATGATTGCAAATGCTGGGTATGCTGCGCTTTTAAATTTCTGATCATATACTTAATTGCTCCATATAGTCTAAAAGAAATGGGAGATTGAAAGATGCATTATTTAGGAACAATCCTAGAAAAAAAGAAAAAAAAAACCTCTCGAACCATTGAGGCAATTACAGCAGACCTCATAAATTTATCAAGTTCCATTTTAAAACTAATTTCTTGCCCCACCTTATATTGGAAAACTCCAGAATATCATTTCTCAGATAGTTAGAAAACTTCTGATTTCCAATGTAAACTTTTTATGGTTAGTTTGTATCTCTCTGTTCTTGTGCTAGCATCATCCTGTATTTTAAACAGCTTGGATGCAAAGTCATATCCCCTTTTGGAATTTGTTTTTCTCTGTTAATCAAGCCGACTGTTTAATCTTCTCTCTGACGATAAGCTCTGTCTTTCTGTTCATTCTAGTAATTCTTCTCTACATCCATTCCAGTTCTAATTCATCTTTCTTGAATTCAGTTAACTAGAACTGTATACTTTATTCCAGATGGACCTTATCCCATGCCTTGTTTGATAACAATAATATTTCCCTCTCTCCCTGGAAATAATTCTACCTGTGTCTTCTTGAGCTGCCTGTCTTCAATGCCATTTTATTAGACTTTTTTTTTTTTTTTTTTAATCCTATCATTAAGGCTGGCTGCATCTTGACTGATACTCTGACACTTTCTCTTCTGGTGGTATCTTTTATCACATGTCATTAGCTGTGTTTTGTAGGTTTTTCTCCAATTAATGCCAATGTCAGTAGTGAAAACATTCAAACAAAATGGGTCTTTGAGCATCATCACTAACAAGTTCCCTCCAGACCAACATTTCCCCTTTCAATACAACTTCTCTCCTTTGTTTGCCCTCCTTATGTGTCTTGTATTATGCTGTTTTCCTCAAACTGACTAAAAACTTTCAGTGGGGTGTTATGCTGGATGCATTGCAGAAGTCCAGATAGAAAGATCAATGGTGTTTTCTCTTGCCTAAAAAAAAAAAAAAATGTCCAAGAAAGTTATTAGGCATGTCAAATATCTTATGTAAATCCATGTTGTGTTTTATTTCATTTCCCTTTTACATACTTGTCTTTATTTTACCTTCACAGTTTGTTCTGTTGCCTGTTTTGCTACCAAGACTAGCCTGGATCTGTAGATACCAGATCATATTTCCTTCCTGTTTTTCATTAGAGTGACTCTGTTTGCTCTGATGGGTTTCAGTCATGTGATATTCTCTCTGGATGTATTAAAAGCTTTGCTATGGGATTGGCAGCTTCATGTGCCGGCTCTTTAGTATTTCTGTGATGGATGTGATCTGTCACCTTGTTTTTTCCCCTTTGTGCCTCTTCCATCTCCGAACTAATTTCAGCATTTTCATGTCTTAATTCTGTTTGTATCTCATGCACTATAATTTCTGCTTCTATACTTTTATTCTGTCTTCCTACCCCATTTTCAGCATCACCCTTATTGAAAAGGCAAAATATTAATTTTGTTTTGGAGCAGTACTATAATTACATGTATGCCTCATCTTAATAGCTGTACCTTCTTTTCACATATTTTGTTGCAAGGTGTTTTCACTGTTTATGTAATTTATTTTGCAGGGTCTAACTCAGCTTGACTTTTGGTGATTCTTCCTTTAGCCTTTGCTTTCTGATCTCCAAAACATAGCATTGTAATGCTTTGCTTTTTTTCATTCCTTGCAAAGTTCCTACTTTTTAAAAATAACTGTTTATCCAGTTAGGTCTGTAGCCCTCCCCTACATTTTTTTTCCCCTTGCTCAGAATTTAAATTGCCACTAGGCTGTGTGTCAAAGAAATTCTGTATCTTCTCCATGATCTAACTGACTGGAGTTAGGAGCAGATAATGTCTTCTTTATCCCTTCTTTTGTCTTGCTCCTAAACTATTCATTTAGGTGAAAAAGTTTACTTGCTGAAAGTTTTCAGATTTTTCAGTCTGTCTCTTGTCACCCTGCATACTTTTTCTGCTCCACATGTCCATAGAAAAACACATTAGCATCAGAGAGACTGCTTCTCATTCTATGGGAGTAATTTTCAAAATTATTGATCATGATCTATGTTCTTCTAGACAAATTTGAAGAAAGTGTATGTATGTATAGCTGTGTTTGTTTTATTGTTTTTCCTTAGGAAGATGGATCTAGCATTAGCATTTCAAAACAGTTAGGCATGTCACTACTTATATTCATTGGGCAATAGCGCAACAAATACCTGTGTAAGATACTCATTTTAAATGGTCTGATGGTAGCTTCACAAGCTTGTGTCAGTACTGTGTTCCCTCTGGTAGCTCCCACGCTTGCTTGCTTACAGTTTTTCCAAAGACCAACCTTAGCATTTTCTTCATGGTAATATAAGTGGTCGTTCCCAACAAGAATTTTTTTTTTTTTGGCATCTTTATTCTCATGTATGATGCAATCATACACTTCCCACTAAAATGTTTTCTGTTTTAGGTACTTTGTTGATACATGCAGGCTTCTCCTCTTTATCATCTCCTGTTGGGTCACTGTAGCAAGTGTCTTTGCCCAGAGCATCTTGCAAGTACAATATTTGATAATTGAAAATGAAGTATTGCTCCCACTCTTAAATTACTAGTGATGCCGTAAGATAATATAGAGCTTTGAGCTTTAACTCCCTCTGCTCTCACTTGTTAATTCTTGTCTAAGATTTAGAAAGTGAGCTTTTCAGGGAAGGGATGGTATCTTTATTTGTCCGTAAAGCACTTGTCAGAGTTTGGGGCACTATTCTAGTAATGTCAAGGCTTTTTCCCCAGTGACATCAGCTTCAAATAATTTCTTCTTGCAACACCATTTGCCACTCTCCAAGAATATTTTTTTTTGCCTTGCTACTCTTAGCTGCTGTTGTTTTCTTGACTTTAAAATAACATATAGGACTGGGCAAATTAAAAAATAAAAATAAAAATACAGGCTTATAGAAGAATAGGAATTGAGACAGTGATCCAAAATGAAAAACATCTTTTTCATATGTTGTTTTACACTCACAGGAAGTCAAATAAAAATGACAGTCTAGTCATAGCTCAGTAGAAAATAATATCTTAAAAACTGACCACCTGGCTCTGTCTTCCCCCATATCTTGTCTCTGAGAGTGACCATTAGCAGATGCTTAAGGAAGGAGCTCAATACACAAGAAAAGGGTAAGGTAAACCTTCTCCTTGCATATCCTCTCCCCTTTTGGGAGCGCACAGATTAGGGCCTTCCAAAGTCCGAGACTGCACTGGGATAATTTTTTCTGATGGCTGTCCATGTACATATCCTCCATGAATTTGTCTAAACCTTTTTTGAACTCATTTATGCTTTTGACTTCCATAGCATCCTGTGACAATGAGTTCCACAATTTAATTATGTGCTTTGTGAAAGAGTACTTCCTTTTGTTTACTTTAAATTTGCTGCCTGATAGTTTCATTGGGTGTCCACTTGTTATGAGAAATAATAAATCACAGTTTACTGCTTCCTTTTTCCATGTTTTTCACATTTTTATAAACCTCTGCCATAGTCTTCTCCGCCTTAACTTGAAAAGCGAATGACTATTTCTGATGAGTTATGAGCTGCAGTCTGGTTAGTCTCTCTTTGTATGGACTGTTCTATAACTCTGATAATCTTTTGTCACCTTACAGTAAATCTTTTTTGGTGTGTCCATATCTTCGTGAGGTGAGGGACCAATACAGTATGTATTATTTAAGAGGTGGATGCACTGGGATCTACTCTGTGGTGTAATAATCTTTTTTGTCTACTTTTCTCTTCCATTACTGTAAAAGCCGGTATGATTTACAGTAGATGCATGGCTGTTCTAGTTTGTATTCTCAAGGTCAGCAGAGGCATAAAAGCTACTTTGTATATTCAGTATAAGGCAGTGTCATAGTTAGAGACGTTTTTTGTTCCAGAAATGAAGGCTCGTTGCTTATATGTTTTCAGTTCATACTCAGGAGTTGAAAAGCCAATATAGTGTTTGTTTCCTCTGACTTTGGGGGCACGAATAGCCACAATTTATACTTGTTAGTTACAGTAGCCATAGCAGTTCAAGAGGCTTGTTCTGCTGGAGAGCATTGCACCTTATGGCTTTGTAAGGTGCATGCACGGAGACTTCAGCTGATGGGATTTCATTTATTCAATTAGAAAACCTTTATGACAGCATTTCATCACTAAGTCTGGAGGAATTATGTCTGTGTATTGATTCAGACCCACATTGTCATTCTGAATGGGTTCGTTACTGTCTTAGTTCAGATCACAAGTGCACTGTTGGAATGAATTGCTTGTCTCTACTTACCGTGCTTTGGTTTAGGCCTCAGAGCTAGCAAACTGTCTTCGTTTCAGATGAAACTATACTGAAAAGATGCACTCAGAGAGCACATGTAATGAACTCCAACTGCTAATGGCAGTTCAGCCCACATGACTAAACAAGAGCTAGTCCAGACTGAACTCCCCTGAATTGGTGTCAAGTCCTCAGCATTATTTTGCTCTACAGATACACTCCTATTGCACCGCACTATTTGCTAATACAGGCATAGCCAACATAGATCTCTGTAGGAGTTTTAAAACAGTTTTTTTTAACAATATTAAACTTATCACTAACTTACTTATACATGGGTCCTTTGCTATATATTGTAGAGCATCTCACAGTTATCACCACAGATCTACACAGAACTAAGACCTTACCCTAAGTTCATGGATTGTGAATAAGTTATCTAAGGTCACACAAAGATATATGTAGCAGAGATAGAAGTACAGTTTTGATTGCTAAAGTCTCAGGCTAATGCCTGTCAAAACTATTCTTTTTCCAGAAAAGATTAAAAAGAAGGAAAATGCAGCCTTAATTCAAGTAAGCGTTAGGCTTGGTGACTGGAGAGACCTTTCATGACTAGTATTTTGTGATATTTTTTCTGTGACATTTGATTAAAAAAAAAAAAACATACAGCTGCAGACGTTACAGAGCATTGGAATGATACTGATTTTTCTTTTCTTTTTTTCTCTCTCCAATTGAAGTCAACACTTACTCTATTCTGTTCAGGTTTTTGTGCTATACTTATCACTGTGATTTATGAGATACTGGCCATTCAGTTGTCCTGAAAACAAAGATAAATCAATGTTTCTCTGGTCTTTTTGTAATCAACTGTATGCTGCAGTCCCTGCCTAATACATAAGGGACTTACTGTGCATGTACGTATTCTCAGATGGCATTAAACATAACGTGCATGCACAAATTGAAAATACTGTGCCTACATGGTAGACGAGGTGGTTACAGAAACATGCTGAAATTAGTACATATTCACTCTCTGCAGACACAGTAACATTTTTAGAGAAAAAGAATGGCAGCAAAGAGAACCATTTTTTTACTATTGCCAGAGAAATTCATCTGCCCTGCATTCTTGCTCTTGGAGGCAAACTGAGGGCTAGATTGGTTGTTCCAGTGGGGTTTGTGCCGCCCATAAACCTCAAGGAGAGCCCTTGTGTCTTGTCTGATTATGCAGGCATGACAGAGAGGAGAACCTCTGAGCTGACTCCTCTGCCTAGAAGCAGGTAGAAGAAACTGGTTTGAGCTTGTGGATTTTGTGTATGTTTTATATGAGATTGAAGTTGAATATGTGGTTATGGGGACTGAGTATTTCTTCTGCAATTTGGGCTGCATGAAACTGAAAATATGTTTTCATTAGATCACTTCTGTGTCCTGAACCAGCAGAGGGATGTGCTAAAAAGAGACCTCTCAAGAAAGCATTACATTGTTACTTTAACAGAAGTGAAAATAATTGCATTACTAATAGATTAGATGTCAGGCCATTGTGCCTTTGAATTAAAAGAGGAATAATTTTATGGCATGGCATTTTATTTCATTTGTATCTGCGCAAGTGAGAATGTTAAAGCTGCAGATAATGCATGGTTGTATTTTACCTCCTAGGCTACTCGACATGCAGAAATGGTGGCAATCGATCGGGTCCTTGAATGGTGTCAGCAAAGCAACAAAGTTTATGAGGAAGTGTTTCCAAAGACAGTATTGTATGTAACTGTAGAGCCTTGTATCATGTGTGCAGCTGCCCTGCGCTTGATGAGTATCCTTTGGTGCTTATTCATGCTGCAAAACCATGTCAGAATGTTACTTATTTGGTAATGAGCCAATGGAGAAGAGCTTGACATTATCAGGCAAAGCCAAAAGAGGTACCATCCTGTTGTCTGAGAGACTGTACGCACCACTATTTACTGCATGGTAAATAATGAGAGATTCGAGAATGAAAGATAAAAGGTACCATTATGACAAACAATGATTTCTGTTAGGGATGTGAAAATATGTATGTAAAATCATCAAATATTGGTCCAGTGTTCAGTTTTGTATAAATAGAACAGTTTAACAATTGGTAAAACATGGCCTCTGCTTTAGGATTCATGCTTCTCCTCTTCTGAGGAAGGCTGGATGTGCTTCTTCAGCAGTACATCCTATATTATTCAGAAGTGAGTTGTGATTTTTAGGAAGGAGGAATTGTAATACAGGCTGGTTTAGTTCAAAAAGTACAAGCACATTTTAGTGAAGTTTAATGACCACTGAAATCAGGCTACTCTACTTCCCGTGCTTTCTTTCCACTTTAACTTAATTCCTTAACTCGTTCTTATAAATTCCACGAGTAATATATGGCTGTCAAAATGAGCGATTTGGAGGCTGTGGCTCAGTCTTGAACATTGCTTCTGGTGACTTGGTAGACACAGGAGAACCATTTGAAGTAAGCTATGAAATGTTTTCAGCTGGGGTACTATGTCTAGTTTGGTTACCAGACTTTGAGAATGTTGTGTATCTGTTTAAGAGGACCCACATGAAAGATGTTCAGAAGTCCAGTAAACTTGATTTAACAAGAAAAGGATGTGAAAAAACTAAGCTTCTTTAAAGTAAAGAAGATTGAGGGAAAGCCTAATAACCATCTTCAAATATTTAAAAGGATGTATCAAAGAGGAAAGGAAAGAATTGCACTCAGGGGTTGACGTAAGAATAAATATGTCTAAAAGATGTGCAATACTTAAAACAGTAAGTGTATGCTGCAGGAGGAGACATAAGGGAAAAATTATTTTAAACTGCAGAATGTACAAACGTAATCAATAAAGATCAAATAACAGTAACTTAGTAAGTTATTGCTTCTTAGCTGAGCCAGTGGAACTGATTGTATTTGTGTTCTCAGTCTATCCATACGAGGTAAAATGCATTAGCTTAGATCTACTTCATATAGCTCAAATTCCAAAATACATTTGGACTGCAAAAGTAGCAGAGGAGATTTAGTTTAGACATCAGGAAACTTGCTGAACAATAAGGATACTGAAGCACTGGAACGCAGTGCCTGGGGAGAATGAGGCATCTCTATCGTTGAATGTTTCTAAGAAAGGCTGGGCAAGCATTCAGTAGAGACACAGTATACATCAGTATAGACTTTATAGCATTATAAAATTATACACACACACGCACATATAATATATATATACACACACATGTACATGTAGATAGAGATTATTTATAGCATATTTATCACATCATACACAGTTATAGATGATCCTGCCTTGTACAAGGAGACTGATTAGATACCCCTTAGAGTTCTTTCCAGATTTAACATTTTTGATTTAATGAATATAAAAAATAAGTAATACATTTCAGTACTGTGAATAAACACTGAAGGCTTGGGGCTCAGAAATCATTTCAGTCAGAAAGACTATACTGTTTGGCAGTCTAGTGTAAACATATTAAGCATCTTTTTCTCAGGGAGTTTATTTGTGAGACTCTCTGAATTAATTTCTACAGTCAGTACTGAAGGAGTGTTCATTTGATAACAACATTGGCAGGTGATATTCAATTTTCCTGTGTACACAAAACAAAGAAAGAAAAAGATTCATTTTACTACAAATCCTTCCTTTGTTCCTCTAGGCAACTGCAGTGGGATGTATGGGTACGATTCATTACCTTCTAATGCAGGCAGATATTCTCTTAGTGTTAGTGGCATTAAATGCTTTGTCATTAATGTTCATGGCCTGGAGAAATATTTCAGAAGGGTCGAAAAGGTCTGAGAGGTGGCTGTTAGGAATAAAGAGGAGCTATGTTGAGGAGTGTTTTCTGATAGGAATCTTATCTACAAGTACCCAAATGTCTGTCCCTTGCGTTTCCAGGTGCTTCTGATTTTTATGGAGTAAATTGAAAGCACATTAATAAGAAAGAAATTAGAGATTGCATAATCGTTTTACTTAAAACAAACTTTTCTAGTAACTTACTTTAAACTTAAGTAACTAGAGATGATTTACTCTACTAAACCTCAACATTGTGTTTTTCAAATGTATTAGGTCTTCAACCTGGAAAGGAGATTTTCTGACCTCAGGTAGTTAGAGGTACATGTTAAATGAGCAGAATAGACAGTGTAGTTCTTTATAACTATTTTGTACTTGAGGCATTACTGTGAAGCACAGAATATGTTATTCTCAGATGCATTCATGAACTTCGTTCTAATTTAAACAGTGCATTGCTGGCTATCGTGCCAAAGAAGCTGTGGAATTGTTAAAAGCTTTCTACAGACAAGAAAATCCCAATGGTAGGTTTCACATTTATGGATTTATTTTGATCCTGACCTAACTGAAAAGAATGCTGGCACAGGTGTTACTGTAATTCATTTCTGATGTTTTCTCTCTGTTTCTCTCTTCTTGGCAGCACCAAAATCAAAAGTACGGAAAAAGAAACATCGTAGTTTGTCCAGCACTGATGGGATACAGAAACTCACAGAATAATGATATGTAAAGATTTCTTCAGTGTCCTCCTTTTTCGGAATGGATTTTCAAATTAAACTATATCAAATATGTTCTGTATAGTGTTTTTATTAATGGGATACTTACTACCTGTTCCTCCCTCTTTATATATGTCAGTGATTTCTTGTTATCATACATGACCAAACTGAAGAATAAGTGGGGTTTTTTTGTTTTGTTTTGGAGGAAGGGGAAAATTTATAGTTCAGATTGTTGTTTACAGCTAGATGGATCCATTAAAATGCTGTCATTCTGTACAACACATTCTAGAATGTTTTCTTTCCTTCTGTCTTTGGAGAGGCATCTTGCTTTTCAGCAGTAAATGTTTGCTTAGGCAAGTAGCTAAATCACTTGGAAGATCACATTTATAAGCCCTTCACAGTCCACGTTTGTACATTTAGGAATCAGTCCTTGAAGATTGGAGGTAAGGCCATTGTAACAGTTCTTCATTGCTCTTTACTATCTTCTCTAGTGTAAGCCARATTTTCAAACATAACTTGTGAAAGTTGCGTACATATGTAAACAGGTATGTATGCAGAGCTGCATGGCTCATTCTTTATTTGAATATGCAAGTGTTAATTAGCATAAGCAAGTGTCACTTTTGACTGCACAGCATTTTCATATAAAGTTGTTGAGACTGTGAAATCTCTCTTTAGAATGTCCACTCTTACGAATGTTAGCATATGAAACACTTTATGGTTAAGAACCTGCTAATAAGTGGGATTCATTCTGAGTCACTAAATCATAGCAACTGAAATGCGTGATCAGATACATGTAAAAACAGGGAAATGGAATTGTTAATAGTATGAGAAAATAGCTTTGAGACGGTGTGTCTTTTCAGAGCATTGTTAGCTTTGTCACTTCTGTGTACTTCGCCTAGATGTGCAGTAATTTATAATCCAGAAGAGGGCCTTATAGTTCCACTAATGAATTAAGAATACAAACCCAGTTCAGTCTGATTATGTTCCTCTTAGTGGATATCTGTCTTAAGGATGAAACCATTTGTTGTTTAATTGGTTGATTCAGAAATTTGAGAAATGCCTTACTGTTTTCTTATTGTAGAAAAGTGGTTAGAATTCTGTGACTAAAAAAAGAGTACAGTTAAACATTTTACATATTTCAAACAAATATGTTGCAAACTTTTTTTAAAGAGCATTAAGAATGTGACTTTCTCAACATTTCCCCTAATGGCTTAGAATTTATTTTTTATGAATTTACTTACTGTTTACAAAGTGAGAGGGTAAGGAAGCATTTTTACCATGATAGCTATTTACAGAGTTTAGACATATTTTTCCTTTCCATAAGCAAAAGAACTATAACTGTGTTTGTAGATTCCTTCAGCTTCAGAATTGCAAGGACTCATGAAATAGACACCTAGGATGGAAAAGTGATGTAAGAAAAGACCTTTTATAATGACTTCAGTGGCTTCAGTCAAAAGAAAGGGTCACACCTGTGGTTAAGTTATTTGGCTGGCAATACAAAATAGCTGTATGTATATAGGTACACATATATTCCATTTTTGACCATAGGTTTCTTACATCTTGGAGAAGTCACTAAAGTCTAAATGAAAGGAAGACTTTAGGCTTCTTCTAATTTGCTGTTGACATTAATGTCAGTAGGAATTGGGAACCTAGATATTATTTTGGACTGGAATCTAAATGTCTGCTTCCATTCTTCTGTAGAGTGGCTAAGAACACTTTCCTTCCCCATTTGTTGTTTGAAAGAGGACTAGTGTTAGTATTTGGATACCGTGACAGTAGCAACCTTGTAAATAAGTAGACAAAGGACTGGTAATAGGACACAAGACATTTAAAAAGCTGTGTCCAGTTCCACAATCCTTATAATTGGAAATGCAACTGTGAAAGTCAGTGAATTGGATATAGGAGGATGGACTTCTGAGAGCAGAAGAATCAAGCCCTTGCAGAACAGCATGATGCATTTCAGATGTTACAGCTATGGCTGGGTAATAGAGGCCCACACCTGGTCTCTTGAACTGGAAAAAGAGACAAGCAAATAAGAGTCTTTGATTAGAGCTTCATTAAGAGGGAGATTGTTTTTTCTCTTAACAAGTCATGATGAGCCTGTTACATGGTTGAGATACGCACGGTGGGCAGAACTTGGAATTTTCTCATCTAATCAGTACCCACCTCTAGGACAAAGCTGTAATAAGGTAGAAAAATCCTCTCTGAATCTAAAGCTGCTGTTTCTCAGGAGTTCCTGGGATGGATTGTCCTGTCCTGCAGTTGAACAGAAGAGGAAGAGAATTAGATGCTCTATTGCCATGTTTTGGGCCTTACAGTTGTCTTTCAGAATCTCAAAGCTGCCTTTCTAAGATACTCGTGAACCCTTCGTGAGTGATGTGCAGTGCCCTGAGTTTTTCTCTGGAGAAGCAAAATGCATGTGGTATTCACATTATTCCATGCAGAAAATTACAGAGGCTTGAAGAAGCCTTCTCCACATCCTAGCTGAGGATATTGATTAAAAATATTGATTAAAGATAATTTGTAACTTACAACAGCTTTGTCCCATTGGTTAGGAAATAGTACAGAAGACAGATCCAACATTTTCCTTTGGTGCCTCATATGCTGCTTGTGGTAATTAGGGTTTCATGTCTGGTATCATGGAAAAATTAGGTACCAAGTACAGACCCTTCCAAGGAAAGTTTTAAGACTAAGTTTTGGTGATTAAGTGTGAAAGCTCCAGGCCTTTGTCCAAATAAAAGTTAGAATCAACCCTTTTGTGCTTCGAAGCAGCCACCAGCATGAAATAGCAACTCAAGATTAAATCAGAGAATTTGAAAGAAAATCAAATCACCAGAATATTTTCACCAGAATATTTTGAAAGATATAATAATATAGTGGCCAAGAGGAAACAGCTGACATAATTAGCAATAGTTTCCACAAAGCTCTGAAAATCCCTCTAACGGGGATATTAAAGGAACGTGAACAGTCAAGGGTCAGAAAGAAGATGGTTCTAATCCATAAACTGTCTCAGAAAAAAAGAGTAATAAAAATATCTATTTTTCAAAAGGCAAAATAATATCTCAAACTGGTAGCAGGGCCAATTTTTTTAAATATTTTCATTACTGCTGAGGAAAATACATGATACTGATATAATATTCCAAGCTGAAGATCAGACACTTTTTTTTTTTTTAATTTAAATAGAAATTCTGAAGAGGCAGTCTTTCAGTAGGAGCTAGCAAATTAGGTGAACAGGTCAGATAAAATAGTGATGAAGGCAAAAAGCGATCTTAAGCTTACATTCGTAAGGAATAGCTTAAGCTATTTATGATTGGTAAATTCCACATTTTCTAAAGAAAATAAGGAGCCCTATGTGTTCCTGCAAACTGGTCATTGCTGACCAAGCAACTCATTGAACATGTTTAAGTGAGACTTAACAACTGATGAACAGTAGAAATGGAAAGTAGAACAAGATAACAAGTATTTTGTAATGGGAATCCGTGGTAACCTGGTCACTTAGAAAACAAACGTAAGTCCCTCTCAAAGCTGAAGGACAGAAGGGGGGGGTGACAAAAATTTCTCTGAAGAGTGATCAATGGTAATAACACGCGTCTTAGAAAAGGAGTGAGGAAGAGGAATAGTATAGAGAGCTAAAAGCTAGTGTATTACAGAAAGGGTATAAGAGATGCTTCTGTTTACCATTTTGTGTCATGCATGAACAAAAGAACAGTCTCTAATATTGAAAGGCACATTTGGATGCATGTCTTTTTAAATATAATACTTAGCTTAGGAAACAGCCTGCTAAAAGATTATATTGAAGGCAAAAATTTAGCCCATTTAAAAAATTCTGTTACTTACATAAATAAGAACAACTGCAGTTATACAGGTATTTCAATAAAAGAAATAAATTAACTCATGTTTGAAGCTCTAAGCCAGCAATCAGTGCCATGGCATGATATCTTGGGCCTGGCCCACATGTGTCCTTCACCTCCTTCCCCTCTGCCTGCCTGGTCAGTGCTGTCCTGTCCCCCTGCAAACTGCTGGGTGTCAGCCAGCCCCCATCTGCCTGGCATCTTTCCCCAGTGCTGCGAGGCTGAAGCTCCTCTTCCTCTGCAAAAGCRGTGGTGATTCTGGCAGCAGCACCCCACAGCAACTGACTGCATGTGCCTCCAGCTGGCAAGGTGTGTGGGCAGGTGTCCTTGTCTCACAGGGTCTCCTTGTCTCACGCTTGCTGGGGCTCTTCCTGACCACGACCTATCAGTGGACAGAGAAACTTTTCAGTAGGGGCAGTCATTTCTGTTATTTTCTAGGGGCAGATGACCACTTCTGTCCAGTTAGAGACATCTCAAGACTGGAGACAGACTCTGAGATGGCTTGTTCCAGCCCAGGGTCGTGGTTCCCTTGTCCCTAGTTCCCTCTAGTCAGAAACACTTCTTCACGCAAAATGCATCAAGAAGGCAAAGCATGCAACACGTTTAAACTCACAACCCTGAACCCTCCACAACAGCACTGCTGGGATCCCAGGCAGTAGAGTCTAGGTTCAGGCTCAGAGCACCATCTCTGCAGCAAACCTCAGTGTATGGGATGGAAGGAGGCAGGATGCCACAACAGGCACAACCTGAACTATTCAATTGTCAGCTTCAGTGGTCCAAATCAGAAATTGAACTTAGAAAATTAGTAAGAAGAATTAAACCGGGTTGGAATGCTTATTTAGTGAGAAAGAAGCAGTTACTCACAGCTGTGGAAATATAGGCTTGGCTTGTAAGTATAGCTACCAAATAAAATCTTGCAACAGAGCAAGCAGGAGGTACCCCAGGAATAAACAGCTGGCAGCCTCCACACCTCGGCAGAATGGCTGCTGTCTGCCTGCTGAGAGCCTTGCTACAAGGCTTTGGATCTAACCCTAAAGGAGGGTGAAGTGCAACAACTTTAATTGTTAATACCACCTGGAAAACTCAGCAGTGTCTTAGAAATGATGCCATTCGTTTTCATAATGCTTTTACTTATTTTTGTCTGTTTGTGTCTGTGTTGCCATGTAGTAGCCCTCAAGAGCAGCAGTAAATATATCCAACTAATGTATTTAAAGAAGTTTAAATGCTTCACATCACAGCTTTTCCCTTGCTACTTGATAAATACATAGGCTTCAGCATTACATTTACCTTGGACTGCATTTTTGCCAGTTCATCACAGACAGACATGATTTTATTTCAGTATTTGGTTTGCTTGTCAATAGAGTCTGACATCAAAATATATTGAACCAGCTAGGAGGGCAAGGAAGCAAACAACATGACTTTGTCTCTGCTAACCAGATTACAACTGACAATCCAAGGCTATAATAAATATGTCTTGTGACTGGCACATTAGAAGAGAGCCTGAATTTAAATTATAACTTTGGGTTTTGAAATGCTCACTGATCCATTCCATTCCCATTAAAAGCGCCTTCCACTCTTTGAAATTAAGTGATATCTTTACATGATGGTTTAATTTAATTAATTTATTTTTCAATGTATACATTTATGGAGTTTCTCCATTAAGCTTTTGAAATGTCTGTAGGTCCTTTGCATTAATGTAAATGTGCCATGGCCCATCATTACCTTTGGTAGGCTTAGGGCACTGATAAAAAGATTATATTTTTAAAACCTGAGGTCTTCAAACTTCCCCAGTGCTTGGCAGGAAATCTCTTTCTGTGTTTTATTTGGAGCAAGACTGGGGAGCCTGCAGCCAACAACTCTAGTGTAGGCAGTAACTGTTACATTTTAGAAAAAAATACATTTGACACTAAATGAGAGAAGGAGAGAGGAAGACAATTAGTGCTAGAGTACTAGAAATAGCTGTTTATTTGTTTTGCCTTGTGGCTGCCAATATACACTCTTATCATTAAAGTGCATCTAGAAATGGGGTATTTTCTATGAAATGACTTCACAGAGCATGGAGCTTTGTCTTTTTAAGGGACTGTCCCAAAATGAGTTTATCTATCTTCCTTTTTCACAATAGCTTTGTGTTAGCCAAGAATGCTGGTTTCTCCTCTTGCCTCCTCCCTCCTTTCTAAAAATGAACTTTTCAGGGATATAAAGAATTCAGAGAAGTTTTCAGGATAGCAGATGGCCAACAGTGATCCAATAGGATGTAAAACTTTAGTTAGGTAGTCATTTGGCAGTTGAGTACAAGTGAGCCTGCGTTTCCATAGAGATGTTTTACACCAGTGCCTTACTTTTGTCTTTCAAAAATCTGAGTGATGAAAAAAAGGAAGGATAAACTAAAATGAAAGACTCTGTAGACCTGAATGATTAGAGTGGTATAATTAACCCTGCCCTTCTCAGAGGAGGCTACGTCTACATAGCCTGGAGACAGGAGGAGCGACTCGGGTTCCTTTCTGCTTCTGGCTGCAGAGCAACTTGGTGACCTCAGCTATGACTACGCTTGCCAGCCTCAGTTTTGTGTGGGGTGCTCGTGTGGGCTGCTAATGTCATTAGATAAAGTCAGGACAGTTGCTGAAATTAAGAAATTAACTCAGATTGTAGTGCTATTGACAGGGAGAATTGTTCAGCCACTGAATTTAGTGGCATCGGGATTTCACATTTACATATGGTGAATGGTTTGTTGTGGCACTTTTCTAATCTTCGTAGCTTTCTCTATGCAAAAAGAGACAATGTAATAAAAATTGACACTTCCCATGACTTTGATTCCTACATTCTCCTTTGAAGTCTGAGAGGTAGCCATTAAAGCTGTATTAATTTGTGGGGTTATAAACAACTGCCATTATCAGTGCAGCCATACTGAGCAAGAGAAACAAGATTTGTAGGCAGAGGCAGTATCTTTTACTAAGCCAAATGATACAGTTGGAAAAAACAGGCAAGCTTTTAAACAATCAGTTGTGGGGACACCAAGTTCAAAAGCTTACCAGCTTTTTCCATTCACCTAATCAAAGCAAAATAAAAATATATAAGTATATGTATATTTATATACCACCTCCCTGCAAATCTTGCTTCTCTTAAAAAAAAACAACCAAACAAAAAGAAAGCTGGACAGATTTGACCATCAGCTGGTTTGAGCAGGAAGAGAAGTTGTAGGAGACTCTGGTCTTGCAGTAAATTCTCCTCCTAAATCCCAGCAGTCATCCCTGCTGTCTTTTCATGGACGTGTCAGCATATGGACAAGCACACAGTGAGGACCTAATGCAATTTTCCTTTTCCAAAAGAGTCTCGGCAATTTGCAGAATAGAGCAGCTCCTTTACTGAGCCACTCCTGCAGGGTGGGTGCTGGAGCACACAGCCCAGAGCTGCAGGCCTGGATTTTCAAGCAGGGACTCTCCCAAGGGGGAGCAGATTTGTAGTGAGACTCCTTTTGAATGGCTAGACAACCATTTGCATTATTCTAAGATGTGTAAAATCATGAATATTGTGGGATGAGTAAATGAAGTCAGTTTGGCATTGGAACAAAATTACCTAGCTACCTGCCTGTGCTTTGACCTCACTCATAAACTCGGAGTTACCAGGCAAGGAAACCCTTGGCTTTTGTAGTGGCCAGTCTGTACGTGTGCCTGAAGACAGCAAATACTTGCTTTATTTAATAAATTCATTTTCTTATTCTCTGCAACTTATTTCCAGTCATGTTTTGCAGCACTTACACTGGCAGCAGCCACAATCTGAATGAATCATTCAAAACTATACCTGTCAAGTGCACCTTTTAATATTAAACTCTCTTTATCCTGCCAGGGAGTCAGGGAGCTCTGCATTTATATAGTCCTTGCAATGTTGTTGCTGTCCTGTGCACCAAAGGGCAGTTAGAGAATTGCATTATAGGTGGCTTGGAGCTGGGCAAAGTGGATCAACTCAGACTCATGCCTTCCTCCCCTTTACCTTAATCTTGTGTGGTGGTTGTTTCTTCAGCGCTCATTCATTTCACTGTGCCATCTTAAAGTTTATTCAGTTCATTCCTGCAAGTCCTCTTCCAGGTAGAGCGAGTCTATCTATAATCCTCTTGCTAACCTAATCCTAAAACAGAGTTACAGTCTTCCATTTGAAGCCACCTTCCTGTTCATTTTGTGTTTGAAGTCACCTTTATAGTCTCCATCAGACAGCACTGTTCAGCAGCCTTCATCAGGACTTACCTCTATGCTGAGTCTGTGAGTTATAAAACTAACTGAAAGGCATCTTTGCCTGCTCTTGTGCTGAGTTCAGCCCAGCCATGCTGAGGAATGTGCCTCTGTATCTATCTTGCCTCGCGTTTTTCATTGTGTCCTCTTTTCTCTCTTTTTTTCCTATAAAAACAATGAGCATCTGTACCATTTAGCTGAGAAACATACTACAGAGCAGCAGTGAATAGGAGCCTCTGCCCTCCTGTTCCTGCACTGGCCCAATTACAATAACGCCAGTTACTGAGAAGGAATAACGCGCAGGAGCCTAACGAAACAGCAGTCTGGCACTAAGATGTGCAAATAGCTGCCATTTGTTAAACTGACAGATGACATTTGGAACATACAGTTCTATTCATTTTTAAAGCTAAATACTCTCCCAAAATAAAGTTTTTGCCATAGGCTTTAAAGCAGGTTTCCAGCCCAGACAGAGCCAGCTGTGATTTTACACGTTTTCTGGGCACAAGGTCAGATTTCTAGCAGCTAAAAGATTTGTGCTGCAATGAACTGGACAATTCATGACCAATGAAAGATTACCTGCCTCACTGATCACTGTGAATTCCACCTTTTTTTGTACCTTTCCCTGTAGAATTCCTTATACAACAAAAACAAACAATTGACAAACAGTTTTTGACCAGCTTGAATTTTGTCATCTGCTATCTTGTCCTCCTCTTCCACATTTTTATATATCTACAATGAGAAGGTGCCAAAGGAAAGCTCTGAACACTTTCAGCAATAGTTTGAAATTTGTTTTCAAGTAACAAAGATCTGGCTTTCTTAGAAACAAATACCTCAGTTACATTATATTTTAGGAACAGTTAAGAGTGTGAAAGGACACCACTCATCCAATTCAAAAGCATTGAAATCATGGGAAAGAGCTGATATTCCTTTACACCTTCAAATTGCTGTCAACACTTTCAATAGCATACTTATGATACTTCCATTTCAAATTCCAGAATTACTCAAAAGAAACAAATTCCCAAACCTTCTCAAAGTTGTACTCTTACACAAGCGCTTGACTATTACCTCAGAGGCTTCTCTATCAATTTTATTGACCAGATAACTCATTTGACTGTTGTTTATTTAATGTATTTTCAAAGTTATTCTGTTTTAACACTAGCATTTTCCACTATTTTTCACTATTACTCAGCTGCTGCTCCAGCCTATTTTGTAGGTAAAAGGGGAAAAATTAAGCTTTCCAATATGCACTAAAGTTAATACTAGATGGCTACTACTGATTGAAGAGAGGGAGGCACCTTCCATTGGCAAAGATATGTAGAAAGTAGTGTAGTAACATCTCTATCCTTTCAATGGTTAGACCAAGGTGACAAAAGACAAATTCTTGACAGATGCTTTCTCCAGCTGCTAAGGCAACAACAGCAAGAGCATGGCCAGCAACCCACTCCTTCCTCATCAGATTTGCCAAGAGTCACAGCCACACTGGAACCACAAAAGGAGTAAGATCCTGCACAATGTTTGAGTCACAGGGACATTTTCTTTCTTTAAGTTAAAAAAAAAAATCATCTTAAATGATTTACATATGAATTGCTTCTAATGAGGACACAGAAGCTCAGTTTTCCAGCAGACTTTCAACAAGGCCAAAATTAAGGATACAATTACATGGCAGAATACTAGACTGAGAACTTCATGGTTTTTATGTCAACAGTGAAGTCAGCCACTGCTAGTGGGTGGGAAGCAGCTCTCTTTAGGGATGTTGAGCTGGTTGATTTTCTGATTACTTCAGAGAATTTTAAAAATAGCAAATTATAATAACAGGCCTATAGACTCTGTAGCAACTTTTTGATTAATGTGAACCTCAAGATATATGCTAAATTATTGCCCATAAGGTATGCTGTTTAGACATTTTCTAGATGCTATTTTAACCTATGTCTTCCAAGCCACATTAGTCAAAAGAACTGGCCTGTAATTTAATTACTGCAAATGGTGCATCATTGAGTTATTTGCTAAGAGAGAGACTTAAGAAAACCCAATGCTGCAATTAATGCTGAAATGGAACCCTTTTTCTTTGGCCGTTCAAAAGTTTTTCCATGTGACAGGAGCCAAGTGAGACTGAAAGAGTTTAGAAAATTCTATTAGAAAGTCATCTTCACCCAGAACTTTCTCAGAGACCAGAGGTTTTATGACTCCTTTTTATTTCTTCCTCTGCTCTGGGACTACCTAACCGTTCTCTAATCTCCTGTGGAATTATAGGTATTTCCAATTTATTTAAGAGACCTTGAGTCTGTTTGGCTGTGGCAAATGGCTCAGATGATTAGTTACAGGATTTTAGAATTCAGAAGTGACTTTGCTAAGGTCCAGGGGGTTTGTAGCTCATATAACAGATGACCATGCACTGGAATACCATAACACCCTGTTCTTTCCTTCCCAAACTCTACTGCCAGCAGTTCCCAGACATTTCTTCATGGCTTTTAATGTCTCTGTTTTTTCACCATTTGGTAAGCAAATGATTCTCCACTTGCATTTCCCATACAAATGTGAGTACAATGCAGTTGTACGCCTGAGTTCCATTAAGCAAGAGACCCTAACTAGATTGCTTCTTTACAACCTCGCATCTTGATAACTTAGAACAGCAGCATGTGGGACTGGAGCAAATTCATCAACAAGACCAGCTATGTAAAGGATTCTCAGCGGGATTCAGAGACTTTCACTAACAGACAATGAGACCTGGAAAAAATGCCTGGCTTCAGTATGCTGTTTTTTAAACCCTATTATGTTCCAAAGCACCGTACGGTGAAAAGCACAGCAAGTTCTGTGACTAGCTCATCCAGCCTTCCTTCTGTTCTGTAAGCTTTTAGCTCAAGTGCGTACCTTGCAATACCTTAGCTTTGGGCCAACCACACTCTATGAAAGACGAGCAGGGCTTGCTGTATATGCTAGTGGCTGAACTACAATCTGCCCATGCCTGACTCATCCAGGCCACCTAAATGAGAGCTTGGACACACATTAAGGTGCTGAGCATGCTTGAACTTTTCCCTGCAGACATCTCCAAAGCTTAGCCTTAGGTGTGTTGGTGGCAGACAAGTTTTGAACTTGTGAATGAACTGAGACTGCTCTAACAGATAGTTAAACTATACTGTATGAGGACCCTACCATTTAGAAACTTGGCCGTCTTAGGCATTGAATTTATTCTTTCTAAGTAGTGCCTTTCAGGGATAGTATTTCATCCAATCTGAGGATATTCCAATCTGGCCCACAGAGGTGTGTTTATTTTCTTCATAACAAAAGAAAAAGGTGAGAAACAGGAGGTGCCTGTTCTAGAAGAAAAACAGAATGGAAGGGAAAAATTCAAATAAACCCAGAAGACATGGCAGGTCAAAGTGCAACATATGCAAAATGCTCATATGCAACAACATGAAAGCCTTGATTCTGTGAAATGTGTAGGGCATACAGTGGAGCCTGTTTTGCTTATAAGAAAAGAAAACAGTCCTATTTCCAATATATTTCTCTCCTAATTTCCTTTTGCTAAAAACATGTTTGTTTTTAAATTAATTACCTTGGGGAAAAGACAAGAGAAATGAGTGAGGTGGAGCTGCAGAAAAAATAAATACTGTGAGTTTGAACTAATTAAAAAAAATGACCCATTCACCCAGGGAACATGGTGGAGACATGGATTTTGTTCTTTGGCTATTTCTGGAGGCTGAAGGAGAACGAATGGACTGAACTGGTTGCTACTCCCAGTTGCATGTTGAACCAGAAGATCTATACCCTTT
Organism: Apteryx rowi; assembly: GCF_003343035.1. NCBI lineage: Eukaryota > Metazoa > Chordata > Aves > Apterygiformes > Apterygidae > Apteryx > Apteryx rowi. The sequence goes on along the minus strand of NW_020450909.1, from coordinate 167,425 downwards.
ACCCTTCAATGTACAGAGCAGGTATGCAAGGAGATTTAAATATAACAAGCCACATAATCCATATACTCTGTGTTTTGACTTGATATTTGCAGCAGTCCATCCTTAACTCCTGCTGTATTTAGGGACACTTAAAGTCTGGCATGCCAAAGTTTGGGATTGGACTAGAAGCAATCTTTCTGTTGTGGTAAACTGGCTGTTAAAAACTCTTTCTAGTAAGCTCTCCTCTCTACCACTTCTCCCTCTTTCTGGAAAACTGTGAGCCAACGCTTGGGTTGGCAGGTAGCTTCTCTAATCCAGGTAGACTCATGGTTGGAAACCTCAACAGCTGAAAAAATTACTTCTCTCTACCCACATTCTCTCATCCCTCTTCCCCCTAGAAGCCCTGCTGGCTGGCTGGCCCTATATCCCACTGAGATCAGGCTGTATTTATGTGGCTGCACACCCTTGGCTTCCTATGGTGAACATACTGCAACCATGCTAGGCTTCAGTGATCACACCAATGCTTAAGCTGCCTGGAGTATGCGAGCCCAAGAGCCTCAGAGCACCTCTCTTCCATAGGATGTATATATTAATGCATGCTGGGTGTGTCTAGTTTTAAGCACAGGGTCGAATTGTGCTTGATTGACACAGATGTTGTACCTTTTGATTCCAAGCTTGCCCATAATTTCAGTGTGTTTGGGGTCTCAGTTGAGGACGGTTTTCAAGTCCTATGACCACTTCTCTGTTCCAGTATGAATAAACAAAGGCAGATGATCCAGTTCTCAGTGTCTTTGCCTGAAAGGATATAAATCGCCTCTTAGGTATTATTTCTTCACATGTTGTGTCATTTGCTGAACAATTGAGTGTGCATTACTGAAGGATTAATAAGTGAGCCAAGGCTACAGAACATAATGCAACTTCACAGCAAGATATGACAATGCAATTCTTTAATATTGTAATGTTATCTCATGGAAGACCAGCTGAAGTAAAATCGATTCCGTGCTAAATTGTGTCCCCCTTCAGTCTTTTTAATCTTTAACAAAAGAGTGGAAAGATACCAATTGCCCCTAAATAATCTCTAAATAATGTACTACAGGCTGGTGGTGAGTGGCACTCTCACAAACCTATATTTTTATTAAGAAAACCCTCATATGTATGCATTACATAGAATATCAATAATAGCAGCAAAAAGTAAAATAAATGTGATGTTATAAATGCACATCTATTTTATCATCCACTACATCTCATCTTTGTGAGAAAATGCTATTTTTTATTCCAAGCTATATATGCTGCAAAGTTAACACATACAAACTGTGTATTTTAGCTGTGTCAAAATCTAAACACCTACATCCATAACATGAGCAATTAAACAGAAGTGCATTATAAACTATACATAAATCAGTAATAAGCCATTAGTTCTAAATACAACTCCACAGGGAAAGGACTTGACTATCATGGATGCTGGACTATTCCATGGAAGGAATCTGTTTGATCCATTGTTGTGAAATTCCACTTCTTTCAATAAATGTGACTTGGGGGTAAATTTTTGGACAGTACCTTCATAATATAGGACAAGTCAACTTTAAGACCGCTAGGGTCCGGAGTGGTTCAACAAGTGGCCAGTGAATTCAAAGGTTTACACCGTCTGAAAGCCAATTCAGGGGAGACAGTATTGGTCTCCTTGCAGTCCCCAGGACACAGCAGGGTGCTATCACAAAAAACGCATCCCTGTGGTGAACTAACATAGCTGTTGCCTGAGAGGACCAAATAACCAGAGAAGAAACCACCTTTTTACTTCTGGCAAGACGCTTGGATCCATTGCTCTATGGAAAAAGTTTGGCTGTTTCTAGCACAGCAATTACCCTGCAGGAAAATCCAGTCCCAAATAATTTAGTCTTTATTTACACCAAAAAAAAAAAAAAAAAGTTTACAAAGTGAAGTCTAACTAAAGCCTCGAAAGGGAATTACTATACAGTAAGAAAATGCTTTGCACATGTCTAAGGGCACAACATCGCATACAAGTCCACAGAGAGCTTTAGAGTGAGCTTTCCTGAGGACCCTGCACCTGTACACATATTTAATTGCTGGGAAAGCTGCTACTTCAGCCTGTCCTATCATGCTAAGAAGGTGGATTAAAAGTTAATTAAAAGGACTAGACATAACAAGGGCAACCAGAGGGAGTGAACAGAGAAAGCAAATTAGTGCCCTTCCTTTATAAATTAACAGATGTAAAGATATTATAATGGTTTTTAAACCTAAAGAGGAAACTATTTCATATTCCAGCTTTATGGTCCCACTATTTATCTAGTTCACAAAGTTTCTGACACCCTTCTCACGTACATGCAACATCTCTCATTTGGCTACTTTTTCAATTAATAAGACACCCTCACATATGAGCAAGCTAAACTAGGATACGCCTTATTATGTAAGTGGGAAACTGCACTGGGGAGTAAAAGCGCTTGGCAAGTTGTACCAGGAGTATGTATGAGGCTCCTGGTAACATGGAGACTTTCGCTATTTATCAGGCTACTACCAAGGAAAGGGATGATGCAGTAGAGGGCTCGAGGTTTTACTTCTTGACTCTGCCACTAACCCTTGCGGATAAGGTGATAAGTGCTCAGTGTCTCCGTTTACTCCTCTAAATTACAGTGCATTCAGTAACACATCAGATGGGGGTTTTGAGGCTAAACACGTATAAAGCAATTTTGATTCCTTCCATCACRTCTCTCATTAAGTGGAAAGTGCCTCTAGGGAAAGGCAGCTGATTAAACAGATTCCTCCGCAACATAATGAATTTGCAAAACCCCTCAAGTTTTGTTTGGAGACGTTCGGGGAAAAATACATTCAGCCACGGAGGGCGAAGCCCGCCGAGAGGGAGAAGTGCTCCATTTCCTCCACCTCAGGGCCTGACAAACCCTGCCCACCCACCTGGGGTGCCGAAAGGTGTTTTCAGCCGCGGGCCACGAGGAGAGCAGGGCAGGGCTGTGCCACCTGGGACGTGGAGGCAGCAGCCCCGGGCCCAGTGCCCTGGTCACGGCCTCTTTGCGCTCCTTGACAGGAGCAGCCTGCTGCACCCCTCCGGCTGCCCAGCTCTGGCGCTAAACCCCCAAGGAAACGCTCTTTTGGGCAAGGTCTCCTCGCCTAAGGAGCATTGCCTTGCAACACAGGAAAGACGCACGAGGCTTTTTCCAGCATGCAGATCTTGTTTTTAATGTGACTCAACTTGGAGAGTCCATAAGGATGACATGGCTTGTGCTTTATTAGCAGTTAGGTTGATGTTTGGAAATAAAAAGACTGATGGGTTTATCTGTTTAATCATTTGGTGCTGCCAAGAGCGACCATAAGCACAGCTCAACGGCGCATGCAGAGAGTACAGGCTGACATTCATTACCCACCACTAAAATCCAAACATTAGCACACAAGTTGTATAGCAGGCTGGCAGGGGCAGGCAGCCAGCCTCACAGTTTTTGGAGTGACTCAATGATAATAATTTTTCTTCATGGAGGATTTTAAATCTCCCTTCAATGGAAAGAAATAGGGATGGATGAGGTGGGCTAAATTTGAGTCTGGCACTTCATTTGTGTTTGCCCAGCTTTCCTGTGCCCTCAGCTGAACTAAGGCACAGAGCTGAGGACAAAAAGTCTCCTCTAGTTTTTCCCCACTGTTGTTTTATTGGTGTGTGGGCATTCCCCCTGCCTTTTTCAATCCCCTCTCTCCGGGTACGTTCTTAGGAAAACAGTGGTTGCAATGCAGATTCACCACGCACAACCAGGCAATGACAACACTGACCTGCCATATGTAGCTAGCAGCAGATATGGCAATTTATCACTACAAAGTGATCAGACAGATATATCACACAGCCAGCTGGCAATGAGACAACATTGTAACTGGCAGATACCATCAGTCCAAAGTGCAGAATAAGAGTCAACAGGAGCCAAGGGGCACAAGGAGGTTGCCTGCACAGAAGACAGCAACCTTAGCTAGTGTTTTATCACCACTAACAAAAAACAGAACAAAACAAGCCACCTCCAAGCCAGAAAACAAAACAGGTGCAACTGTTGACTTATTGGTCCTTTAAAACATCCAGAGCAAAGTCTGGACTTTTTTGGTTGAGTCACACAGGACACATCTCCTTCTGACACAAAGTAAACGGAGAGAGAGGCCACTGAAATAATCACACTGCAGTTGCATTCAAAGCAATGCTTCCTTGGATGTGCAAACAAATGCCTTGCTGACTTCTGAGAAGACGCATGGGTGTATATATATGGCCCAGCTGGCCCAGTGATTTCAACCAGTAACTGCTGTGCAGTTCTAGGGGGGCTGAACAGCTTCTAACCAGCCACATGAAGCAATTTTTGTAAAAGCTTCTCAGACAGCCTAGCAAAAGTACAGGTCAACTGTCGTGTAGGGGATGGGTCCCTGCAGCAGCCACGATGTTAAACAGGACAGAGTTCCTGCAGGGCTGGCAGACCTGAAACACAAGAAGGACTCCGAGACCCCAGCAGCTTTTGTAATTGTCCTACATCTTATTTCTTTCTTCTGTTTTTATTTCATTGGTATGAACTATTTTCCAGTCAAAAGGGCAATAACATCAGCCCATGTTCCAGACCACGTTCTGGTGCATCTGGGATATTTCTAACAGAGAAAACACTGTAAGGAGTCACCCATGGATTTAACATGTCAGCTCAACACTTTAAATCCTGACTCCTCTGCCAGAGCTACACTGTTTGCTAGCACAAAAATAAGCAGAGACTGAGCTCTTCCCACTCTCCCTGCCTTTCCTCATATACTCACCAGAAAAATAGCTGGAGCACACCTCCCACACACACCGCACAGGATCCAGACTCAAGCAGCCCTCAAACAGGCTTTTTCCTGTCCCAAGCCATTATGCTAGAACTAGTCAAAATTTAACACTTGCAAGAAAATAATGACTTTAGAGCAGTCAGGGTGGGGGAAACCCAACCCCAAACAAACCTGAACTTTACCACACCTAGAACATGCTACTACTTCTTCCACTAGCAGGATCCCACAACACTAAGCACTTTATGGGGGGGGGGGGGGGCCTACTACCAGCTCCTTAACCCCAGCCTCAAGGACAACTTTGCTCAAGCAACTGCATAGTTTCCCTCTGGCTTCACATTTTGAGCCTTGCCATCCTAATGAGAAACCCTTGCCAGCTGGATCCAGCTCCCCAGCAGCCTCCGTGACAAGGACAAGCACCTGGGGACCTACTTGCCAGGCTGAGGAGGCAAGTGCCCTCCTTTGCTTTCCCAGGCCCCTGTGCTGCGCAGAGTTCTTTGGGAGGGGACAGCAGGCCACCGGGCAGCAAAAGCAGATCATAGGGAGGCCACCATCGAAGCAGCAGCAACCAGGGCAGGAGAAGGGGTTGCACAGAGCTGCATGCCAGGAGTGTGCAGCTTTGGTCCCAAGCCTTAGACGAGGGTGCAGGTTTTGCATGCATGTCTGGTGTAACCACCATTTTGTTTTATAGCAGCATTTCTTTATTACGCTTTTTTTTTGCTGTATTTTAGTCACAGCTGGTTGAGGAGGCTTCACTTTCACTTGGAGTTACAGTTCAGACAAAGCCCAACTTTAAAAATACATTTTCTAAATAAGCMCTATTCACTCTCGTCCTCAGTGATTTGACTGGCAGAAATAAGAGCTGCAAAAGCAGATCTTGACAGTCATCCTTAAGCCTTCCTTAATATGGAAACAATCACCTGCCATTTAAAGCATATTTTTAAAGTGGCATAGTGTGCTCAAGAAAATGAATGCATCTGGAGTCTCATCCTCTTCGTTTTCTAATACAAACTTATTTGCAGAGATTGACGAAGTGCACGGGAGAAATAACAGATCCTTCCAGGTGGCCCCTCAAAAACCATCCAGACCTATTTTCTCTCATTTTATGTAAATGCACTGCATATGGGTGTGCATGTGCATGTATTTTCCCTTCTGCAGACACCCACTGGCACAACTTTGAACTTGTGTCTCATGAAATCCAAAGGATGAGCGTATGCTCATGTGCAGAGGGGGCACTGCATCGCACCTTGCAGCTGCAGGAAGAGGAAGGCACAGGTGTTTCCTCTGGAACATGTTACATTAATTCTGTCTCGCATGGTGGCAGCTCCCCTTGCACAGAGACTCCTAGATATTTGAGACATCTTGCAGAGAAGGTGAAATTGAAATGACATGCAGAATTGCAATAGCAGCGGCCTTGGATCGCGCTGTAGCGTCTATGCAGTGCAATGAAGGAACCAAAACCAGTGTTGTGCTTGCTCCTGGACCCTACAACGCGGATAGCACGTGGACCTAATCAGGAGGCAATTTCAGTCAGACCAGGTTCTGTTCTGGCTATTCCAGATTGCCAGCGGTTCGCTTTTGAATTGCTGCAAGGGTTTTGCTGGAGACTGGAACTAACCCTTAAATTCTGGGGTACAGAGAGGGATTAACTTTCCTCCTTAGCCATTTTTGGGCTAAGCTTTTTTAAGAAGCACAGCAGAGGACTAGGGTTTATTCACACACCTTTTGCTCATCACTTGCATGTTCGGGACACATGCCCTACTCATTTCAGATCTGTCTGTCAGACGTGGCGAGTACCTGTGACTGCAGCTGTATCCTGGGAGGCACAGAGGTATCCGACAACTTTAAAAGAAGGCCTAGGAGGCCTGATGCTGGGGACCCAAATTATGCTTACAGAATGATCCCGCAGTAAGCTAAACATTATTTTTCGTTAAAAGACCTCTTAAGAACTAAACTGGAATTTTGCTATGGTAAATTTAGCTACAGAGTCTTTGGAAAAGGATATCCAGAGAGCAAGCATCCTTCACCTTATCACCAGAATGTCTCAATTCTGACCTGAAATGCAAATATGGTCAGTCCTTCGTGCCAGGTGTAGCACTGTGTTTGCGGTCTGCGAGGGAATGCATTGGTTTATGGCATACAGTTAAAAAGCACCAAGCTAAGTTCAGCTGCATTTGCCTTTGCTAGAAAAAGAAATAATTATTCTATTTGTTTTGCTTCCAAGACGTGAATAGCAAATGTCTTTCTCACCTCACTGAGAGGAAAAATCACACCCAATATGGTTGAGGTGCACCCCTTTTTACTGAGCAGCATGGCAACCTTGCAATTTGAACAGAATTTTTTTTTGGCTGTTACCTTCTGTTTTTTTCATGTGATTTATCATTGAGAGATGCCTCACACATGAACATCTTGGGTTGTTTCCTATAAAATGGCACAGCTCATAAATAAAAGGAAAGGGAAAAGCAGAAAAAAGCGAAACCAATTTCAAACACACTTTCAGAGGAGATGATCTAGCTGCAGTCTGGAGGCAAGTACTCAGCCAAAGCAAAAAAGTCACCCCTTTTAAAATCAGCCATGCTGGTCTGCCACCAGGAATGGGAGTGGGCAGATTGGTCCTTCCCAGGGGCTCAAGGAACCTACGTGATAATTCTTTTCTTGGAATATGTGACCTATGATACTGCCATGGCTACTGCTTTTATTTATTTATTTTTACAGTGAATGTGTTGCATCTGAGATCATCTTTTCCAAAGCTCATACATATCTTCTAGAAAGCTGGTGGCCAGAGGAGAATTTCAGTGTTTGTGTCCTGTGATGAAAGGCAATGTGTCGGAACAAGAACAATATGAGCACGACAGACATTTTGACTGAGAATGCCCCCAATATTGCTCTTTTCTGACTCACTGGAAGCTCCTTTCTGGGACCTTCCCTCATTTTTCAGACATTGGCAGTTATGACACAAATGTATTAAGGTCCTCATGTGCAGTGTGTTTTCTTACGATCAAATGTCTCGTGAAACAGAAGCTCTTCAGTACAGCTGATATTTGGTAGTGTAGAGTTGCCCTTGTCTCCTCAGGTTAGGTGACAGCAATCTCTGTCCCCGCGTTACTTCTTGGCCTCAGTCCTCTAGCAGTAATGTGATCCACAAAGTGAACGTTAGAAATGTTTTCTGGGCCAGGGATTTTCCCCTGATGGGTTTCAGTAAGGCCCTTCTGTTTCTCTCAGCTCTTGTGTCACCTCCAACTGGTCTTACACAGCTAATGACAGTCCCAGGAGTGACCAGGCAGCCGCTGCCTCCAAAGTACATTTCATTCTAGCTATACTACTTTGATCAATCAAAGCAACTCAAAAGCAGATCAAAGCAAGTAGCTACTTTGATTTGCTGGTCAGTCTCATGTCTCATCCCTGGCTACCTGCCTGACACTTCCTTTTCAGGCCTTGTTGCTTTCTTAGCAAATTTTATTCTGATCAAGGTGATGTTGGTGAAAGGGTAGGCAATCCAGCTCTGTAAGTATAGACACACAGAAAAGGATTGCATTACATTTTTATCCCAGATCTCTGAAAGAACAAGAAACTCTGTGGTGTGAAGATTCATCATTGTACCTAACAGCCCTTTCTGTCATAGGAATTCTCTGAAAAAACCTTTCTGCTCATGTGCTGTGAGCCTTCCCTGGCTGCTGTAWGGTATGGGTGCACTACTGATATTTCACCAGGGACTCTCAGAAAGGAGAGATATTGTAACACTGACTATTATGTCTAACTGTTATATACCCCACTGCCTACTACAATCCTACTACAACTGTGTGCCCAGATTCCTTCTACAATTCAGAAAGAGAGCAAAGCAGTATGAAGCCTTCTGGGCTGAGAGCAACCACCTGCCATGATGCCAGATGTTAAGGAGAAGGGTATAATCCAAAATCCTGAAATCTTGCCAAGAATTATTCTGGCCTGGAAAGAATGGTTTCCCTGCATGCAGCATTCACAGCCTGGAAATGAAACTGAAATGAGGTGCTCAAAGGTCCAGACTGAGGTGCTTTTGCTCAGAGGTCAGGCACCCTCTCACTAGGGTGATTTTGAGCAGGTGTACATGTAAGCCTTCAGGTGCTTAAGTAGTCTTATATCAAAAACTCAAGCTCTTACAGCCTTGATGTCCTTACATATTTAGGGGGAAACTGAGAAAGGCAGATATTTTGACTATCTATGTTTTAGAGACAGTCATTTTCAAGGTGGGRCTCATCTCATCTGGGTTCAACCATTTAAAATCATGTGTCTGGTTTAAGTGAGCCACACTGATTCCCCCATGATTTATCCCCCTGCAAGATATACATATAAGAGAGATCAAGTGCATTACACCTGAAGTCACCTCCCCTTCACTATGAAGATAGCACTCAGGTGGAGCCAACACTGAACTTTTATATGGCTAAAGGCAGGTGAAATTAATCTCACCATGAAATTGCTAGTTAGGCAACTGAGCCCTGCCCAAGCTTCTTGGTGGATCTAGCCCTTTTGTTTTGAGTCCGGCATTATTTCTCTTTACTGTGATTGCTTCTGTTGTCCCCACTGGCACTGTGTCACAGCTGGTGGGTGCTCAGACCAGAGGACTTTGAGTGGTGGGGCCCTTCTGCATGGCCCTGGGAGTGACAGCGCTGCCCATGAGGCAGGGCCAGCCTCAGCACGAGGAGGGGCCACGCAAGCTGTCATGCCTGTTCTCCTTTTCGCCCCTGTTGTTTGGGAGGATTAGGCACGACATCTGGAGAGGAGGAAGAAAGGATTGGCCCAAGTGGTTGTGTAATGGCAATTGCCTGCTGGTGTCATGTTCCTTGGAGGGTTTTTCCTTTCCAGGGTGAGCTGGAGCAGTTCCCAGGCTAGGCAAGGGTGCAAGTGTTATTTATAACAGCTCCTAAAGACTACTCCAGCTACCCTGGGTGCTGTGGGACCAGTCCCTTTTTCCTTCCTGAAAGTCACATGCTAAGCACAGCTCAGCTGGAGTCAAGGACCAAAGCCAGTGAATTTTACATAGTACATAAACTGCCATACCAGGCACACTGTGGGTGAATTAAGGACATACTTTCAGCCTTAATTCTGGGTTTCCTAGGTTTTGTCAGTTTAAGCCAGATTCCTAATGTTATTTTAATGCAGTTGTTTTGTGTGTGAATAATATACTTTTTATGCCAAACCGCAAGTCCTGGAACTAATATCTCATAAAAATGCCTGGAGTCCCAAGCTAATAGCTGTTATTCAGCTGATCAAGTGATGCCTAAAAAAATTACAGATTAATGTTATTCCCAACGGGAAGGTAAAATTAGACTTGACTTTTGGTGCGGTAGGGTGCTATTTAATACAGTGTCTAATCAACAGCAGGAGGATGTGACTTAGTGTGGATGGATAAGAAAGAGGGCTGGTGTCAGCCGAGGGGCTCACCTTGCTCCTGCCAGTGCTGGGGCGCTTGGATGGGGCAGCAGGAGCAGGGAGGGGAAGGGATGCCAGGGGAAGGGGAAGGAGAGCAAAGCTTGTTGGCTTGGCTAGGTGCACTTACATTTCAGGCTGAGAAATCGAGCCACAGGATGTCAGCACAGCCTGCGAGAACAGCCGGCTTTCCGAGACAAGTGACTGTGTCTCCTCAGCAGCGCACAGGAAGATCTCCTTCCCAGAACATCTTCTTATTTAGGAAACTCGCCTCACGGTGGCAAGCAAAGCAGAAGGCTTATTTAGGAAGAAGTCAACAAGATGTGGCCTGAAGTCAGTGCGTGCGTGTAGAAGTGCGGACACATGAGAGGCAGTTGCTTGCTCACAGTAACAAATACAGCCCTGAATGGGCTGGAGGTCCAGACGGCTGGTATGCGCTGCCTGCGTCCTCACACGCTCGCTCCCGAGCTGCAAGATATCAATTATTTCCCTGTAACAACACAAAGGGATTAGCTAGATTAGCTTCTGCAGAGGCGAGAAAGAAATGTGTCATGTACACTGTTCGTTTTGCTCTAATTGGATTCACACCCTCATCGTGAATAAATCTCCTTTTACTCCAGCTGTTGTGGTTCTGCATGACTGGGAATGGGGAGGGACTCTTCCACGGGTGGGCAACCAGTTCCCAACCGCACTGGGAAAAGTGCAGGGACAGCACTGGGATCACTGGAGCCACAGACAACATGCGCGGCCGGGGAATCTCTCTCTCTCGGTCATGTCACAGGTAAYGCTTCCCAATCTCGGACAGCTTTTGGCAGCACAGTATAGAAGCCCCTCTTTGAAAAGAGAAATCTGAGCTTCTCAGTCCTGTGGGACGTGACTTGCACACCTGCTCTAGGTAACCTGCAGCTGAGCATCACAGCCCAGCGGTGTGGCGGATGGTGCTTATCAGGTTCACGTTCAGCAGGGCAAGCTGTGCTGTATACTAAAATTGTCAGAGAATTTTCTGCTGCAACTTATGATCTTTTCTAGCTGGTGCAGAGCACTGTAGAAAAATATCTTAGTCTGCTGTTTTTCCTAGCTCGCTTGCTCAGAAATGCGGAAAGTACCTGCAGCAGTGGTGGCTTTTCAAATCCATCCTTTAAAACTCTGGAAACGAAATGAGTTCAGATGGAAAAGAAAGCAAGTGCATAGTTTAACAATCCTAGGTCTGAGTGGTTGTAAAGTGCTAAGCACCCTCACTGTGTTAATCCTGATAAACAAGTAATGCTTTTCAGTCCTGTGTCCCTTGCGCTGTGGAAACTTTTGATGTCTCTTTACTGACCGTTGTGGTTTGAAGTTAACTTCTGCCTCTGAGTCAGATGGGTATTAAAAATCTTAGACCAGCTGGAATGAGCAAGGCTCTCTGGACTTGCACAGTAGAAAATAGACACAAAATAAATAATTAAGTCAATGAGAAATTTGTGGTCTAAATTGTGCCTGAATACGCATTTCAGAGTTAAGCCTTAAAGTTGAATTTCTTCCACTTTATTCCATGTCCCTGCAGAGAATGAATGAATGTTACATGAGGAAGGCAGATTTCTGTGGAGAGCACCTGCTCCTACAGTTTCCACAGATGTCCTGTATTTGCAGATTCATCTGGACCCACATAAGCCTGTGACTTGTCCAAGACAGTTAGATAGGTCTTACTTGAACTTGTGCATATATATTATACTTGACAGAAAATTTCTCTTTTATTTCTGTTTTGGTCATGTTTCTTCCAGTGACAGATTGTTATATTTTTTGTTGGTTTTATTACTCAATAACTGGATACAGAGGCATGACATAAATCCATGTGCTAGGTATATTCTCTCTCTGAGATGGGCATTTGAGTGATTTGGTGTATATATATAGAGAGAGCGCCATTATTTTCAGTAATGCCTTTTGCCTTGCTCATTTGATCTTGTAGACTCAATTGTTTTAGTACTTCTAGAGGCAATAGAAGGTGCTAAATATACAGTTCAAATTGTAGGTAAAGTTACTGGCCAACTGTGAATGGGTAAGAACTTAAGTAACTTACCCAGCATCACATACATAAGCAGAGCAACCAGTTCTGCAGAGCAGCTTTCAAATTCCTCCTCTTTCTCTTCCTATGCTGTCCTGCCTCATTTACTGCACATCAGATAAGGGACCCTCCCTTCTTGCACAGTTCTGATCACCTCTAGAGCAGTATCCATCCTGACCAGAAAAAAAGAGGCTGAACACAAAAACATGTGATATTAACTAATTTGAGGGAACTCTTTTAATACAGACAATACAATATATTTTTCCTTATCTTCCCTTTTGGAAATGTCTGAGTCATTTTAGTAGAAAAACTTCCCTCAATATTTAGCCTGAAGCAAACATGTAGAGTTTTCCTAGCAGGGAAAATTCCAGTCTACATAATGAAAGTTAGGTAAAGGAAAATAACCGAACACAGAGTCTGCTAATAGAAAATATGAGACAACCTGGACAATGGGAACACACTATAATGCATCTCCGCYGAAGTTTACTACCTTTGGAATGGACCTGCCAGTTGCTTTAATTCCACCAAGCAGTGCTATATAAATTTTTAGGGCAAGAAACAAATTGAATATTATTTCTAAAGACATTGCTTTGCTATCACAGCACCCACACAGCAGAATGCAAATGGCAGTGAGCAGAAAGGGAAAGGCTGGATTTGTGCAAGCGGGGACGTGCCGGGTGCTCAGGGTAGCATAGCTGAAAAGCTGATAGGGGGAATGGACAGACCTTCAGCCCCATCTCGCTCTGCTGTCAGAGGGCAATGTAAAGGGGAACATGTCACTCCTTTGCAGCTTGCAAGTAAAAATCCTCAGCACAAAATTAAGTTAAATCTCTGCCTACAGCAGTTTCCAAATCATGGAGACCTTCGGAATTTATCTGGGGGGGAGAGGGTGGCTTAGGAGGCCTATGCAGAGAACAATGTTGTGTCTCTTCAAAGAGAAAATACAAATATTATTTAATATCTCCAAATAGGCAAGTTCATAAGTGAGCCTGCCTGATTGCGGACTGGCTTATTCGTCAACTTAGTATTCAGGAAAGGGAACAATTACCATAGCAACATTCCCATCTTCTGACATGTATCATGCAGATCATGTAGTTAAGGCAGCGCAGCACCCTCTCACACGTGTGCTCTATGAACTTTTGTATTACTAACAATATTAAAGAGAAAAATATGTCTCATGATTGACACACTTGCCTGTGATTTTTATGACTCCTTAAAAAAAGATGGAAATGCTCCCTTTCCCCCATCCTCTTCCTTTGAACTGTTTTCTCTCCATCCCACTGAAATGATGAGAACAGCTCATGCCCCAGATCCATGTTCCTGACAGTAGTCCTACGCTATGCAAATGTGTAAACTGCAAAATGCAGAGGGTTTTAAAAAATTAAGTATATCTAGCAGAATCTAAATTCTGAGTAAAAGTGCTGAAGAGAATTAAAAATCTTCCAATACCTGCATGATTACTGCTCTATAAAACAAAGCCTTACATCTTTTTTCTTTTGTTTTTTTGTCCTGAGTTACTCTTAAATCTCCAAACACATATGCCAATGGCACATGTCAATATATATGTGCCATCATGTGCGAGGGCCGAGTTCATGAGTGGAGCACGATACTCTGTGCATTTCCACCCATGGTGTGGCTAACCCCAGCCCAGCTGCTGATGGCTGAGGGTGGGATAGCTGGGGCTACGTGGACTTCCCACGGAAAGAAAAGCCCTGCCGCACATCACACAGGACTAAGATGTGGGCCACTACAAACAGGCTGCCGCAACACTGCGCAGTATGCCCACCTTTGCAACCTTAGCAGCAGCGGCAGCCAGATGCTTGATTTTGCAAGTGTTCTGGATTTAATCCCACCATTGGCCATCCAGTGGCCCTCCTTCTGGGCTTACCTTCTATTCCAGTATCGTGGCTCCTCCAAAAATTCTGTAACACTACAAAAAGTTAGAATAAAAGCATAGCACCGCATATATATTTACCTGTAATCACGCCTATCTCACCAGTGGTTCTGCCATTAAAGGTATCACAAGCTATTGCCATGGAGTTGTGCCTACGTATTCTTTCCCTCAGACCTGGGATTTTGCATGCCCTGCTGGAGTGCCCTCGGCAGGATGCCTCTGGCATCTTTTTTACATGAGGGTTGGGCTCAGTAACTCCTTYGGGTTTGAGCCCCTTCCTTGGCAAATGGGCTCAAAATTCTGCGTAACTCTGTGGCCTCAGCAGAGGGAGACTAAGCCCCACTTTGGCTGAGGGCTTCTCCCAGGATGAGAGAGGCACTCGGCTGTGGGCTACACCTAAGTGAGGTGACCTTTTCATAATGGGTTTATTGAGCAGATGGATGCTGAAGATGAAGCCAGCAGGTTACTTTATGTATTCTGCCTTTGGAGATAAGTGCGGGTTCCTCCCCAGGTAGCTATTTCCAGGGTGGTGCCAAGGTCCTTGCTCTTCTCCTTCTGTGTGTGTGCGCAGCTCGCCAGAGCTGCCTCAGGAGGAGTCGCAGTCAACTATTCCTGCTGCGCGGGTGAAGCTCCCCACTCGGTGCCGGGGCAGCTCCCGTGTATAGCAGCTCTGCTGGGGGCCGGTCACCGTCAGGCTGGAGCAAGGGCCCGGCCGAGGCCCCCGAGAGCGTTTGGGGAAGTGCCACTGGACATTTGGGGGAAGTTCCCTGCCAGACCCCGTGCAGCGCTGGTCGGGAGGCAGCCCCACGAGCCGGCCATGCTCCCGAGCCTGCTGGCACACCAGCCCGTGCTGCGCAGGGTGGGCAGCGCTGGTTCAACGTTAGCATCTGCTCCCCGGAGCGGGCGCTGCGCACCTGGGAAGCACCCAGGAGCTCGGGCAGCGGTTGCTTCTTCAGCTTGGACCCAGGGGCCAGATGATTTGAAGGAACCAAATCTAAGCAGCAGATTAGGGTGTGTGGGCAGAAATCAGGCTACAAGCATCAAATAAGCTTTAGCTTCCCACTGCTGAGTAGAGGCACATTTACATGCATTGCTACAGGACATATGCCTTGCAAATCTAAATATTTTAGTGTCTCATATCAGATTTTTTTTTTACATTCCCGTCCTCCCCACCACTCCTCTCTGATCTTTAGGGTCACTGTACAAAGCTTTGGTACCTTTCCTTCCCCGGGGAGGGTGAATGTAAATATATTGTGGTCAGTGTTGCTTAATGGTTCAGCTGTAATTACTTCTTGAATGAGTTGCTGCATTTTACTCAGGTTTGAGAACACTCTCTTCCTTTGTCTGCTCTAAAGCTGGTTTTCCAAGAAATAATCATTGAAGAAATTCATTCTTTAAAACTTGTCCCGTGGTGACTCTTGGCCAGACTACATATGGGTAGTTGAAGTCCTCCATTATCATAATTTTTGCTGCCTCTCTAAGTATTGTGCACTTAATTGCCTTTTCCTACTCTATCACTAATAATACTCCTACCCTGTTAAGCCACCACTAAAGAAAATGGTTTGGAGCTTAATACCAGTAGCAGAAGAGGGGTGACCTCCCCCCTCTTTTGTCCCATTACATCAGCCAGGTGTAAACTTAGAAGCCAAATTGGGACCATTATTAGATAAGAATAATTTATTTGATTTTACATAGTAAATAATAAACTAAGACACATATTTAGAAAGCTATCCAAGCAATGCTCTGCCTGCAAAATTAAATTAAACATCCAGAAATGCAGAAGCAAAAATTTCTTAAGCAACACAAACTGCGCCAAGTTGCACAGTCTGTAAATGTTACGTATCCAGGAGAAACAGCCTGCAGAATACTGCGGATGCAAACTGGCTCAAGTGCTGCTGACAAAATAGCCTGCAGCTTGCAAGCCTTACACTGGTGGGAAAAGCAGGAGCACAAGAAACTGCACGTTTGGAGTTACAATGAAATTAAAGCCCATATCAAAAATGCACACTACAGAGGTACAAAACTTCTCCAGCCTAATGATTGATGTTTACTTTTTATACACAAACTATATTTAAAGTGTTGGACTTGGACACCATGACTAACTACAATATGAATTATATGAAAAAGATGCTATTTTACTTCTCTCATGTTTTTACAGCTCTGAGGAACAGCCGATACCTCCTCTGGTGGGCCAAGAAGTCTGTGGCCTACCTTTCAAATTTCTGTGCTGGCATTTATTGTGTTGAGGTTCAAATCCCTTTACAGCTGTGGTCTGAACAAGAAAAGGGCACTTAAGGGAATAAGTCTACAACTTGCTGTTCTGGGTTACATTAAAATTATTGATTTCCATCTGTTACTTGAACAAAACAGAGTGCATTTTAGATAAAAATAAAATTGCTCATTTTGGAGACTATATGTTAAATACATTTGCTGTTTATGTGCTGTTCTTCTTAGAGTTACTTAATAATACAAATCAGACGAAGTCACTGTGCTCAAAAGACCTATTTTAACTGTAAACAAAAAAAGGTCTTTCATTTTGTTACGTCATTACAAGCACTATGGAAAGCTTCCCACCTGGAAGTCCACTTGCACCCTCATTCAGCAAAGCCTCTCTGTTCAGAAAAGCACCTGGGCATATGCTTTGAATTCAGCATGCGCTTAAGGACTTTCCTAAACAGATGTTGACAGCTAGATCATTTTACTTTCCAGACTAATTTCATTCCCCTTTCACTCCCCTTGCCTCAAAAAGGAGCGATCATTGCCACTGTAGAAAGTTAAGCAGTCAAACCTGTAAATGCTTTTTTCTGGGACTTCTGCAGTAGTCAAAGTCGTACGTGCAACCCTCAGATCTAATACTGCAAGCAGACTTATTGAAGACACATGCATTTCTACAACACATGCGAACATGTTGGGTTTTTTTTGCTTTACTGCAACATCTGTGACCCCAGGTTAAGTGGCTGACTAAAGTGGCTTAAGCAGCTCTGAACCACAGCAGCAGTGCAGAGCAGCTGCCATACTCTAGTGGATATGACCTTTTATACCAGTATGCATCATGCTTTAGTTGGATGCTTTCTTTTGTTGTTGCTGATAGAAAGTATTTATTTGTCCCCAATATTTGCCCCTGTTCACATTAAAGATGGGGACATTACAAGACAGGATTAGTAGCATAGCTCTGCCCAGGGTGCATTCAGAAGGGACCTCTCCTATTGCTTGCTCATTTACTCCCAGGACAAAAACACCAAACTTACCTCAGTGACGTTAACCTCACTGTAGCGTTTCCAGGATATCTGAGGTTGACAGCCTCTTCAGGGCTATATTTTAACTTGAGTTCCAGATTATAAGTCCTTTCAACATGCCGTTTAATGCTGTCAGAGTCTTCAGAGATTACCAAAGTTTATCTTAGAGCCCCTCAGGCTGGCCAATCTTCATAGAAAATGAAAGGTGAAGAAGAGATTGCTGTCAGGATTTTAAATAGTCTAATTGCAAATTCAAAAGGAAAAACCAAGTGAGAAACATATGGCTCATAAGACTATCATTGCAAACTGTCATTTGGAAGCCTGTGGGATGGTTAGCCATTTTTCCGTCTAATTGCTGTGTCCAAGGCTTTGACATGCCTTGGTGACAGTTTAGCTAATATTACTCAGGTGGACTGAGAAACAAAGAAGCAACTTCGTATTGGTGAAAATGTTTGATGGTTTCCTTTAAAATAAGACAATGGTTACTACAGAGAGAGAGTAAAATGTGCTTTTTTCAAGCACAAGCTAAATCACTGACTAAAATAATTTGATGTTGGAATTGTGGCAAAGTTAGCAAATTATGGCAAACTCTTAGTAACAGAATGACATGAGAACTATGCATATATGTTTTGGGGTAGCTAAACGCATACAGAAAGCAAGGATGAGCTTTCTAAAGCCAAAAAGGGCATATAGTCGCAGTGAAATTCATAGGACTCTGTGGCTAGACTTTCTAATCATCTTTGAAAAATCCTGATTTATTTGTCTTATTATATACTAAGTCAAGAGAGTATTATTAAGACTGCAAAGTCAGGCATTCAAGAGTGAGGTAATGTCAGAATTAAGGCTGTCTGTTCAACCTTAATTTGGCCCCTTGTGCGTATGAATTATGATACTGCCTTTAATTAGATGATCACACAATATTTTTTCCTCTGCCTCATTCATAACACATGATGGATAGTGCTCACTGACGAAACATTATTTTGTTTTTTCTTTGAGGTTCAAGGTGTGGCAGCCTGCTTCATTAACTGCATGCTGTATCTTTTTCTGACAATAAAAGTAATCATTCCTTCACAGGCTTTTCTATGTGGTTTATCATTACAGCTATAACATACTTAACAAATATTAGTAATTTAAGTTTACTGCTGTCCTCAAGGGAAAGACTAGAAGTCTTTCTGTTCAGTTTATTCTCTACAATCTATTCCCATTGCCTAAGTTTCCTCAAGATTTTGCCCCCTTCACATTTGATGTAGGCAGTTTCATTTGCATCAGCTTTGAGGAGGTATTGACAATACACAAACAAACTAGTGGTCCCCATTCTGGTGTGTGCTTTAGGACCCAGATGCTGTGTGGCCTTGAGAAGGGGTCAGGAACTGTAGGGAAAATCCTGTTCAGCCAGAGGTTGAATCATTTTCAAAGTTGATAAACACTTTGAAGAATTTAGCTCTACACTACAAGGAAGTGCAGGCATTTTTTTCTAAAATTTGGACAAAGACAAGTAGATTTTTCCCATAGAGTAGAAAGTGTTCCTAACATAACCACTATCTTTCTCCCAAAGAACTATCTCTATAGCAAGAGAAAGGTAGAGAAAAGCTTGCTAGACATGGAAAAAAAAAATTGTTTTCCACAGATTTGTCCTTGGAAATAGATGACTTGTCTGACAAATTTTTTTCCACCAAAAAAATAGTTGTCCCAAGAGAAATACCTTTCAGGGACAATTTCAACCAAAATGGTTGAAATTTGGCAAGGTTACAAGTGACTTTTACTTTAGTCATCATTCATCCGTCATCTTTCTTAAGAATGATGGATTGTGTAATTCTAAAGGGAATGAACATGGTCTAGAGAAGTGCTTTCTAGATACACAGGCCCCTAAGTTATTTATACCATTGTTCATACATCATAGGTTGGATTTAATGCTCTAAAATGTTTTTGACTTCAAATACTATGATTCAAAGCTCATAGAAGGTGGAGAACTTTCTGAGATTTGGGAAGACAAATAGAGTTCAAACCTTCTTGGAGTACTATAAATTTCATCAAACCAAATGACACCTACCACATTTTGTGTCACATATATTGCTTTTGGCTAATATTACCAACCTCAGGGTCTTAAGCCCATAACTGATATCTAAGCTTGTTGGCCTATTGTTCTAAGGTGCAGATATATGGGAAGACAATTCTGAGTGTCCCTACTTTGTATCTCTGAAAGGGAGTCTTCCTTCACTTGAACACCTAGCTATGCATTCAGCTATGTAATTTTGGTCTCCGATGTTTTTGCTTTCTTTGTATTGTTATGGCATTTCCAACATCACTTGAAATGGCATGGTATTAGAAGAAAACTTATCTTTAGCAGGTGAGAAACTCAGTGAGAAAGTGGATTCTTTCCATCAACAGCTGGTTTGAGGTCTCAACCACTTTGCACCAGTGGTGCAATAAATACAGGAGTGACATTCAGAGTGTGCTCTAGCAGAAGGTGTACAGATGTGTGGCACTTTGGCATTTCTTATTTTTATTTAACACCTTTTCATCAGAAAGAATTCTTGAATTCAGGGAAGGAAACAATCCCTGTGGAATCACAAAAAAGAAGCAAAAACATCCTAGTCTTAACAGTGGAACATGAGTTATGTAGGTTCTCCAAATGGGAAACAAGACAAAAGGATATGTGCTCTGGGTTTCCCACCCTAAACCACAGCTGATAATCTCTTCACGGTGCAATGTGTGTCACTGCTGCTGCTGCTCTTAAAAAGTATGGCCTGATTCTTTGGCATACTCATTTTCCACCATTACTTTCCCATGCTATCAAAGCTTTCAAAAACAGTGACTTTAAACAGCTCATAGCTCACTGAAGCATGACTGGATCCATGTTTTCTTTCCTTGCTGAGTTTTGAAAACCTGTTGAAATAACAGACATCTTACCACCTCCAGTAACAACCATCTCTAACAATCAAGTCTTAGTTATCTGTGGCTGTAGTAATCGTGTCACAGAATAATTGCGCAGATCTGCCAAGTCAGCTCAGGTCCACCAGCGTAATAACTCTAAAGCAAGGCCACGTGACTACAGCTAATTTGCTTCCAAAGCCAGATCAAGTGCATAAGCAGTATACTTGTTTTTATCTGGCATGGAGCCGGGGCAAACAAACAGAGTAGACCCAAACCAGTTTTGTGCAGAGCTGGTCCAGATTTCTCTGAAGTACCCTCCTAATTTGGGGAGTGCTGGCCATCTCTGAGGTGCCGCTCATTCAGCCTGGGTCCACCAGGGTTTGCTAGTAGCAGCTCAGTGCTGGACTTGTGTAGAGAAGCTTTTGGGTTTTGCTGCATTTTGCATCTCCCACACACTGAGGGAGACTGAGCTCAGCCACAGCAGTGCACAAGTGAATGCAGTCAGCCCAGGTCCAGTGCTCATCCCAGTGTGGTTAAGTCCCCTGCTCATCAGCTGGGAAACACAGTGTGGAGACACCTACCAGCAACAGTGCTTAGTTGGAGTTAATATATCTTACTGGGCTTGATCTAGCTCTGTGCACAGCCACAGGTGTCTGCACTTTGCTTTCCAGAATAGCTCATCATCCCCATGCTAGCCAGGTTTCCCTCTTACCTGGCTCTTCTCACACCACATTACCTCCGACAGTGATGACTTGGCTGTGCAATGGAAAGCAAGAGACAAATGCAAGATGAATTAGTTTCTCCTTAGACTAGATCATCTGCAATGACAAAATAATTGCTTTTTCTGTAGAACATTCATTAAGGACAGCATTTGCCATAGTATTCTGCCTGGAAAGGATCAACTGTAGGAGCATTCCCTCAAATTTTCTCTGTTTTCTGA
This sequence comes from Apteryx rowi, assembly GCF_003343035.1. Lineage (NCBI taxonomy): Eukaryota > Metazoa > Chordata > Aves > Apterygiformes > Apterygidae > Apteryx > Apteryx rowi. Next base: position 146,258 of record NW_020450909.1, on the reverse strand, counting down.
AGCTTATAGGACAGATATTTAAATTTTCAAGAGTCAAAACTAGCCTCATGTCCTTTAACATAGTTTCACCTGGAGTATCTAGACATCAGTATTCATGAAATTGCCTATCTTAAATTGGAAATTCTGCTTTTTTTGTGTGTCCTGGAGTTTGCTGATGTTGATGTTAAAAAAGGTTTAGGGTCTTGCTGCGAATTTAGGTTTAGGGTCTTGCTTGCTTTATCATAGCTTTTTTCCTGGATTCTCTGAGAGTTCATGGTATAGCCTTTCCAAGGGACCACTGGAGGATCTCCTTCTTTATCTGGCCCCTTACTTCCATAAAATCTCTAGGAACTTGCTCAGCTTTGAAACCTTTACATGTCTGGCCAATGGCTTAAAAATTATTAATAGGGGTCAAGCAGAGAGACACAAAGGCAATGTAATCTTAGAAGCCTTATTTTTTAAGGAAACCAACCAAAAGAAACAAGCAAAGGGTCCCAGCATGCCCTAATCTTTACTTAAACACCAAAATCAAACCACATTCTCCCACTAGCACACCGTTTCCTATAATAGCAGGTACATAAACATAAGTGGATTGTAAAAGATACTGGAGGAGGCATGTCATGATTTGCATTAGATCATTTTCCCCCACTGAACTCTTGTTCCAGAATTAAACTTCTTCTGGTATCCCTTTAATAAAAATCACACATAAACATTTCACATCTTTCAAGTGCTCTGCATATATTAAAATAAATATACTTAAATACACTAATAAATACATGTGTGACACAAACATCAGGACATTTGGATCTTTAAATTACTTTTTTGTAAAATAATTTATTGCTGAAAATTATTCTGCTCGCTTTGTTTATTCTAATTCTACACACTTTCCTGCCTACTAGAGTTCCTTTTTGATTGTCTGATAATTAAAAAAACCTCTGTCAAATTTAGACTATGGCTAGTATTTTTCAACTGAATTCCTAATACATACAGGCAAGTGTTTAACATTTGCTTATGTGCCTCCCTGAAGTAAGGCTTAAGTGTTCTCTCTGGTACAGCACTAATGACACAGCCCATTTATTGAGAACTTATGACTTGAAAATGCAGGCTCAGGTCTTGTACTAGGAAAATGTGAAGAAAAATCCTCATGTAGAAATAACATCATCTACAGTTGACACTGCAAAACCTCCAAATATATCATTCATATACCATCAATTCATCTAGAATTCCAAGAATCAGCATGAAGAAACAGAAATATAGGGATAATGTGATTTTTATTTAGGTATATTTAAGAAAAGTTCCATCATATTCAGATAGCCTATCACTGCAAATAAAATTTGATTGGACTGATAAAATTATAAACATCACCAATTTAAGGCAACTGTTACATAAAGTTACATTAATATTTCAGTCAGATTAAATTCTTCTTCAGATACATTCATGCAATTAACTTCTAATATATCTTTACACAGTACTTTGAAGTATAGCATTATTTTATTTCCCCATATTAGACCTATCTGGCTAAGCTCTTCTCAAATGATACAAGGAATGGACTCCTCGGTGGAAGTGGAAAAACTTAATGAATTAATGGTTTAATGACTTATCTGATGCAAGTAATCCATGTTGAGAATGCTGTGGAGATAAATATATATCCTATATGTGTATGCCACATGCAGGCATGAAGAAATAGGAAGGGAGGCTGAAATATAATTAGTGTTCTTAGTTAAAATCATTTTTACTCCATAGAAACTCCCAAAATATCCTTGCATTGAGCAGAGGGCCCATTAAACTGTCTTGTTTCCAAAAGATTCCTCTCCATGCCAACCTCTGTTGGTGATGAAAAATCTTCCATGGAGTCATAAAAAATCCTCCATGTTGCATTTAATGTTCAGTCCAATTTAGGCTTTTCTTTTCCTTCTTCAATACCTGAAAAAATGATGAGAACACCTTTTAAAAATCTCTGAGTGAATAAAAATGAAGAGTTTACTTAGAGAGGTTCTTCTAATGCACTTATTTTTCTTTTCCCTTTATTGTGTCATTCCCCCCCTACTTGCTCACGCACTCTTCTCATGTGTTACCTCACCTGCTGTGAAAGAAAAGAATATCTGCACACCTGATTTCAGCGGTTGTCCAGTAATGAACTGCAAAACCCCTTCTCCCTCCAGACCTTTTCCAAATCAGTCTGAACCCCTGTGGCACACTCAGCCTTTGACTGCTGCAGGGGACTGTGAACAGTTATCTCCCTGAACTCCTCTGCTTACCTACAAGCAAATTAAAGTAAATGTTATGATAGCTACCACTAGCTGAAGCTAAGCAGCTGACTTTATTGGAAAGCAAGTTCTCAAACTTTTGTCTTATATTTCAATGAGTTTAGGCCCCCTCACCCCCACTTCAACATAAGATTTTTTAAAATGTGTAAGGAGATCTCCCTTTTTTGAGATTACGTGAGTGAAGAAACAATTACTGCTGATAGGATGCCTCTCTCCTCTTGCAGTGGCCATCTTTCAGTAATATCAGGAGGGCTGAGTTCAGTGTAGGGCTCCTTAGGGAACTTATCCTTGCTGCAGAGCTTTTCTCTTGTCTATGCTGAACGAAGTCTGGGCCAGGCAGTGGATTGTGTTTTTTCTGGCAATGAAAACATTCAGCTATTTCATATGCTGTTCCTGGACAATGAATTACTATCGGTATCTGACAGAAGTATTGTTCTTCTGACTAAGCCCTCTCTGCCAAACATCTCAAATAAAAATGTTTCTTTTGGAGGTTTTCGAGCCTGCCGTATGCTGGAAAAGAAAGACTTCTGAAGGCAAAAGAGAAGCAATTTTTGAGAATATCGAGAGGAAAACCCAGTCACAAGTAAGTTCACCTGTTAATGCAATATATGCAGAGATGGTAGTTATACCAAGATTCACTTTAAAAAACATAGCTAATTAACTCCAAGATGGAAAACAACAAGACACATCTCCAGTCAGAAAGCACAACTGCAGAGGTGACTTTGCTGAAAGAAGCAACAAGGAAACAGATGGGTCTAACCATTGCCAACAGCCTAAGTACAATGGACCTGGCTGTTGCTGGCAAACCAAAATAATGGAAGAACCATCGTCAAAGGTTTAAAACCAAAACAAAAGGATGGATCCAAAAATGACAGTGGGTTTACAAGCCTGCTCCAGAGCCAATCCTGAGTCTCCTACTTTTTGCTGTAAGGAACTTTTCCAGCAGTTTTAAATGAACTGTTTTATTTACCTTTTTAAAAGAGCTGCTTTCCTTTATTCTGAAGTACTCTACTGCAAACATATTAAGTAGTTTGGCTGGAATATTCATTGCCTCAAAACTGTGGACAGGCACTGGCTTGTAGAAAGGGCAAGTTTTTCCTTGCCCACCATATTTGTGGTTTAACTTGGAAAAACTAACTACGAATCATTTTGTCAGTAAGGAGGTTTTATTTATGCATCTCCAGAGGAAAAGGAAAAAAAATCCAAATGCCAACCCCCCTAGCCCCCAAATTTTCTCAAGGTAGATTCCTTTAATTTGAAAGTTGAGTGCTCAAAAGCCTGGTTTAAATGTATAGTTTCCAAATAATGTTTCCCAAATCTTGCATGGTGACAGATTGTCATTATTTTAGTTTTCTGCTGTTTGTGGTGCGCCTGTCATACACTTCAGGTTTGGTTTATGCAAATTGTTTCAAGTGTGGCAAAAAACCAGGTGACTCGTGGCATTTGCTGGCTTGCAAGTGCTTGAGCCACAGAGGAATTTGGGTCCATATTCTTGGACCAAATCAAGGGAATAACAGAGAGGATAATAAGGCCAAGGTGAGTCTATTGGAATAATGACCTGAATAACCTTAGCTCCTCTAGGGTGGAGGCCTGCAAGAACCAGACTTTTTGTTATGCATACTGTGGAATAGTGAGGGAGATTTTCCACAATTTACTTATTCACGGACTTGCTAAGAGCATGTGATTCTTTACCACATTATTATGTTTTATACAGGACTTAGGTCAAATGAAATTCTTCTTTGTGGCTGCCTTTCTTAGAAACTTCTTTCCTGTGTTATTGTAAATAGTGTAAATGGATGCAAATGTGACATTGAACTGCGGACTCAAACCCAGACTTGAGTACTGTGACAAATGATCACTGGTTCTAGAGTAAAACATATACTTTGTATTAGGGTGCTTATATGAGCAAATGGCAAGTAAAACTACTTTTAAGCTTCTGGTATCAGGTTCTACTTAGTATTATATTGGAGGGCTTGTTAAGAGATATTGGCATGCAATAAGCTACCATGTGAATTTGTGGTTTATTAACCAGTTCACAATAGGTTTTCCAAAAGGGGATACAGGCTGTTCACATGGTCACAATGTGGTATGGGCCCAATGAATGTAATGACAAAATTCCCACTGAGCAAGGATTTCACTCCATCTGTGATTTGCCATTGCGATGATCAAGAATGTTGTTTGCTTATTCAGGCATTTGTATAAATGAAAAAGATCTTTAATAGATTAAAGGAACCTACTTCTAATTGTGTGCCTGCCTTACTATCCCTTTTCCTTTACCCAGCAATGGGTGGCCTAGATAGGGTAGAAGAATGTAAAGTCCATAGAGTTATGTTTATCCTGCACTAGAGTGATCTTTCATTCCTATTTGCTGGTGTGAACATTTTTTTCCTTGAGTAAATTTATAAGCAGCAAACACCTTATATCTGCAAATACTAAAAAAATATTTTTTTCTTTCTAAGTCTAAGCTTAACGTTAACAGCATTCCCACAGAACTATACTTTATTCTAGCTGCATTTAATGGGTTCATCAGCTAATAAAACCACGTGGGTTGTAAATCTTTCAGGTAATTGCCAACAGCACTTAAATTAGTTTGGAAGTTATAAGAAAGAATAAATATTCATAGCTAATCATGTTCTCCATCACCCATTCCATTCATTTGACTGTTTTTAAGAGCAAGCTTAAAGTTTCAATGGAACTTCTGTCATTCTACTTTGTTTTAGCCTGCTAAAAACTTAAACTTTCAGGGGAGCATATTCAAGTCCTGACAGTCTTTCATGAGTTAATGTTGCTAAAACAATACTCACATTTTTGGGTATCCCAGATGTAGTTGTTCAGAACCTCTCCCAGCAAGTAGAAAATGTTAATTATTATGGTAACAGCTGCAAAAAAGATTATTTTGACACCTGGGCTGAGGTACTCAAGAAGTGGGTACACCCACACTCCTGTAACATGGTGAATCCAGCAAACCCTGAAACAGAACAAAAATGACAAGTACTGACTGTTACAGCCCTGTTTTTCAAAAGTAGCTTGGGCTATACACAAAGGTACCTAAAATGCAATTATTTGAAAAGACTACAGGCTGCAATTGAATTCTGGCTTTGTGGAACACCTGGAACGATATCCTTCCAGAATTGTGATCAAAAATGCTGAAACAAAGACTGATTTCCTGCAATCTTACTGCTTTTTCTTTAATTTAACCTGAACAGTTGGCCAATTTTCAGGTTCTGCAGCTTGCTTCCATGAAGACAAATTGCTGACGTAGGCAGGTATTTTTTTGCTGCATTCATGTTTATTTACAAAGAATATACACTCCTGTTTTACACAGTAGCACTGAAACAGCAACACACTCAATTCCAAGCAAGTTCTTTATCCAAAGAATATTCAGTGTTCTCAAGGCCCTCCTACACAGCCAGATTCTCTGCTTTACGGAGTGTCTTTGTTTCCTCTTTGTATACATTTGTGTGTTTCTGATGCTTTTCCTCTCCTCACCTAGCAAGTGCCTCAGTTTTGGGGTTTGCCAGAAAAACAAGCTTCAGCTTCTCTTTAAGAGAATGATTTAACTTCTTCAGCACCTGTGTTTTAGGTTGCTCCTCCTTTTCTCTCAGTCACCTGATATCATTTGGGATCTAATCATTTTCTTCTATGTAGGATAAAGAAAAAAAATCAAATCCTACCACCTCAGTGAAGTTTTGCCCAACTCCACACTCAATATACAGAAAAGGAAAAAGAATATTGCTGATTTGGTGGTGGCAGAGATTTCTAGTATTCAGACACAGTGGAGATTGCAGGCACACTAATCCGAGAGACAGCATACCAGCTTTAATGCAACATGGTCTGAAGAAGCGCTCCAGGTATGTGGTTTCTCTGTGTGTGATTGCAATGGACATGTCCATGGTTGGTGGTGCATGTTCACCTGTACTCTCTGAAAGGATGGGCTTTGCATTGAAACCCAAAATGGTGAGTTGGAGATGCCAGAAAGAAGTAGATAGAGTCCATACATTTCAGTAATGGGAAGTTATAAAAGGTAAAAGGATTCAGCTGCCACGCTACAGAGCAAACATCAGAGGCCAACTGGGAAAGGTGTTCAGTGGAGACCAGCCTGGGGCCTGTGAGCTGCTGGGCTCTTTGTAAGAATGTAAATCAGTTCCTTTCTGATCTTGTCATTTGGTGAGGAAGCTCACAGTGAAGCATAGCTAGAGAGAAGACTAAGCAGGTGTACAGAATCCCCGTTTAGAGATTCTCTCTTACCCTGGAAATGTACATGGTTGTCATAGATTCCTTTCTCCTTAGAAAAGCTTTTATTACAGCCAAATCCTTAACAGTTGGACACTTCATGTAGGAATTTGCACGTGTCAGTAAGTTGATCTGCATGATCTAAATACCAATTAAAATCTCTTTCTCCAAAGGAGAAATATATGGAAAATGATCTCTGTACTTGATGGCAGATCTTTTTTTTTTTTTTTTAACAGCATCATTCTGTAGCAGAATGAATCTCTGACAAGGGCATCTGTGAAAAAATAGAGTTACTGCGTGACCCATGGTAACAGGATTTAACATGTTCCACTTGATCATAGAACAGAATGGGATAGCTGGGTAAAGGTAATGGGATGCCCTTTATTCCCAGGTTGGCTTTGCTAGGAGCRTCTATTATTGTCTGATGTTTTTCAGTTCATTTGCTTTTATTTTATGATTGTTTTGTGATAAACAAACTCCAAGGAAAAAGCTTGGAACAACAACAAAAAAAACACACCGTGTTTCTTTTTCACTTTTTTTTTTTTTGGCTTGATGAAACTATCCAGTGGCACCTTTACAGAGGGACTTTTGAAGTGAACTTCTAAATTGCACCTGTGTGCTCAAGTTCATGAACCAAGTAGAAGTGACATTTACTAGAATGCATTTATGTTGGAAAGGCGAAATATTTTCTAAATCCAACAAATGAGTCACTAATGAGTTCCTGAATGTCAGCTATGTCTTGCTAGTTCAGAATCTTTGAGTACATTTTATGAATTCTATTCTTTGGTGGCCAAAATGCTAGCCCATTATTTGTTTGGTAATACTGCTTATGTTTTCAAAGTAGCTGATGTATGCCTGTCACCAGAGCAGCCACAATGTAGAGGAACTTGCATGAACAAAAAGTACCAAGTGCCACTCAGGAGACAAAGGTCACAAACCCACCTGACCAGCCACCCTGATCTTCCTTTAAATGAGCTATACCACCCAGCAAACTATGTTTGGATAGACTAATATTAGACTTCTCTCCACTGAGCAGTGACACACTGACTACTCCTGCATTGTCTGTATCACAAATGGGAACAGCAAAAGTATGATTGCTACCATGGAAACCTTACCTGATGGCCTTTGTTAGCAAGTTCATTCCTACTTGAATACAAGCTAACGCAATGCTGCACAATAAAGGGCCGATCAGCTGTAAGCATAAAGCTTCCATACAAAGCTACTGATTACTAATGTTAATGAATGCCTTCAACATGGCAATTCTAGTAGTCATTATTCTTGTCCAACCTCATTATTAGATAAGCACAGGGGAGCATGCACTAAGGTTTACTTTGGAGTGCAAACCTCGATCCAATTTAAGACCCTGTTATTGAGCAGGTTTAAAAAAATGTGTCATTTAGATAAAAATATTCTAAGGAGAAAAAGTTTAAACTAAAACTGGAATGACTAATTTTCAGCAGGTAAAGTTAACATAKAATCTCCATATGTTTTGGTTCTGTGACAGCCTGTGTAGACTGATGACACAGCAGTGAGTTTATTTTCAAAGGCAAATGTGTTACAGGTTGCAGAGATAATCTTGCCAGTCATTAGAACTAGTAAGAGAAAGGAGTAGAAATATTTCTGCATTATTTTCAAAAGTAAAATGTTGGTTAAAAAAGTGGTGATATTTGGAAATTTTCAACTAGTCAAGTCAAAGTCAAATTTTGGACTTCCAAGGTAAAAGAGATTTTAAAAAAGAAGCAATAGCATGTTTTCATTTTTTTTTTCCTGATTTCTAAACCAGACTTCATCGCTGTTTTTCATTATTACTATGCAGTGGACCTTGTATTTCTCAACTGTCAAAGTAATGAGTCTTTTTTTCCAGCAATAAGTCTGTTTGAGGAAATAAAAACTATGCAGAGAAGATACTTGTACATTTATTCTTTGGCTACAGCTCTTTGGTTAATGAGGGGAAGCAATTACTTCAAGAAATGTGGGAACCTTATGGTTAATGTGTGCTCTCCCTGCCACTTTGAGTAATGCAACTATTAAAACAATATGTGTTGTCCTTGGTACAAGCAAACTCAGCAGGTAGATATCAGGGTAGATAACCATGATGTCTGAAGTTTTGCAATGGGAGCCATTCCGCAGAAAGCAGTTGCTTCTTCATGATGGCTGTTCTCAACTATATAATTTTGAATACACCTGCAGAGGCATTACAACTTGCTGGCACTCTGTGGGCTGAACTCAGTTTCCACCTCTTTCCTGCCCAAGCCAAGTCCTTCAACTACATCTGTACTAAAACAACAATCAGTTCTAAGTTCTAATCTGCTCTTGGAGGACAGAGAGAAACTGGAGATAAGAACTGTTAGATGAGGGGCTGTTAACTTTTAGAAAGCAGCGAACGAGAGGGAACAGAATAATAATGAATGCCATAAAATGGCATAAGGGCTCCAAATGCTCTTCATAACATAAGAAGCACTTCAGTGGAACTCAGAGGCAAGAAATTCAAATCTGATAAAGGAAATACCTTTTGGCATGATGCCTAATTAACTTCTGGAACTCTCTACCCCAAGATACATCACTGAAACCAAGATACTCCAAAAATACTAGAATGCAAGTTTGGGAGGACCTCATGTTTCTGTTTAGTTCATTCCTCTGCTCTGGGCAGTATCACACACATCTAGCAAGTTTCTGAAGTCAGAAGACTTTGTACAAACAATAAGAATGCGTACAGTTGTGTTAAAGTTCAAAGAGTACAGGGCGTATAAACCTTCACGACTCAAAGATCCAAACATCCACTTGCTGACATACGTGTTGGAAGAAAACTTCCCTTCCAAGCTGGTTATTCCATAATGGTCTGCTAAATCTGCTCCTGAAGCATCTGACATTAGCTACAGTCAGAGCCTGGACAATGAACTAGATATATGACTACTCTGATCTACTATGGCAGTTCCTTTCTGGTTGCTTCTTGCAGCAATAAATTCTTTCCCACAACCTCTATGTCATTCAGGTATCCAGTGACTGGGACAAAGAAAAGCTGCTGCTTTGGCTCCAAACAAATCTGAGGCCATTTTTCTGCCAGTTCCTGTTGTGGCAACTCTTTATCAAACAATAGAATGTGGGCTATTTTCTGCACTTTGATTTCTTGATCTTTCCTAGCAATACTCTCCTCCTTTTCCACAGAAAAGGATTTTGCCCAGAAAGAGATCTATTAAATTGTGGAAAGTCCCCCAAAAGAGGTGAAGGGCTTACAGCTGCTGAGTCATTAAAAACTCAAGTGAATGAATAATTTGTGGTTATAAAGTAGAGACCAACCTTGAGCTTTCAGAAGTAGGAGCACAATGACCTACACTAAATCTGTTCTATTTTTGATTTCTAATACTGATTGAAGTAATGTGAGGGACACTTTCAGAAAGCCTGATTTTTTTTTTTCCCAAAAATATAGGACAGTTTGTTCTGCATCTAATCAGAATTGTTAAGTTCTCAGCCATCTAAAAGATGCTGGGCTCCTTATAATGCCAGCTAGTCAGGCATAAGTCACCTATACTAGGAAAGTATATTGTTTAGAAATTTTAAATACTAAAAAATAAGTTTAATAAAAAGTCATCACTTAGAAAATAACAGTAATCACCCCATCTTATTCCAGTTTCTCCTGCTGTATTCTTCTCCACCAAACTGTATGATGCTGAACAAGAAATGGGGCATATGACCGGGCCACGGGTACAGAATGGCTACCAGTACAGAATGGCTTAAGCAGTTGGAAGAAGACAAGTCCTGGAAAACTGCAGCTGCAAATAATGTCAGATGCAAAACATACCCAGAATGACATGGTGCCAGCATCCTCTGGGATGAACAAAGCTTAGCAGAAATTTGTGTTTATGTACAGGTAGCTAAAATGACAGAAACTCTGCAGATTAATTGCAAGGTGTTGTCATCATGGGAAGTTGTCTGTTTGATAAATCATATTTAATTTTAAATATAGTAATGGTTGCTGTGGCTTTTTGAGCTATATTCTAAGGAACTGCACAAGCAACTGAAAATGTACTATCTATGCATGTCATCTGCGATTTTACTGTTACTTTGACTGAAACATTTGAAGATGTGGAGGTGGAGGGGAGCCAGAATGTAACGGTCCATTATGGCTATGCCTCTAGAGGCTAAGGATCCCTGTAGACTTCTCTTGCTGAAACCTCTTCTGTTCTCCCACCCTCCTCCTGGGTCAAGCACAGGGGATGCTAATCATCTCCTGGCCTAATTTTGCTGCTTCTACCTCTTCCTACCCTTTCCTGTTCTGAGTAGTGCTGGCTCCAATTCTTTTTTTTCCTCCTCTGCATTGTCTCATCTATCACCCACCTCTCCATCAGCCTTCCACTCCGAATTCAAAGTTTGTCTCTCTCTCTCCCATCCTAGCTTTTCCCACTTACTTGCATGTTTTCAGCTTTCAAGCTGTTGACCTGTTAGCTGCACATTTCCTTACCCACGTTCTCTTTTAATCCATGGTTCTAGTTCATCTCTTTTACCTGCCTTTAGAACTTTTCACCTGGTTTCACCCAACCACTGATTCTCTTGAATTTCTCTCTCCAGTGGTTACTCCCAAAAGCATTTATAATCCCCTCCCTACATACAGACAGATGGCACATCCTAGCACAGCCATTCTGTGTCTTCTCCTCCATCTGCATCAATCACTTCTCTTCTGTTCTCAGTCATTTCAGAAAGCCTTCTGATTTCTTTATCAAAGTGGCTGTCAATTCTCACCATGCTTCGCGCTCTCTCTTCACCCTTCTCTTCTGAATTTCAAGGTTTGTCCTAGCAATCCACAACCCTATGCCTTTTCCAACATCTGCTCTTTCTGATCTTCTCCTTCTACGGAGAATCTCTAGTGGAAATTCTACAACAAGGCTGACAGCATCTATTTCAGATTTGTTCCAAATTTTCCCAGAACTTACATTCTTTCTTTAAATTCATTCAAGAAGTATTCGGCAAATTACCCCACTTAAATGCTTTCCCTCAGCAAATCTACAGACCTTTTTAAAGTCACTTATAAGAGAAATTGTATTTTCAAATGAAAGTTTAAGGGTACCTGAGCTGCTTAAATTGTTTTTTTTAAAGAATGAAAGAATGAATCAAGTCCAAGCTTGGCACAGTAGAAGCAACTGCTGTTGGATTTGAGATAGAAACAAGGGAGCAAATCAAGCTTTTTTGCTCCCAAACGTGTAGCCCAGCGCAACTAAAGTGGCTGAGTTGGATTCTTAGGGTCTGGTTACTTGGCACCCTCAAGAGCTCAAAAGCAGAAGGAACAAAAAAGCCATTTTAACTAAAACTATTTGTCTCAGTTTATTTCAGAGATATATTAGGCTCTGATATTAGTTGCCATGAGGTCATTCTTATCACAAGGACAACACATTTCTGGCTCTTTTCTGTTCCTTGACAACCAACTCCATACACCCATTGGCAATATTTTCTGGTAGTACTGGCAAGCTCTTGGGTTTTCTTAGCGCTATCTAGACTTAACAATTCAATACAAATTGTGACCTTTTCAAGCCATGCTAAATAAAGCCAATTGGCCTTTCCCATCTTATCCTATTGCCTTGGTCCTGAAAGTCCATGTATGGTATGCAACAGTCAGTGCAAGTCTGTGAATGTTTTGCCTGGGTACAGTTCCTTAAGAGTAAGGGAGAATTCTCCCTCACAGAGAGTAAATGAGCTAAGTGTGCCTGCTCAAATGCTCTCCTAAGGGAGAGAATGTGGAGGGAAAAAAAAAAAAAGAAAGAAAAGAAAAAACTTCTACTCTTCAGGAAAGGCTTTATCTCAGCTAACATGTCTCTGAATAATACTCAGGGGATATCAAACTATTTGACTATATTCTTCCTACTTCAGCAATTCTATTCGGAATTGTTGGCTTGTTTTCTCATTTATGAAATACATATAACAAAAGCTCCCTGTTCCACCATCCCTTCCATACATGAAAGACCAGCCATATAAGAAATAAAACACAAGCTTTCAGAGCTTTTTCAAATCACAGTTGAAAAAAATTTCATTAACAAAATCAAACCTAAACAATACCCTCCTGTATGCTCCTTTACAGTACAAAGTGTGACTTGATACATAAATCACCCGGAATGGTCTGAAGGTTTCACCTGAACTGGGGAGTGAGTTCAAAATTCATGGGCAAAACATGGAGAACATTTGATTAGCAATTGTCTCCATTTTATACTGAGATCACAGAATCACAGAATGGTTGAGGTTGGAAGGGACCTCTGTAGATCATCTTGTCTAACCCCTCTGCTCAAGCAGGGTCACCTAGAGCACGTTGCACAGGATTGCGTCTAGGCGGGTTTTAGATAGACAGAGATAGTTTCAATGAAAACACTTCTGCCGAGGGAAGAATTACAAAGGGAGAAGGAAAAACTCCCAAGCAGCACCTCTTCATGGTAAAAAAAATAAAACTAAGAACTAAGCACCAGCTGGGGACCCACAGACAACCAAAGATACAAAGGAAGGAAGTTCCACAATGGTGTTATGTAGCCAGGTTATTTGCAGGTGTAGTCTCAATTTTAATGCACTGTGCTAACCTTGAAGGGTCAAAAGGATACACCAGAAAGGGCAGCAAATCCTAATTAAATAACTCCAAAATTTCTAAGTGAGTAAGATCAGTACTTCAATGTGGTTACTTGGCAGTAGGAAGACAGTGAACTTTAGCTGTGAAAGGTAGGCTTACACTGAGAGAGAGAGATGAAGAAAACCACTTTTTGTATTTTCTGGTAGGTTTCCCAAACCTGTGAACATCAGATACACTGTAGTGATATTAATGAGCCATGACTGACATGTAGCCTCAGTCAAGTATCAGGTAGAGTCTTCAATAACACTTGAATACTGAAGACATGCAGAATTTGCAGATGATGGCAGAGTCTGTGTCTTCCTCCAGTCCTACCAAATGATCTCCTTCCATAAGAATGGAAGGAGAAATAGACCCTAACTGCAAAATTTAGCAGGATGATCTTCAGATCAGATAAACAATTGTCTCAGACCATCTTTTGAGAAATCACAGCTTGGAAGAAGGTGAATCACTTGACAGTAGTTCTGTCCTCTTCAGAAATATCTTACATGTAGACAAAACTAATGAACAATAAAAAACAAAGGGAGATGATAGGAGAATGTAATTGGTGTCCACTTAGTAGCTAATTTTTTAATGCAGATTCTATTCCCCCCTTTTTATTTGTCCTACAATCTCCTTTTATATTGTACTTGTACCTGTAGGATTTAGATGCACTGTAGTAGGCAGTATCAAGCCTTATGTCTTCTTTCAAGTTATTGCTTTAGGCAAGAAGTTTTTTAATATTTGGAATAAGTATACATGGTCCACTATGCCATGTGCCCATTTACACGTAGTAAGGCAACTGATCTGTAGCCTGTGATGTGATGGTGTGAGATATTTAAGACACTCCCTAGCATTGCTGGTCAATATCAATATAAGTGCACAAGCCATTGGAGAGAGAAGTTTTAAAACAACCGTCCTCACATTGATACTATTACAGCTTCTTAGAAAGATTTAAAGACACCTTTGTTTTTATTTCACTTACATAACTGGAACGTTTCAGTGTTCCATTCCTGTGGAATACTTTTTCATGGATCTACTCAGGCGATTTTGAGAGAACAGGAATTGCCATACTAGGTCAGAACACTGCTACAATAACTCTGCCATCCCACCTCTAGGTACCATCAGAGGAGGGTGGAGAAGTATCATGGTTGTGCATTATTATACATGTATTAAAAAAATTTCCTTTGCCTTGATGTATAAGATTGTCCTTATTTTACCAACAGTAATTGCAAATATTGTTCTTTTTTTAAGAATGATATATATGTTTGTAGAAGTAAATGGCAGAATCTGATTAGTGTTGTGGGATACAACATCTGACTTCAGCTGGATTATCATCATTTTATGATCACTTAATGTGTGTTGATGTGTATCTATAATGTCCTCTCTTTCATTGGACAAAAGGGGCAGGCCACATAGTTGAGGCAGTATAACAGTACTGCCTTGAGCCTGTGTTCCTCTCTCATTAGTCTGACCTCACTTGACTTGAAAAAGCAATATTATCCATAGTTTTGGAAACTGTCATCTTAGCTGAGGGCAGGTTGTTGTGAAGTGAAAAGAAGGGATGTGAGAAGAAGTAAACATGATGCCATGAAAGGTTTCCAGACAGGATAAAAAAGGATTTATGGCATCAAATGAGTGTTGTTAACAAAACAAAAGTTTAGTAAAAAACAAAATGCCAGAATGACTAAAGTAAATTAACTCTGTTAGATAAGTCAGGTGCTTGAATAGAAACTGTCCCAAAGACCAAATTTAGTGTTGCATAAGAAAGGTTATTTCTGTTTTAGTTTCATTTTTCACAAACATTTGCATCTTTTAAAATAAATTGCAGAGAGTTTGGATTACTGGCTTATTCTGTAATCAATTTTACAGAAAGAATTTATGAACTAGTAAAGAAAAAAGACAGCATTCTATCTTTTCTGTTGCAGCTTAAATACTGATGCAGGAAATCATTTGCCTATTCTCAATTTTATTTGATAGAACAAAAACCCTAAGCAATAAAACTAAGGTCCAAGAAAAACATTTAGCTTGAAAAAAGATTCAAAAATGTATGCTTGGAAAGACCACTGCTTACATGGGATTGTTCAACAAATTCCTGTTGTGTGAGGTTTGGCATATACTTTCTAAAAATATAAGCATCTGGGGAAACCAGACAAAGCCCAGGTCTTGGACCAAACGAGGCATGCAGTGTAGATCTGTTAGTGATTATATCCATAATGAAATATGTGCCCAAATTTAGCAGTACAAAACCCCCAATACAATATGAAAACACAGTGTGTACAGTCCTTACCATAAAATATAGCCAACAGCAAAGGTGCATACTGCAGCCAGTCCACAGCTCCTGCTGGGATACTGATGATGTGTTGTTCTCATCTCGATTAATATAAAGGGCAAAACCGTTGTATGCTGAAAAAACAAAACAACAGGAAAAAAACCAGGTGATACAAACAATTTTCAGTGCACATCCATGCTAGTTCTACAATAAGAAACATAATCATAAAAATTTCAAGGCAATTTCTTGATCATTAGAAAGAAAAGGCAAAATGAGTCTATAAAGCAGGTCAATAACCAAAATCCTTAATATTGCCTTTATGCTGTCCAATTGTTCAAGAGAGCAGAGGAAAAATAAGCAAGCAGAACACACTTTTCATTTTGGCCAGGAATCCAAGGAGGGTATTCTGTAAGTAAAAACAGAACGTGGCACTAGGTGACAAGTGGCCCAGTCCCAGTTCGGCCTTGCAATTGCTCTGCAATCTTTGCCGTACCACTTGGGTTATGTTCACGACCCTTAATTTTGACCATACAAGTTACGGGGCAAAACTTCTGATTTGCAAGGCTTTAGGCACAAACAAAGCCAAATGACTGAATATAAATGGAGCTATTTAATGCTTCTGAGAATTACGTTTAAATGTATCTCAATCTGGGGACCTGAAAACAGGGGACATATTTTCAGATGATAGTCTCAATACCTCTGTTCCTCCATCTGTAAGACAGGAGCAATTATATTCCTCAGAAAGGCGTTGTGAATCTTAATTTGCTAATTGTTGTGCAAAATGCTTTTAGATTCCCAAATGAAACACATAAAAGCCAGGGCTGTAAAACCCCTCTTCTGCCACTTGTCTTTATTTAGCTGTGAAAGTCCTTATTTTGTCATTTTTCCATACACTTTTCCTACACTGCCCCTTCTGAGGTCTGTTCATCCA
Source organism: Apteryx rowi (assembly GCF_003343035.1). Lineage (NCBI taxonomy): Eukaryota > Metazoa > Chordata > Aves > Apterygiformes > Apterygidae > Apteryx > Apteryx rowi. The sequence goes on along the minus strand of NW_020450909.1, from coordinate 129,999 downwards.
ATTAATGTCAGCAGCATGAAAAATTGCATTTAGCCTGCCCCCAACACTTGATGTCTAGATTTCCGAATGCTGGCAGGCATGAAAATATACATAAGCAAAGCACAAACATGTCAGGAAATAAAATCCATCATTTCTGCATATACAGCTCAGCTAGAGCTGACATTATTGGTGACTCCAGAAACACATACTGCCTTGCCAGCTTGGGCCCAAATGATCACTGGTGTGTCTCTGTTAGCTTTCAAGGAGTACGTTTGGTTGAGAACTTGGCCCTGAAATTACTCTGACTGTGCACACAAATCTCCTGCTGTGTTCAGTGGGAGGTCTGCAGGTGCAAGGATTGCAAGAGCAGCTTAAACCTTAAACCAGGTTCAATCCTTTCCTAACATTGGCTCACAAATTGGAAAAAAATGTTATTGCTTAAGGCCACATTCTGCCATCAGATGTGCATGCGTAGTTTGGGGGGAGCTGGAGGGCTGAATTTCTAAGAATTACACTGTAAATCCACTCAAATTTTAGCCAACAGGAAGGTAGGATGGGCATAAAGCAGAAATATCTTTGTGGGGATAACAGGTCTAAATGAGACAAAACAGAGCGGGGGTTCTGAGCCTTTAACAACTGTGGATAAAGAAGAATTGTTTGAATGGGAAATGATAAGATAATGGAAATGCTCTGGCTCACAAATGTAAGATAATTTGAATTGGATAATTGCTCTGATTTTCAATACATTAGTAATTAATGACTAGCATTTGGAGAATGTCAGGTGGATAATACAGCAGTTAGGGGAGCTTTCAATTTCTTCCTCTTTTAACAACTTGTTCCGTCCCCATCCCTTTAAACAGTATAAATTATCATCAAGGGAATGCATAGATGTTTTATATGTGGTCTGCGAAAGAGGCACCCACTATTAGTTGAAAGGTCTATTAACTGAGCAATACCTTCAGAGTCCATTAACAGGGGCTGACAGTAAGGCAAGCCCTGGAGATTCACTTGCAAGTCTTGCATCTGTACAAAAAAGGTCTTTAAGCAGAGGTCAGTACTTCACTCTATATACCCCCCAAAAGCAGCGTAGCTGGAGGCTCTGTAAATGTCTCCTGCTCTGGCTCCATAATATTTCAGGGAAAAAAACAGATAGCAACAAAGACTGTTAACTCTAAAAACCAGCCTTGGTATTTCTTCTATGATGTATGCTTGTGATCCAGTCACTTAGTCTCAACTGTTCTCTATAAATATGATAGTTACAGAGGTTGTGTACTGTATTTCTCAACTGAAATCTGCTTGCCATTTTAGATATTTTTTGTTGATGTGCTCTTCATTGACAACAATAACTCAACAGCGTTCAAATTAAAAAGTAGATAAAATCATTTCAATAACTGTCCCCTAATCTTGAGTCCTTTTCTCATCCCCCAGTTTCTTTGGTTATACAATAAAATAGGTGATTATTTTCCTAAATTCTCCCTTATGCTGTTTTCTAAAAGGCAAGGGAAAAAGAAGATAATGAGTTATATCACTGAAGAGTTCATGTACAAAATCTAGTCAAAAGCACAGTGCAATCAAAAGTGTAAGGAGAAAAAGCAGAAACATATATCTTTAATTTCAATCAGTTATAGCAAATGCAGCTTCTACCTGCAAGCACTGCAGTTTTAAAAATCCAGAGTATGAATTTTTGTTAAAAATGTTCTAGTGAAACTGTCACTTTAAAAAACTGTTTCAGATGCTTTACCCAAACTACACCAAAGATACTATTTCCCTTTTCTACACAGCCCCTCCAAAAACCTTAATTTAAAAACCATGAAATTTTGTAAGCAGGGATACCTTCTGTCTAACAGTGCCAATTAAAACTCTGGAGCTATTAAATACCAGATTTGAATCAGACTGGCACTTGGACTAGTGCCTAGTAAAGGTGAGCAGGGGTCAAATGTGCTTGGAGGCATAGGACTGGGAAGCTGCAAAAGGCCAGAAATTCCATACCATCTAATTTTTTTACTACCTGATCTCTGAATAAACTTGGGCCATTTGGAATCTGATGCCTAGAGAGAAAACAGCATTCATGCTTTCTTGAACTGTGTGTTCAAGATTGCGCTATGCTGACCAAAGGCGGCTGGTTGGTGTTTCTGGGACTGATCTGCTTTACTTACTGGCAGGCTAGATACAGTCATGGGAAGAACAGTACCACATTTCTCACTTTCTTTGTCAAAGTATCTCCCTCGGCTTACTTAAGAGAAGACTAGGAATGAGGTGGTTCAAACAATAGGAAGGTTTAACTGATGGGGATGATTTGCCACTGTAGTAGCTTTCCAGAAGCTTAATGTCTTTAAGAAAAGGGCACATTTATAGTAAGAGTATAATTACTAGTATAGTACTATGCTGTAATAGTAGTAAACTATGCTAGTACTGTTAAACTATGCTATATTGTTAAGGCATTCTTTACTACGAGCTAAGTATCTATAAGGAAAGCTGCATTTTTACCTGGATAACTTATTCTAGTCCCACTGAAACGAGCTGCTCCCATAAAAGACAGTTTTGCCTGTGTCACTGCATGACACCAGAGACTTGTGTGAGAAAAACAGGGGTGCATCAGTACGGCCTTTTGCAGCCAGGCACTGGAGCACCCTCTCTATCTGTTGAGAAGGCGAAACTCGTTCCATGCGTACTCAATATGTTCATGCAGCACCGAGGAAGCTCCTGAGCCCTTCCTTTAGCAGGGCCTCCCAGCCTGGGCTCAGTTAACTGTATCTGCTTGCAAGAAAACATACCCTGTTGGCTTCTCACGCTGTGACCATCATGCTGGCTGTCAGGCTCTCCTCCAGTCCTCAAACTCCTTTTGCTCTGGCGTGTGAAAGGCAGTGGCCCTCTTACTCATTTTTAATCCCTCTCTGAAGTGTTTCGACTGCCAGAACTGTCGTGTGAGCTGAAGTACTGTGGTAAACTCCCATTAACCATCTGCTGCGTCGCCCTGCTCCGATCCTGCATGGCAGTTTGTGCCCGAAACACTGTCTGTCCCTGTAGTCTGTGATCCAGTGGGGTCTGTCACCTCCATCGCAGCATTTCCTGCAGCTCACTGAACCTCCCTGCCACTTCAACAAGCAGATAAACTGTTTAGCAACACACTAAAGGAATTTCCTATTTCTGGGCTGAGACTTGATATATGCTAAGTTTCAAAAATACCTTAATGTGACCAAAATATACATTCACATAAACGGGACACTTTAATTATCACAGATCTTTACAATGAAAGATTTTTCTTTACAAAGAAAAATGACATGTCAAAAATGAATGGCACAGTCATGGGTCATTCATTCTGGTCTGCTCTTTTTGCTTGTGGAGAACTCTGCCAGCTATGTGGAGAACCTGCAAGCTATATATATACAGTGTGTGTGTGTGTGTATACATGTATGTATGTATGTATATATATAAAAAGATATACAAATCACCCTAGCTTGTTAGGTCTGCTAGCCAATGCTGCTCTCCACAGAGGAGCAAACTGCAATTACCTCCCCATTTTGTGTCCACCGGACAGCACTGCTTCCTGAGGTCCAGTCACCTACATATGGGCAAGGGTACATAAAGCTCTGGGCTTCTTCATGGGCCGCATCAGACCAAATTAGGAGGCAGTGGGCTTCCGCAGGTGGGCAGGAAATTTGACATGCCGAACCTTCAAATGCTGGTAATGATGCATGACGATTGAGAGAAACCAGTTTGACTCTTGAAGTCCAGATGGAATTTGCAAGATATCATACAGATAATTTGATACTGAAAACACTCAGGAGATTATATCCAAACGAGCAACTTCTGAGTGAAGCTGAATTAGCGCACGCTGCAATAAACTACCCTTAGAGCTGCAGGTGGATTAGTTCTTAGAACCATTACAATTGCTCCTGAGAGAAACTGCGCTCAAAAGGCATATTCATTAATGGTTCCTTAAAGGATATTTTTAAAAGCTGTACCACTCGTCCCATGGTACATATGTGCCTAATGAAATTTTAGACTGGAAAATTGTATTACAAATGGGCACGTCTTTGTCAGCTTAACAAACTGAGTTTTGATGGAGGACTGCACTTTCCCATTTTTAGGTATATACCAACAGGTAGTTGGAAGAAAAGATTTTATGCAAATCAGATACATTAAGAATGGGTTCCGTAACAGTCTTTAGACAAATTAAATACTCACTTTTGAAAGCCTGATTATGTGTTTTATCTTCCAACCAGTAAGTGCTGCTTTTTTTAACACTATTTTCATCAATACCTTGCTTAGCCTTTTTCCTTCCTTAACTGTGTTTTAAAGTGAATTTTAAAGCTTTTAAAAAGGTGCTAAATTGACAGCTTGTATACGTTATCTTCTGTCCTTAGCACAAACCATGGCAGTTCTATCTTTCCACTACTGTGACCTAGTCTTGATCTGCAGGAACTCTTCTGAATTACTTTTAAGACAAGGAGTTCAGACTGAAAAAAAAATCTGTCCTTCGAGATTCCCAGTTAGTATGCAGAAGTTCTTTGGTGATGGTGAAATTGTTTGGGAAGTCACACAGATTGTGATTAATTCACTTTAAGCAACAGAAAACTACAACTTATTACTCAATTTGATCAGACTAAAACCTACAGGTTACAGGCTACAGTGGAAATCCCGTGGACCTGCCACTCCCTCCATTGAGAGGGCGCAAGTATGCCATTCAGCCCATGCTCTTAAGAGTCAGCAAAATCCAGTGGCAAGAAAGGAGGCTTTGAAACTCTGATGTCACTAGAATTTTAACCAACGGATCATGCGAATCCTGGAAGTGCTGGTGTCTCCATAGAATAAGTTAAAAATACTGCTCTGGAATAACTGCTTGTTCTTATTGCCATTAAGTAGGTATCCATAGACATGAGTGCGAAGGCAGGTGACTGGCAGAGTTGCACTAGGATAGGTAGCACAGGAGGGTGGCAGAGCAGCATGTTTATTAAATGGCCTGAGAAGCCAGAGTTACCAGCCAGACACCTGAGAAGTGCATCAGGGCAATCTGGCCATGATGTCCACTCTGGAGCCTCTGGTAGGCTCAGTGAGGGGAGATCAACTGGGCTCCCTCTGAAAACCTGACCTTCTTTCTCCATTTCCAGTAGCCAGTGTGTTGGATGGGAGTATTTCAGAGGGGATCTATATGTTGGATGCTGCTGTGGTGCTAAAACTGAGTTTCCCTTCCCCACTGCAGTGGTCAAGGATACTGGAGGTTGTACCTTTTGAATGCAGTTACAACAATAATAACTCCGACATTGTGGTAACCTGTGGCCACTAAGGATATAAACTCAAGAACATTTCTAAGACAGCAAAAGTGATAAAGGATGTTAAGATCCCTTAAGTGGGTCTCTTACCCTTCTCTCAAAGAGGTAATAGTGGTTTGTCTCAGAGACAAGTTACCGGACTAGACAGACCAGTGGTGTGACAATGAGCAGCAATTCCTATGTTCCTAACCTCTTGCTGTCACAACCAAATTCCAGTTTTTATGATTGTTTCCTGTCTTTCTGAATTCATTTCTAAATTCTAGTTCCATCAGTGTGATGTTTCACTACTTCTTCTGAGCTCACATGCAGATTATGTGTTGTTAAACAGCTGCTGCATATCAGAATGAATGAAGCAATCCATCTGCAGCTCTTTCTTACTTCTCAGGGGTTTGCATAACACTTTGCGTTTAAAGGTGTTTTAGAAACTATCAGCAAAATAACCTATGTCTATTCCTCTTAATTAAAAATCACTACAATTGTATTCACCTTAGAAACCAATACTGACAGACCTAAAAATCTCTCCAGTTGTAGTCAGCACCATCTGCAGAGTAATAGTAGTAATAAAGCTGCATTTTCTACACTCTCCTAGTGGAGCTAAGTAGAGAACCTGATCACAAACTTGTAAAACTAGAGGCATGATTATGATTTACTTGTTGAGAAACTTCTCAGAAAGGAACAGCTGGCAAGAGAGTATTTATGTGTCATCTGAAGGATGATACCTTCTACCAAGGCAGCCTAATCCATAAAGAGAGCAGCAGGATATCAGAACTGGGTGTATAATAAATTGGAATCCTTGAGTGAGTCTGAACCCTTCTGAGACTGAAAGTGCTGGTAGCACTTTTCCTTTTACAAATGAGAAATTATGACTATTAACTTAGACACGTTGAAGCACAGGATGCACTCCAAGGCAGCCACAGACARCTCATTAATTATTATTGTAGGTTGAAGGGAGGAAGAAGTATTATAAGATCTAAACAAAGACCAATACCATACAATGCCGCAAAACACACGAGCCAGAGAAAACCATTTTCAATCAATATAAGAGTGTAGTGTTCTCTGAAAAGAAAATGAACACTTCCTCTTTAATGCTGTCCCCTCTCTTCTTTTCTGTAGATACGTATAGCGGGCACAGTACATCTGATTTAATAGGAATTGTATAATCGTTTTCTCCATGCATACCTAATGTTGACAGGTTCATTCTCCTTGTTTCTGATATAGGCACTATATACTAAATATTAAAATATCAGTATCAGTCTAATCTCACCCCTGGGACTGTGTTAGCATCAGGGAGGTTATATAAAGGTGTTTTACTACAGAATTTCCTCAATGCCAACCACTGAAGCATTTCAGCACCCCAAAAGTATTATGAAAGATGCCCTCACAGGAGTACTGTAGGGACAGGACACCCTATCTCCCTTCTGCAGAATGGGAAGACGAGGTGGAATGACTCACTAAAGGTCATATAGGGTAGCCATGGAGGAACTGAGAACCACATTTTAATCTTCAGTTCCAGGCCAGTGTATTAGCCTAAAACCAGCAAGCATGTATAGAAAAGTAACAAAATATTGGTAAGAAACCCCCTCTATTCACTTGAATTTATAGCCCTGAGCCATCTTGGTCCTCTCAGTTTTTACCTTGATCTACCCTCTGTTCTGGTTCCCTCTGTTTTTGGAGACTTCTCCAGTCACCTCCCTCTGAGCCATCCCTCTCCAGTCAGCTCTGGCTGCTTCCAGCTGCTTTCTCGCAGTTCCTGCTCTGCCAGCCCGAGCGACTCCCTCTGCGTCCTCCTGGCCCTGCTTCAGTAACTCCCATGGTGATGCCTTCTTGCTTCTGTCTTGATCTCTTTCAGTCGCCATAGGTCCTCCCTTCATATCCATCAGTATATGTAGCAGGTACATCTAATGCCTTCACTTGAGACACAGCAAAATCTTGGTCACTTGGGCTTGAAATGAGATGGAGGCAGGGAACTGCTGGCATGGCAAAACTACGCAAAGCCAGTCCTATGTTGCCAACCGAAACTGCATTGTCATGCCACATGTTTAATCTTCTTTAACTCTGCATAATTCAATTATCAATTCAATTCAATATAACTACTTCTAATGTTTGTCACATACCCAGCTCTCATGGGACTGAACACATCATTAAACACATGCAAAGTACAGTGTCATGTAAGTCATCTCTCTCCTTTCGCTGGGATCCTTTAGCTAGGCTTTCTGTTCTTGGCACTATCTGGGATTCAGTGATGTACCCAGACTCCCTGGTCAGCTCCCAGCAATGCACATGGTCATTACTGTTAAGAGACTTTTACAATACTGTTAAGAGACTTTTACAATACAAGTGCAATTATCAAAGCTCAAGTTCTGTGCACTCAATCACAGATAAGCCAGCCCTGTGAACCCCAATTTACTTTCAACTTCAAGTCATTATTTTTGCCACAAAATCACTTTGAAAAACACTCCACTAACAATTTTGAATGTACGCATGCACACACATGCCCAGTGAAGGTAACACTGTCATTAATCACAATATTATGCAAATTATTTTTTTCTACATATTTTGTTCAGCTTATTTGCCTCTTACCAGCTAAACCATTTGCCTCAGGACTTCTCAAACTACCATTTGCAGAAAGGTATATCAAGCCAAAGAAATATTTCCTTGTTTCTTACAATAATCCATAAAAATCAGTGTTACACATATACAGTTACGTGTATCACAGAGATTTAATTTACATGATTGCTGTGTGTTTATGCAGGTCATGCTGAAGGAGTGCTAGTAAAATCATTGAGCTTCATGTATTCATAGTATAAATGTCACTAAAGAAAGTTTGCAAATATATTTTAGAAATGGTTTAAAATGGTTTACTTTTACTCATATGGAAAAAACAGTACTCCTCTTCCTGAAAAGCCAGCTCCTTCCATATCATGAGTCCAATTGCACAGGCCTCAGAAGGAAAAATAATTTGTATCAATATGTTTTCTAAATCTTTTTAAATTACTTGAAAAGCTTATCTATACATAAAATGTGCCATGTTAAATTTTAATATCTCGCAATCTACCAGGGGCAGCACTGAGACTTTCACAGAAGGATATTTTTTGCTTTATGATAGCAAAAGGATACTCTTTCTAACCTGAAGACATTGGACTTTGAATCTGTCACAGGTCCAGGATTGAATATTGCTTGTCCCGGGCTTCAGGCCACTGTAATTTGGGGAAAGAAATTCCACATTTGGGAAAATCAAGAATCCATTCTTTGGCTGTTTCTTTTGCAAATGGTGGCTCTTTGATGCTACTCGGAAATTTAAATCTTGGAGGTGGTTACTGAAGAGATGGATTTATTGGGTGTTGTGCAGGTAAGGTAGCCAAAGGTCAAATTTGGGTCTATCACACGGTGACTGCAACTTATCTGCAACTTGGTTCAAACAATTTATCTCACAGATATTGTCATTATGCTTATTTTAATTCTTTCTATATATTATACGTGCAAACAATTTAATAAACTCTAGGACATGACATAACCTCCTAAGCCTTTTCCCTCTTGTATTACAGAAAGCAGTAGTAGACTAACATGAGCATGGTCTCATTACTGCCCCCAGCAATCTGTCTGTAGTCAATTTTGCATGATGTGCCTTGCACTATATGTTCTAAACCGCAAGTATTTCACTACGAGACAGAGATGCATTAGGAAAGAGCTTATCAAGCAATGGTACACATGCCAATGGCTGGAGCACTACACTTGCATCAGCTCCACTTTCCTCCAGCCTCTGTGAACACGCTGTGCTATGCTGTGAGTTGCAGTTGTAACTAGGCAGCTCCTGCTGATGGACCTAATGGCAGTGGTAAGCTGTAGCTGGGCAGTGCAGCAGCTCCCAGCTTGGCACCCCTGCATTGTGGACAGTCCCTGCTGCAGGAAAAAAACCCTCCTGGACTTGTACTCCCTGCTCTGGACATGGAAGTCAGGCCAAAGCAGGGCCTCGAGATAGCACAAGATCAGTAGGGCCAGGAGTGGTTTGCTTTAGGTGGGTGAGCAAGTGTTAGCATGTGCTGGGGTCCTGAGAAGTGCGGGTATGTGGTGGGAGAGTAAGGAAGGAAGGAGGCATGGGCTGGTGCCCTGCATTTGTGGCGGGCATAGTGGGCAGCAGATGCAACTGGAAACTTTGTTGAGGGGTAAAATGAGGCTGTGCAGGCAGGTGGGGGAAGAAAGATGGAGGTTTACCTCTGCTTGCGTGTCTTTGAGAGCTTCTTCTCCTCTGCAAATGGATGTGAGCAAACAAAACTGAGGAACACCCTGAACTAAGATCTTCTGTCATGCAAACACACCGACATTCCCTGCATATTTTACCCACTCTGTGACATACTTTACCTATGTGAATCATTGCGTTTCAAATGCAATTAGTTCTAAAACTTATCATTTATGTTAAAACAATTGTTATTTTGATTGATCAGTAAAAGTCTACACATCATAGTAAAGGTAGCATTGTCTGACATAAAGACATTACAAAACCTATAATCTCACCCTTTAAAACCTGACTTGAACCATCGGCTTTGACTTATGAGGCTAGTTACAATAGTGTTCATGCAAAAAGCATTAGGTTAATACTGGATCAGGCAATGTTGCCAAACACACCCTGGCATAATTAATCAAGAATATTTCAAAAACAGATCGCCTCCAAGAGGTTATTGATTTCCTGTCATGACACGTTTTCCTTATGAGGTGCTACAATGCTATGTATCTGAGATGTGCTGGCATGTATTTTTCAGTGACTAAGCCTTGATCTGTCTTCCCGGAATCCTGCCACTGGTGCATTGACATCTGCAACTACTCATGTTTGACAGCCTCATGCATGAGCTATGTGGCTTCCAAGTTGGATGGGATTAGTATAGGAGACTTTCTGAATACTTCAAATGTAATTGAAAGCAGATAAATACGAGGGTCTCAAGAGGGTGGCATACTTTTTTACAAATGGTATCACATTAAATCACTCATATACGTGCTTAGAATGAGAAAAATCTCAGTGTTAACCAGTATAGTATGCAAGAAAGTGTTTGCCCTTTTCTAAGATACGTGTGAATCCTGATAATGTCACACCTTTCTAAACTCTGAATATGTTGCATGGTTAAAGTGTGGTTTGGACAAGCATGCAAAGGTAACACATTTGGTGAGAAGGGTGGAGGAAGAGGTGTTTTGCCTTTCATTCGTGCTTGAATTAAGGCTCTATTACATATCTTCTGTGAACCACCCCTGCTATAAGATGAGAGCTGAAAACAAACTCTCAGATTTACAAGATTACTCACAAATCACGTAATCTCAAGATTATACAGCTACAGTATAAAATGTCAACAAATATGAAATTAAGTTTTCTCTTATATTCCTTGTATAGAACACATTTTTACTTACCTGTTTTTCTGAGTAAATATGGACATCAATATAGAAATCTTTAAACATATTTCTGCGTGTGTTTACTAAATACAGTAATATACAGGATGTAAATAAGACTGGCCTTAACACTGCCATACAGCATTTATCTTTTACATTTCCTTTCTTTTTTAGACTTTTGATTCTGCAAACATAAGTAATCTTGCCTTAATGCAGATAATGCAGAACCTGATAAGGTCTCTGTATGGGAAAGAGACTCCTATCTCCTGCTGTCAAATGCCTATTTGAGGATTGCAGTGATGGGCAATATATCAATATCTCAAGAGGACTGTGACTCTGAAGACATATGATAGCAAAGGTTTCTGGCACGGTTAGTGTCCCGTGAAGCAGTGACACCAACAATAATAATGCTATAGGCTGCTCTGTGTTGTCTTGCAGAGTCTGGCCTGATTTTTTTCTGCTCACCGTAGCCTTGGTATGCCTGTCTCTGCTTCCCTCACTAACACTGCCATACCCAGTCGGCCTGATCTCACTGAGGTATCAGTGGCCTGCACAGCTTTTCTATTTCAGCAGTGGAAAAGGAAGAAGAGCTGGAGCTGGGATGCAATTCTCCTTCTTGCCACATGGTTGCATTTTTCCTAGCAAGTAAAGGAGCAAAGTGGCCACATATGTAAGGTCAGTGGTTCCTGGGAGAACCTGTAGGTGAGAGGGAGGTTTGTAATGGGACAAGTGGTTTTGTACCCTGGGGAGCCTTGGGGGAAGGAGGAGTTCCAGCTCTGCCTGGCTTTGCAGCGCCTGCCATGGAGTAAATTCCTCAATGACTTCTGTTCTGGCCTCCCAGCAATATCAAATCGGCTGAGGTCTTAAGTACTTAATGTGAGGTATCCCTTGGTCTCCTTCGTAGAACCCTGCTTAATGTGGTCTGAGAAATTTATTAGTTTGGTGATACATGTGGTAACACAATACATTTTTCTGGTATTAGAAGATTTACCTGTATTCCCCTGTCACCACATGGATTCAATAAAGAACTTCCTTTGCAACACCTGCTATAAAATGAGGCAACTGTAAAGTTTTGCTATGCATCCTTCAGCTGGTCTGACCTCTTCCATGTTGGGGGATGGATGCCAGTATTGGGACTGAAGTCACCCAGACATGGAAGTGGCTCATGACACTTTTTCTTTAAACATAAGAGAAAAAACCTTTTTACTGTAAGGGTGATCAAACACTGGAATAGGTTCCCAGAGGGGTTGTGGCGTCTCCATCCTTGGAGATACTCAAAACCCAACTGGACATGGTCCTGAGCAACATACTCTGCTCTGAGCAGAGGGGGTGGACCAGATGATCTCTAGAGGTCCCTTCCCACCTCAGTGACTCTGTGATTCTATGAGCCTATGACCCCAAATGCCTCAGTATTTGGTTACTGGCCTTTATATCCACTCCTGTCAGCCTTCAATATCTCTTGTTCCCTCTCCCCTGCCCAGCAAGATCAGGTTCGTAAAAAGTTGCTGCTTTTTGTACATGGTCTTGACACTCACCCCTTGGCTCCCATGGGCCAGGGTAGAAAAGGACAGCTGAACTGCCCTGACCAGTAGCATTTTGACACTGCTTACTTCAGAAGTCTCTTTTGTTCAGATTCTCAAAGCATTTTATAAATGCAACAGCCATATAATACTGGTCACCATTTTGCAGCTGAGGAACAGAGAGATGACAGGATAGCCATAGTTCTACATGCAAACCACTAAAGCAAGTTTCTTATTGCTAATGAACACAGTGTGTGTAAATCTATGTTTGAGGTGGAAATTTATGGAAATGCTTTTTATGTTGGGACAGACTGTCCATTAACTAGATACATTGCATAATCTTAGCTATAACACTGTTCTGTTGCAACTAAAATACTTATATGAACTGCAGAGTAAAGCTGTATAAAAAAGGAAGAGCGCTACATATATTTGTTGCTTGAGACTATCTGATTTACAGAGGCCTTATACTGGAGGATGGAGTCTGTTAGGAAGGCAAAAATGTGTATTTAGTTAAGAGCACTCTGGTTCCACAGCAATAACATTATCCACTGGGAGGGGACAATAAAATTATCCTTGTTGATAATGGAAGGACAGGATAACTGCCTCAACTGTATCCATCCAGAGTGCTGGTGTAGAAGCTAGAGAAGTTTGCTAGGTGGGCCCAAAAATCTAGACAAGAGAATGAGATCTCCTGAAAAAAGCAATTTAGCTGAGAAAGTCTGGTTAAGGCATCTCTCTCCAGAGCTGCAGTCACCTCAGCTGCACTAGCTGAAAGACAGACTTATTCAAAGTCGTATCTTTGCCAGTAGTACATGATGGAAAAAGCAAGGAAGGATGCTACTCCCCCAGTCCTGAGAAGGAAGACTGACTTAAGACTATTGCCAAGACATGCTAAGAGGAGAAGAGTCTTACCTAATATTGTTGATTTATTAATCACCAGCTTTGCCATGTTACATGTTTCTTCTCCCCACCAAAAAGATTCTCTTTGCTTTAAGCCCATGGAGTCATTGCTAGCAAGTAGTTAAGCACTGCTTATTAGGGGCACCCAAACATGCAATTCACTTTTGCAAGTTTCTAGGCAGGGTCTTGAACCAGGGTTACTTTCAGCAAGAATACCTAGGTGATCGAACCCGGCCCATTTTACTGGCAACAGCACTTGACAGACACGTTACATGATGTACACCCATGCCTGACTCCTAACTTAAATCCTTTTGTTTCTCCTCTTCTTCTTCTGCTATAATACATGCTTACTGTGTTACTGGACTTCATAACAGCATTTCTGCAGAAGATATATGGCAGTTGACTGGTATTCGTATTTTAATTATTTGACCTATTGAGTAATCAAATGGCCTACAAAACTGTGGGGTCTTTTTTCTAGGGACTTTCTTCAGCCCTGAGCCAACTTCTTAAACCTATCCACTCTTGAAAAAAATTAAAACATAAGGAAAAAATTGCCATGCTGATGAACTGTCCAAGGCCAGCAGAGCTACTATAAAAAGGACTTAATTCTGGTCCTTAGATAAATTCTAAACTTTAAATAGACAGCTCTAGTACCTGCTCTAATGCATGATACAGCTCTCTTGTATCTGGAGTAACAGTTACCATTTTACTGTTTTGCCATTTTACTGCTAACAAAAAAGCAAATCAAAACAAAAAAAGCAGAATTCTTAGCAAACAGGGCTGGAAAATAGATTAAGAGACCCTAGATAACTCATAGTTACCATGGGATCAGCAGGGATTACCATATTATAATTCCTTGTGATGGTGGTACACCATTAGTTTTACTAGTAATTAAAAGAATTTCTGATTGTCAGTAAACTTTATAAAAACTTTAATTAACTTTTATTAAATTTTTGTGAGATAGGAAAATATATAAAAAAACTTTATCAGTGAGGAAATGCACACAAAGAAAGTAAAAGCATCTTGTCTAAACCAAATCAATGGGAAATCAATGATAGATTTTGCACTGGAATGTAGGTGTTGGCAATGCCTTATACTGGGCTTAGCCCACTTCACCATGTCTCCAGTGCCAGGAGGTCAAACTCTGAAGACTCCTGGATTGAGGTCCACAGCTACATAAGGGCTTGAAAGTACTGACATCATATATTCATGGCAGCAAGAGAAGAAAATTACATGGATAAAATCCAACAGTTTAGACACCCAATCAGAGCAGACTATTTAAAATCTTTTTATTAAATGTGAGCGCATCTGCCTCTGTAAATGTCAAGATAGACATGCTAGAGGAAACACAAAAAGGCCAAAGGAATACTTGGGCTGTTGCCTGAGAAATTTATCCTTGTCCTGACCCCTCTCTGCTGGTGAAAGCAGAGAACAACTGGGACTTAAAACTAATGGACTTCAGCTCCAGGGCAACTTTAGACAGGGTCCATGAATGTGAGCGCAGGGTTAGCAGCATGCATGCCCAGTGACTCATATGGTTTGGATTCAAGGATTCGTGGCATCTCTTCAGCTAGATACATGTTGGGAAGCAGAAAGCAGAAAGGATGAAGTAGTAGGTTAGGGAGTCAGGAACATTACAATGATATTTGGGATGGAGTTCCTGTACTGTTTCCAACCTCCCCTTCGTAGGAAAAATCACAACATATTTGCGAACAGGAACGACCACAAGTCTACAGAAGCTAATAAAAACTGGCACTTTGGTCTCCTCTCAGCCAGCCTTCAGATGGGATCAAGGAGTAGAAATGACTCTAGTAGCACTGGTGGATGACCTCATGATGGCTGCGGACATGCTACACACCCTTGTGCCACAAGCACTATCTATACAGACACTCATTTTACCTCTCCCACACAGTAGCTGAGTACCTGACAAACATTAATGAACTTCTAACATTCCTGGAAGGTAGCAATGTGCTGTGTGCATTTCAAAAAGAGAGAGAACTGAGTTAAAAAAATTGTAAATTATTCATGCACATTACATAAGTGGCAGGACTAAGAACTGCATCTTGATCCTTCAGGAAACCTTCTCTACTGATCACTCTACTTGTGGCTGAGATAAATGCTCCTTCTCACAGGCAAACAGTTCTCTCTTGCTCTGCTCAGAGGAGATTTAATAGATGGTGGTGCATAATATGTCTCTCTGAAGCCCTGCCTTGTGACTGGGCCTGGGTGAGGTGCTGATGGCCTGAGTGCATAATGTTGGAACTGTTTCAGTCATTTCTCCCAAGCAGGTCTTAAGGAACTCTCTACTGGTTTTTCCAARTGTATTTTACAGATGATGGACTGTCTTGGCCAAAAAGTGGAGAGTCTGTCTCACTCTGCATCTGGGAGAGGTCAAAAGCTCCTCTAACCCATAAATGCTTGTCTAAGAGTTGAGAATTGCAGATGATAAGATATTAAAATCAATTGTTTACAGCTGCTTTGGGGGGGGAGAAGGTTATTAAAACAGCCTATATTTTTGAGAAATGAAAACTGTGGATTTGGCTTTTTATTTTTTCTCTACCTTGGAAGAAAAAATATTTGCAAAAAATATTTCTTGTTTTTTCCCTTAAAAATAAAAAAATAATTTAAGTATGTGTTTGATTTCTTCTGAAAAGTCGTATTTCCTTAAGAAGTAGTCTGAATTTAATATGTGACAAGCTCTGGTGGTAAAGTAATTGACCAATGATATTGAAAAAAAAGTTTCAGTGCCTACCAGAATTCCTGTGTGAAGAACAGATACATCTAGTGCGACAGAAATATAGTAGAAAGAGGAGAAAATCTTTGGAAGATCTTGCTACAACTCATTTTTCATCAAGGACATTAGCACTCTATTCATCAAAGCATTCAGAAAGCTTCTGAATTCTGCTGGACTCATCACTAACATCGCTGCCTATGCTGGGACAGTAATAATCTCTCATTTAATAAGAAGCCACATTCTTTCACTTTGGGTGAGGATTTGCAAATGGCAGTCTATTCATTCATTTATCAATTCCAGATGTATTTAATAGTCTTCAGACTACTTGGGACTGAAAGTGGGAAAACAAAAATTAGTTTAATTGGAATACGGCAACAGTCTTCAGTGCATTATACCATGCTTTGTGCCCTCTATGGACTCCTATTTCACTTCAACTACCATTTTGGTATGTTGATTCTGTTGAGAATAAGGAAATCTCCAGCCCTGACTTTGTTTGGGATGAGCCATGACCACCTGAAGTATTCTTTCTCTTCATACATTTTACCTCTCTGTCCTCTATAAAATTCCTCATTCCCTTCTTGCTTCCAGCCTCATATTGCATGCATGCTGCATTCACTTCCTCCATTCACTTCCCACTTCTGCTGTATGGTGTGAGGACAAGTGTTGACAAGGGCTTGATCAGTGAATGTCCTGTCTGGCCTTTGGTAGGGAAGAAATTCCCCGGCTCATCCTTCTTCTTAATGCGATATTCCAGTATCAGCTACAACAAAAACTACCTCCTCATTCACAGCCCCAAGTGACAGGCAGGCTTTCTAGAGACAGTGGCAGCTATTAAGTCCTCCAAGGAGGAAAGCTCATGAGAGCTGGGGAAAAGCATTCTTGATTAAGGATGCCCAGGTTTGGAATGTGCACTTGGAGAAAAGCAAATGAGCCACAACACTGGTATTTTTAACGCTGAGAAAAGCTGTGTTTTCTCAAAGTCTTGCAAGGATACAAAAAGGAAAAAGTGACAGTGATACACAAAGCTCAGAGAAAATGAAGGGAGGGGAGGCAAAGTGCAGAAGCCATTAGAGACAAAGTATTACACATCAAAAGTGCCAGTTCTTGCTATTAATACAGCACAAACCATTTATGCTCCATGCTTACTTCTCAATGAGAGATGTGCAACTTACCTTGCATCTAGAGCGGGAGTGTGTGTGAGGCAAAAGCATACAGATAGACATAACAGAACAGATGGTGAACATATGAGTCAAAGCCCACTCTGTAAACAGAAGTTACAGAAAAGGATAGGTGGAAGAAAACTATTTTTATTAAGTGTTCTTAGCATTTCCTTAGGACCCTATTCTTTTAGCATAAGGAAACAGTCCTTATCCTAAGAAATTCACAAGTATTTATGTTACTGATTGCTTTGGTAGATATGTAAGTTTTGTATATCTGAACTATAAGATGAAAGTTCAGCACTGATAATGATATTTGCATAGGATGTATGTATCTTAGCCTTGAGGCTGACACAGGCTGAATACGTAACACACAAGCTGTCTATGTATTTTCTCATTTCCATTTAATCTTTTCATTCTTTCTTAATCTCTTTTTAGGAAATAATAAAAGATGAGGAAAGTCTCTGGATATCCCTTTTTTTGTATTCGCTGACATAAAAAAGAGGAAATCATGGGGAGAAAGATAAAATGGGAGAAAGAAAACCCATAATGGTAAAAGTCCCAAAACACTGCAGTTTTAGTTTTGACGAAAAACTTGAATTTTAAAAACCAAGCAGCAAATATGAAAAAGAAAAGTTTCTGGCTGAAGATGAAGGTGTATTTTTTGTTGTAAATAGCTTTTAATGACTTTATTAAGCCTCTTGATACCTTCAAAGTATAAAGTGCTATCAGTACAAAAATTTAAAATTCATTACAAGTTACATAATGTACTTCCATTATAATGTCCACGCATAGATACATTAGTAACTTGTACATATAGAACTCCTATCATTTTAAGGGCCCTTAAATTTTAGCAATCTTAAAGTGCCATGCATCTGCAAGATAACACACGTTGTTTTCACCATAAGGATATATGTTTGAGAGCTCTATGGATCTTAAAATCCTCATAAAGAATTTTGGATTCCAGAGGCATACTGACTCCTTATAATATTTTAAGAAAGAAATCTGCTGTAAGTTTTTATTGAAGCCTATACACAACCACTCAGCAAATATATGTGTCCCTTGGCAGGTCAATTATTCCCAAGGTTTCCACACCAGGGATGAAGTCCTTTAAGATTCACTTTGCTCCCCCTCCTCTCTCCCTCCATCAAGTTTGAATTCTGATGTTTGCTTGCTGAAAGGATGTTAACTCAGAGTTAATGTTCTTATATTTTACCTACCTAAAGAATATTAGACAAAGAGGACCTATTCTATTTCCTTCAAAGCTTTGTTGCCATAATATGGTTTTGCATTTGATATAGTCAGATGACTCCTTCAGTCCATATACAAATGGAAATGATATCACTACTTCTGTGGCTCAAATAATCTTTTTCACAATGACTGGATTACCTAAAACCACTTAGATTAATGAGGTGCCATTTAGACATACAAGGGAATTTAGCACAGTGTTTTTTGCCAAGTGTTATTATTTAAAACACTTCCTCCTATGAATTCTAGACTG
Organism: Apteryx rowi; assembly: GCF_003343035.1. Lineage (NCBI taxonomy): Eukaryota > Metazoa > Chordata > Aves > Apterygiformes > Apterygidae > Apteryx > Apteryx rowi. Next base: position 111,562 of record NW_020450909.1, on the reverse strand, counting down.
CCTTTTGTTATTCATCTCACTAAACATTCATGGATGAATGGTAATTGCTAAATGTCTTAGAAACAACACCTTGAAAATGTCATTCAAATCAAATTTTCAATAGCATGAGAGGCTAGAGGGTAATTCACACTTCTTTTATGATAATCTTCTGTAAGAAGGACTGTACTCATCTGCCTTTCTCCTCTCCCCCCTCCAAAAGTTAAGGATTATAAATTCACTCTGATTTAGTGCAGCCAAATTTAATAGGCTGAGAAAAACACTGTAGCCAGAATATACCATTAAGATTGGTAAATAATGAGAGAAGCCAGCTCTAGCATTGTTCAAAAACTAATCTGTTCTCCCCTAGCTCCACGAAAGAATGACAGATTTCTGCAAGGCAAGCCTACAAAATTTCCTTCCTCCTGTAAGGAGCAATTTCTCCACAACCAGCAGCTGTTCCAGAGTCATCCAAACTCAGCATATTGAACCTGGCCTCTTTCTAACAAAAGGAGCTCAGATCTCTCCTTTGGTCTCCTAAATATCAGCTACCTACTAACCTCCTTAGGGTCTTTTTTCCTAAAACTTCCAATGACATACACCTTAGGGGCTCACTGAACCTCCCCTGATCCGCACACACTCCAGCACTCTCTCATATTAAACTCCACCCTGACTGTAAAATCAGCAGTAATTCAAGTTCCAAAGCTGGGACAAAGGAGTTGGAGACCCGAAGGCTAAAAAATCTGTTTCATCCTTTCAAGTGACAACTGGTGAATGACAAGACATTGGCTAAGAAGTTCACACCATAAGATCAGTCCTGCATCCGATATTTGAGATCAGTATCTGGTATTGACACCATGCCCCCAAAACACCCCAGCTCAAAGCAGCAGCAGATTCATACTACTGTTGAGGAATGAGTGACACAATGAAACCAAAACCATCTCTTTTCAAAGTTTGCCTGTGTTACTGAGATCAGGTACAAAAAGACACTAGCATTGCTATCGCTAAGCTAATTTCCACAGGGTATTCTATTTACACAAACTAAGCTAAAGGAAAATGAAAAAAAAAGGGGAAATGCCACCCCTTTCCTCTAACCAGACATTCAGAACAGACATCCTTCTATAATTCTTAGTTACTTTCAGGCAGCCCATTCAATAAATTTTAAAGCAAAGGGTGGACCCCCTTTCTAGCATGGCATTTGTTTCTGATGACTTCACATGAAGGATGCTGACACCATTATACATACATACATGTCAAAGACACTGTAGCCCAAACTCTTCACAGGGTGGACACTACGTAATCTCTCCCTGATTTCAGACGCACAGCTGCATGCACTTGTCATGAACCTCACTGGATATGTTGTGAAGGTTGCAAATTTTCTGCTGTATTTAGGTACCTCTCTGGTTCTCCTTGTTAGCACAGTTTAACATTCTTGCTCTGATTGGTGCCTCATCCGGGAAAAGATTAGTCTTCCCATTCATTATGCCTGGAAGCAGTAAAGCTGACTTGCAGGTCAAAACTTTTGAATTTTTCTGCTTTAAGCACATTCCTTGACAATGCCCACCGTCTCCAAAGTGGGGCTGAGGAGCTCATCTCATGCTCACCTGACAAGAAACCCTCTTCTGAATAGCTCATCGACTAGCAACGACAAGCAGTCTGTGCAGCATCTCCCACATCATGGAAGATATGCCCCTAGAGAGAAGGAGACTATCTACAGTGTTTCTAGTTTCTGGGCTGCYGAAGGGCCAAACAGGTCCCTGAGACAGATTAGGCGAGCTCCAGAGACTGCCTGGGAGGAAGGTGAAGCTATGATGTACTAGGAAGTATTTTAAAAGTGAATTCCTCATGTTGTTTACAGATTTAGAGCTTCCCATTTTTAAAGTAGTAGATTTTAAACTGTGTTGCTCCCTACCATCATTGCAGCTACTGAACTTTTCACATGTTGTGTCTGTCTGTCCCATCAGAGAACATTTCCTGTTAAATGAATTATTGGCACGGCTGCATCATTTTGTGCAGGGAGCAGAAAGCCAATGTACAGAGTAGCAATCAATTTTGTAAAAAGTACCCCACAAATCAGGTCTCATCTATCTGTTTGCCTTTACATTTCTGCTGGAGCCTCTATAATTAATTTAAACAGATATAAGCACTTTTTCTTCCCTCCTTTTTGATGCTAGTTATTCCAACAGACTGTGCAGTGAAGCTGCAGCAATTTCAAAGGCTTCCGCTCCCTGCACAGAACTGAGCAGCTGCAAGAATAGTTCTTTGAAGAGGAAATGGCACCCAATGGGACTGGCAGGCAGCTCAGAGCTGAGCTCAAACAACCCCCAAAGTCCTTGGGAGCATCTGAGGACATCAAAAGAGGAAGGATCGAGGCTGGGAGAAGCCTGAAGAATTTAATTTAAAAGACTTCCCCCATCCCTAGAGCTTTCTTCAGTGTAAGCAGCAGTGTCTGTGAGGAAGAGTCTTTTTCACATTTGGCTGAGATGACCCTACTCATATTGAAAGGCTGGAAATACAGGGTTGAATATGGGGGGCAGTTGGATTCCTTGTTTAATTTTTAAACTATAAAAGTATAAATACTGTAAGTATACAGACATAAATGTATCCATATATCTAACTGTATTCCTGTATATTATTAAAAAGACTACTGTATTTCTATAAATAGAAGTATAACTTACATAAGCCATATCTCAAAGTGACCATCCATCACTCACACTACTTCATGCACATTTCTGGTTAACTGATGGACTCACCTATGTCATTTATCTCAGTAAAACAGTACTTTTTTATGATGATTGGCAAGTATTTACCTCTGACATTTACAACATAGCACACACTTTACTACCTACTTAGGAGATTTACAGAAAATTCAATAGACAAAATAAAGAAATCTTTACTTCATATATATGAATGTGTGTACAGGTACATACGTACCCCCTCTCCCCCCAGAGTGTGTAATATCTATGACTTAGGGCTGAACTTCATAACTGATGGACATTTCTAGTTCTGATTCAATGAGCTTTAATTTGAATGGTAATGAATTCAGTGAAGCCCTATGGTCTACACCGCTTCTGCAGGACTACCATAGCTGAAATGCCGTTCATACGGCAGTCATTTTTTAGTGGCAGGCTCACAGACCAAAGGTATTAGACCACATATATATATTCTTTTCTGAAAGCTGTGTGCTTCCTTAATTACTTATGTATAAATAGATGTTATTTTACTACACTCTGTAATCAAAATGTTGTCTAGAAAAATAACTGACACAACACATCCTGCAAATGCTTCTTTGTCAGATTGCACTAATTATACACCCACCACTTCAAACTTCTCCAGCTTTGTCCTCGTAGCTGGCAAATCCTGCCTTTCCCTGTCACTTTCACATCACACTCCACTCCCCACCTCTGAATTTTGCTTTTTGATTAACTTAAGTTCATGGACACACAAGTCTGAGTTAAGTGGTGTGCAGATATATTGTGTGTGCCTATTTATGCACATGATTCTGCAAATCAGTTGTCACAGATCCGGACAGCCTTATTTCTGAGATCACGCTGAGTTTGGCAGGACAACACTGCATCCTGTAAGGAACAGCCCTGAAATAATTTTGCTCTATACACAATTTTCTCTTTTGATTAACATTATGCCACAATGTTCTGTTATTAGCCAACAAAGTATGATATAGCATTATCTTGTGACAATTTTGTTATACGTTACAATGAATTGACTAATTATCTTAACTAAAAACACTTCACTTTTCCTAAGTGTACAGGCTGCTTAACAGAGTTATTAGATGATGTGGAAAAATAGTAGAGGGAACTAAGATGAGATCAGTGGAATAACTTTCATTTGAACTTTCATTTTGAACCTTCTGAAGTGAAAGGTACATTGATTTTCCATGACATCTCACATCTTAGTGGTATTTTAGAAGTCTGATAGGGTCAATTGTTAAGAAACAAAAATTCCATAGCCAGTTGTTTATACTTCTGACAGCAAAATTAAGATGCAGAGCAGGAAATAAACTGAAATGGTCTCATACTTGAATGGAATATAAACATTCTGTTTAATTAGGTCACTAAGCATATGTTTGTTTACTTGGTTATTTTCTCTCTGGCAGTTCATCTTTGGGCAACAGAGCTACTCCACTTGAGATAGTGGAATTCCCATGGCAAATAACATGAAGTTAAAATTTCTGGGCCAAAAAGTATGTTTATTAGCACAATATTAATATTTGATAATGAAGAGAGCTAGAGTGTGAGAGCAATACATGGCTCACTGCTTCTAAGTCAGATTAGTCTCTGTACAAAGTTTTTGCTCAAGCCAATAGAGACGAGACATTAGGGAGCTGCTTATGGCTCTAAATTTCTGCCTGTCCCTGACTTACCCTCTGACTTGATTCTAATGCTGAGAACGGGGTACGAGCTACCCATTGCTTCATCCATACACATGGAAAACCTTTCCCGTGTTGCATACTTACGGGAACATGCAATATTGCCCCCTACATTCAACTCAATCTCTATATAACTTTTCTGGAGAGAGGAGGAGGGGGGAGACTTCTGCTGTGTACCAACAGCTGACCGGAGAATTAGAAAATAATTATGGCTTTGGAAGAATTTAGTGTAGTTGATCTTAATACAAACGGTGTCAGCAGCTTGGAGTGCCAGTCTGAGTTCAGGGTGCCCCTCTCCCTAAAGCTGCCTGGAAGCAAACTGAGTGCCTGATTTTATTTCAACTCATAAAGTCCCATTGGTCAGCTGTACCTTGAAGGCATGAAAGCTACCTCGCAGCTTCTCAGTGTTGGCTAACCCTTTGTGTTGTAGCACATGGGGCCTAGATTTCTCTGTACCATGCGTGCACAGGCTATCTAATGCAGAAATTTTATTTTCAGAGGTGAAAAAGGCCAGCTACAAGAAAGAGCTGGAGAAACACACTTTACTACTGGGATTCACAATCATTTGCTAACATTCAAGGAATACTGAGACTCCGGAAGAAAATACTGAATTCTGGGATTCACAGGAATATCACAGTCACAGAAACCCTAAGACTGACCCCTTCTGCTCAGAGCCCTTCTATCTTGTCATTACTCTGTTCACAGGCTTCAGTCCTCACCCTTTTTGGCTTTCTGTCATCGACTTCCCTCCTTGCTACCCTTTACATCCTTGCTGTGTTCCCAGCTCCCTGGCGCAGCCTTTCCCACCCACCCMCCCACCATCCACCCGGGACTCTGGTCCCACCCCTTAATCACCTCTGCATGCCACAGCCCCATCTGCCTGCGTGCCAACTGGTTGTTTCTTTCTTGTCCCTGGGCACCAGCAGGGAAATGTTAAGGATAGAGGAGATATCTTTGCAGCAGCAAAAAAGCCTTAAATTGCCACGTGTCCACATCTAAAAGTTTTAGATTTTGGGTCCTATGCTTAAGCCCTGGCTTTCCCAAGTAACATGGGACTAATGCTCAAAGCCAGGGCTCTATTATTTTATAGAGCTGGAAGGGCACATAAAATGGTTTGTGTCCTGCCTGGGAAGGAGCATCTCTTGCACAAGGTTCACAAAGAATCAGTCAAACACAGTTTGAATGTTGCTATTTCACTTGCACAGGCAGTGAACTTCACTGCTTGCACATATATTACAACAGCTGAGCCTGCATGTTGCAACAAAGCTTTTTTTTTTAGAAAATCTTTTTTTTTTTAATTCTGTGCATGTATTTGATCTCTTCTACTCTGAATTGCTGCCAGGAAAATTGTGATCGTGGAGATAAAGAGGGAGGAAAAATGGACCATTAACTCCAGAATACCACTGGTCACTTAGAGAAGAAAAGAGAACAAATCTATGTTGCTTAATATCAGAGTTTGAGCTCAATTACTTAAAGGCATACCTATATAGACACATTCACTAATCAGTTCCTGTATTACCACAGAAACCATTAGCAATCTGGAGGAGCAATGTCAGGAAAAGTCATGGTTGCCCCTCCTCACTGTGGGCAGAAACATGTTCAGCCCTTCCGAGGAAATGGTGCAGATGCAGCATTGTCCTCACTAAGAGATTTGGGGAAATGTTGCCTGCCCAGCACTGATGGAGCCAGTTGTCCAGCTCTAACACGCCTGTCCCAAGTCTGTATCAACTGTGGATTTTAGAAGCTTGCAATTTAGTCAGATCGTGGTAGATATATGAAAGAACAGTGAAGGACGTATCCCTAACAGCATTGTCTCTGCCAAAATTTGGCCCCTTGTTCTAAAGAATGAAATTATTGGGGCATTTCCAATGTCAAAAAAATATGCTTTTTCATTTTGATTTTCTCATTGCAGTTTTGATAAATAGCTGACCTATGGTTTCTGAAGTTACCTCCTGAAAAAAATCAGGTAGGGAGGTGACATCTCACAGGGAAAATTTCAGACTACACAGTTTAAACTTGGTAAAGTTAAAAGTCTTAAAACAGGAAATTGTTAGGCAAACTTAACTATAACCATTTTTATGTATGAAATCTCTCTTTATAAAAGTATACACCGAATTGCATTTCTCTTGCTTTGATTTTGCCCATATCCCATTTTCCTTTTATATCCATGTGTGTGTTATTTTGTTCACTTGTTTTAAGATCCCAAGCTGTTGGGAGCATGTATCCAGCCTTCTTGTCCTTAGAGGTCCAAGCACACTTCTGGTGGTACATAAGAAAGAAACAACGAACTCCTCCTCTGTTTGCATTACAGGCCCAAGCCAGCAACTGTGCCTCAAGGAAGATCTCCTGTGAGCATGGCTGCAGTAGGGGCAGGACAATACAGGCACTGTGGAGAGAGCAGATTCTCCTTGCTTCTGCAGACCCCTCCTTTTATGGGCCTCTGTTGAAAGCGGGACAGGGCTTTCAGAAAAATGTGGCCACTGTTCCTCACAGATCCTAGTTCCAGGACACAGAGCTTTAAGGATGGGAATGTTTTTCACAAATATCCTGTATTTTCTGGATGGAGTACTTCAGCAGTTGTTCCTTCTCTGTAAGCCTCATGTCATCTCCTGGGATGAGTTTTTCTGATTTCTCAATACAGATTACTTGCACCTGGATGGGGATGATAGGGTGTTGGCAGAGACGCTGAGCAGACAACAGGAGTGGGGAGAATCCTTGCCAGCCTTTGTATGTGCAACTGCTGAGTCAGTTCCACAGCCTCAGATATCGCCACCCCCACAAACACAGGTGCAGATGACCATATAAAAGTAATCTTAATTTGGCTGCTGCCCAAATTCCACATTCCTCTTGGCTCCACTCTCCCCGTTTTCCCACATGACCTCATCTCCTATGCCCTCAGGGCAGATAGCCAGGCAGGCAGAGTACACTTGATTCTCTAAACATCCAGGAGTTGTTGTGGAAGTGGGAAGGAGATGAGAGTCTGATACAGGCGAGAGGAAGAGCAAATAGGCATGCCTGGGTCTGGGCCTTTGACCCTCAGACTTCCCCCACACCCATTAAAGTCTGAGAGCCAGATCCTTGGAGTTACTAACTTCCCTTTGTGTCCTCCCATTGAAACAATAATAAACAGGCTGCAGAAGATCCCTCCACTGTGAAGGAATCCACTGATATAAAGCCAGCTCTATTCAGAGTCCTGAAATCTCCTCTTTGTCGCAGTTTAAGAGGAGTGTTTAGACTGCCAGCATTAAAGCACTGTTCAATATCAGGATACCTTTATGGGAAATTTCAAGCTGCTGCAAGTCAGCATAAGTTGCATAGGAAACTGGAAAGGCCCCTGCCTCTCTCCTCCTTGAGTTCTACATGGCTGAGGACTGAGATACAGCTCCATGAAGAACATCTTCTGTGGTAGCTTGTGGAGTAAGGGCTAATTCCTGCATCCATCTCAACACATGAAATATTACTGAGTATAGCTATGGCATAAGGAGCAGCAAAAGCTCATGGACATCTTATAGAGAACCACTGAAGACTAAGGAAGTTAAGTTTGACCTATACAACCCTTAACTGTGCTCTTGACTACCATGCAAAGTTTTCCTAATGTAACTATATTCACCTATTTACAAAAGAATAGCAGATTCTTTCTTTTAATTGGCAAAGCAATCAACAAACCCACACATCGATCATTTGCTGGTGAGAATAATGTAGTGAAAGCCAACAGCAATGAAAGGCACAGCTTCTGAATAAAGGCTGCTTCCATGCTGTATTTCACCTTTCAAAATCAAGCCATATTAGCTGCACGGTTAGTGAAATTTGTAACTTGTCTGATTTTATTTTGGGGAAACATTTATTTTTCCCTCTTCACCAACTTTTCAAAGAAAAGTGAAAATGTTTCTTTTTTTTTTTTCATTACAGTTAAGCAGAGACAAATCTTGGAGTTTTTCAATCCAAACAGTGAAAGTTTCAGAAAGTCACAAGCGGTTTGAAACAGGAAAATGGACTAGAAACCATGACACAACTTCAACTGTAGGGATCACTGCTTCAGCTACTGTGATTTGGTAAAGGAAAATCAAAATCTGTAGTGCTGAAATGTGTATCATATTTCATGAGGCATATATAAGAACCAACCCATTCCCCCATCTCATGTTTAGCGTATCCCATGGGTTAGGGCAAAAAATAAAAACCTGAGCAGTAGGCACAAGAATGACAACACGATCGGGAGCCTACTGCTGTTGGAGGCTATATAGAGGGGAACTTTGACTGCTAGTTTGGCTGAGTTACAAACTTGCCCTAAATATGGTGCAACTGGCTTAAAAGAGCTAGGACAACAGAGTGGGAGAGCATGCCACTGGAGGACTAACAACATGAACTGGTGGCTACATTCCTCTTTGCTGGCCTCCCACACAGTCTGTAGTAGTAAAGGGAATAATAATAAATATCAGAAAGTATTATGTGCAGTCTATGCCGGGCTGCTCGTGCATAGCAAAAGCTGTGGCCTCCTTGAATGGGGCAGAGGCACGGAGTGGCACACAGGTGTTTGCACTGACACAGTGGAGCTCTTGGTGGGAAGGAAAAAATTAATTGCAAGAGGAATTCCATTTTTAACAAGTTGCTAAAAGGCCCTTGGGCATTCTGTACCTATTTAAATGTAAATTGTGTAAGCAGTGGAAACAGAAACGGAAGGGTGGGCAAGGTTATGACTGCCCATTAAATTTCCTGGATTGACTGGGAAAGATTCCTATTTGGCAGCTGAATGATCTGCAGGAAGTACTCTTGACTGTGTGCCTGCATCTTTAGGCTCCTTTAGGGCTATGACCATATGTTAGAGACCTTTTTCCCATGGTAGCCCTGAAGTTGCTTTGCAATCTTCACTGGCTCACAGGGATTAATACTGAGAGAGAAGCTTTGCGCTTTCTGTCAACCTGGACCACAGTCACTGCAATTTTCCACGGTTGCAAACTATATCCAAAGACCCTATGAACCCTCCATCCTCTTGCACATGAGCTCAGGGCTGAGCTTTAGGCTGAAATGCTGTGAACTGGGGACAAGGATGGTGTGTGGGAAGGAAGCAATGAGAACAAAAACGAAGGACAAGGCAAGAGCCAAGAGTATGATGCAGAAATGGAGATACACAGGAAACTTGCCCTTAGAGAAGGGACACTTCAGAAACAGAACAAAAATTTGTCGACATGACACTCTACATGAAACAGAGCTATTCAAAATGCTATCAGCAGCATTACAAGTGAACATGATCAGAGTAACAAGAAAGAAGAAACATTCTGAATCTGAACCATGATCTGTCACTGAAACAGATACCTAATTAATTTTTGGTTTTAAGAGTTGGAAGAGATCATCGATCATTTGAGCATATTTCAGCATGATTAAAAAGAAATAAGGAAAAACCTCACTTACAAGTACCAGCAAGCCATGTTTGGGATGATTTGTTTTTATTAGAATTTTTTTAGAAAGAGCATTTATAAAAGTCCAAATACGGATTTGCTGCTCTGTATGTACAGTAAGAAGAACATTTGGTTGCACTGTGGTCATCTCAGTGGTATTAACCTGCAGTCTCGTGATTCATTATCTATAACATCACTCTCTTTGTGAAGTACCAGGTCACAGTCATCATAAAAAACAAATATTTCAAGTCACTACTAAAATTTTGATCAGTCTTTCAGAATGAAAAAGGAGGAGAAATTAAGTCATCCAAATGGGCAGGATAATCCATTCTGTGGGAACACAGAAAAGGACAAACAGATCATGTCAACAAGAATTTCGGCTCTAACAGGCTAAAGGATGGATAGAAGCTCTTGTGTCATGTTTGTCAAAAGACCACACACAACAGCTCTGGCATGTAAGCAATTACCATAACCTGTGGACCTGCAAACAGCAAATTAGCTCCAGAAGTAAATGTGCACTACTGATCTCAGCTAGTAAAATTCTGCTGTGCTCCAATTTTTACAAGTTGTGGCAGTTCAAACTCTCATTAGAGAGTAAGAATTCAGGGCAAGGATCATCCTCTATTATGTGCTTGTACAGTGCCAAGCACAAGGGGGTGGAGGACTCTAGGTGCTACACAATATAAATAATAGTGATTCATCTTTCTGATGCCTCACTATTAGTTCGATTACTTGGCTCGATTCACTTGAGGTCTGTAACGGCTTCCGTGAGCTGTCAGAAGCCTTATTTCATTAAGTTGTTGATACTGGTGAAAGAACACCTGCCTCCTCAGAGGATGGATTTCAGGCAGAACACAGCCTCTGCTCTTAATGTCAGTGGATGCAGTCTGCCCAGCATGTTCTTGAGGTGAAGAGGAAGAGTAAAAATCAGAGCTCCTTATCTGCAGTACAGCAGCTTATCTCTAGCTCAGTTTTTTGGGGGGAAACTGCCTCAAACTGTGCTGCTCCTTCTCACCCATGCAAAGAACTGCAGACTCCTCTGTCTCCCCCAGAGGCTATTGGGCATGCTGTAGTAAGCAGTTCTCTGTGCCTTTGCTCTGCTCTGAAACCACGTCCTTGGCTCACTTGCCAGTACAGCAATTTTGGAGAAGCAGATATTTGTTCATTTTAATAAGGCTTGTCTCTATTAATCCATCCTGTCCACATTCTCATCAAGATCCGGACTCTCACTCTGTGGCTATCCGGGACATTTGGAAAAAAAGCAACAGCTTGTCACCTCTGCCACACTCCTCTACCATTTATTTTTTACAATGAACAGTGCCATCTTTTTTATTTCTTTATAAGCCCTTACCTTTTGTCATAACTTGACCTACCCACTAGCTATCTCTGCCTGTCCCAGCTCCATCTGTTTTTAGGTGTTGTGTTTTTACCTGTGCTGGACTAGAATTCAGCAATTTTGGGGCTGCTCAGGGCTATCGTGTTTCACTATATATATTTTTTATCTAGAGTTTAGCCAGGTGGTTTTCCAGCATGTCTCTTTGCAGCTACTACCCCCAAGAGGTGATGACTGCTGTGATAGTCCTCCTTAATATACCTCCTTAATACCAGAGTATTGTTTCTTTCAGCAGAAGGAAAAAATTGTTGAGGAAAAAGTAAAAATAACAAGAAAAGATTTTTAAACAATAGTCTTCATGCCTGCCCCTTCTACCTAAATGCTAACAATCTCCTTACATATCTATGCAAGTCTAACTTTTGAAACTTTTCCTTTCAATAACCAGCCTGATTTCTCTGAACAACTCCCCATCCTGAAAGAGGATTTCTTTATAATTCCTATATTCCCCTCCAGTGCATGCTTTTCTCTTCTTCCCATCCTGGCACTGTCCTTTAATAATGCTTGCGAAAAAATGTTTGTGGAAAAATCTCACCTCTCTTCAGCCTCCAATATTTCCCTTCTCCTCCATCCAAGACCCATAACCAAACCCAAACCCCTCCTGATAGTTAAAAAGTGTTCAAAACTGTACAAATAACCAAAGAAAGATAGAAACACCTTTTAAAGTACACCACAGAAACAAAATCTTGTAATTTATAATTGACAGGAGTTATAGGCAGGGTAACAACCTCAATTAATTATATACTTACGAACTGTTTCAAATGCCTTCTTCCAACCCCACAGCTAAAGCTGGTGAAAGCTTTCTAAATTAAACTCTGCTTCAACTTACAAAAAAGCAAAAGCATAATTTGCATCAGTTCTTCTTCCAGTGTTTTATCTAGACTTCAATTTTCAGCTATGAGACAGTTTATCATTATTCTTATTGCTGGAATTTCAATAAAATTAAGAATCATAATTAAGAATCTCATTGCTGCAGGCAGTACGCAGATGTGAGTGACAGAGACAACGGGCCAAGAGACAGCCTACAACTGACTGAGACAAAACTTCACGGGGTCAGGTGTGAGTCTGAGACCACAAGATAGCAGATAGTTCTGCAGCTTCTAAAAGCAGTGTCCCATCTCTTCTCCTTATTACTGGTGAGCTTCAGTCGTCAGTCACAGCTTTAACTGCCCCTCCAAACACCTGCTAAACATTCACAATATGAAGTAGACAGGTTACATAGTACACTCTCTCTTGAATACTAAACCCACAAATCTCTCTTGTGTAGCCAGTGAGAAGCAATTCCCTGTCAGCAGACACAAAAGAGGAGATATGAAGATAACCTTTCCCTATCGTGTTGCAGTAGACTCTCAAGGCTGTAAATCTCTCCAGAGCTGCAATTACGATGATGGCTCTGCATGTTGTGCTTGAAGAATAGTAACATTTTATCATCTGCCTGCTTGAGAGGCTGAATCAATGGAGAAGTATTTTACAATTTTCCAGGGGCACACACGGACAGCAATGCATGCTGCTACTACATCTGCTAATGCGTTTGCACTGCCCACACACACATCACTAGTAATCTTCCTATGTACTTAGACTGGACTTCTCCTCACACCTCTCAGACATACCACCCTGTAACCTCCCTTGCTCTGCTGCAGAAGCTCTGCTCAAATAGCCTTACTGGAGCAAAACAGTACATCTTGGCTTCTTGGCTTTTCTGGGCTTGCAGCAATGGCTGATATCCAGCACTTTTCTACTTCTTCATATTGGAAAAGAGCAAAAAGTCAAATGACAGCATTTTAGGTCACATGGAGTTAAGCAAAAGTTACCTTGAATCAGGATTGATGTTAGCAGCTTCTTTGTTCTACAAAGTCTCCTGAAAGATCCATTTCCTAAGTCACTAAGCAGGGGACAGACTTTGCAGAAGCCATCTACATACCCAGAGCCTACACTCCACTGTTAAGCGAGGGAGGTACGTATGAGCCTAAGACCCCTCAATGTTTGAAAAGGTGACTTTGAAATCAGAGAGTCCCAGAATCACACAATTGCTGAGGCTGGAAGGGACCTCTGGTCCAAGCCCCCTGCTTAAGCAGATTCAGCTAGAGCAGGTTTCCCAGGACTGTATTCAGTTGGGTTTTGAATATCTTAAGGACGGAGATGCCACAACCTCTCTGGGCAAGTTGTGCCAGTGTTGAAACACACAGTAAAAAAAGCTTTTCCTTATGTGACCTTAGCTTAGTGTCTTACTCAAATAGTTTTTCCTGGCCTCTCCAAAGAACCTGAGAAATTGCTGCTTATTCAGAAAATTTCTTATCCCTCCAGCCAACTAAGAGAGGAAAGGGTAGGTTCCCTTCCATCCACACATCATTCTAACATCTATCAGACATGAATTTCCGGCACAGGTTGCTACTACTGAAAAGGGTTATTTATTATTGCATCTTATGGCTAACAGCCAGCAGAAATTATACAAACATCACAAAGCCAACATTAAAGAAAGCCTGTCTCACAGTAGTCACTTTTTTCTCCCTCTTTATCAGGTCATTGTTACTAGTGCTGAGGAAATGTGAGGGTGGAAGAAGATTTAGCAGAGCTTTTCTCTTCCTCTCATTGCAGTATAGGATACTGATGATGCCAACTGTCTCTGAAGCTCAGCAGGATGCAAACAGTATCATTACTTTACCCATCTCTTAGTACTTAATGTTCAGTCTAAGAACCTCATACAGCATCTATCCTCTGCATGTCACAAGAGGAAACAGGGCTTTCAAATGGAGTTCTTTGCTGAAGGCAGCCTTGGAGTCAGCCTACAGGGCCACTGGGATTTTTTACCAGTTTGCCCATCACACCTTCATCCTTCTCCTGTAAGGTTATTTTTCCAGCACGCTTACTAATTTGAGGATTGGATGGAGAATCTTCCACAGCATAGCTAGCACTTTTTAGCATTTCTAGCATTTTTCATGTTAACTTGAGAGACTTGTGGCTCAATTTTACAATACTTATCTACTCATTATTGGCTCCAGTTAGGTTTCAAATTAAAAAGCAAACAACATCTGAAGTCTGGAAGCAGAACTCGCAGGTATGTAAAGGTCTGTTGCTGAAGAACCCAACTGGCATGATCTCTATACAAATAGGGTCATTTAATAGAAATGTACTTTGGTTGAAGTTGAACCACCTATGCTGCCAGTATTCTCCATGCCCTAAAAATACCTAATTATGAAACAAGCATAGGAAATGATGGGCTGACATAAACATAATCAAGTTCCAAGCAGTAATTAAGATATTGCTACATGATAGTCCATGACCAAGGAGGGAATTACGGGTATTTCTTTGGTAAAAGTGAGAAGCGGATGTGTCAGGTCAGCTACCCAGTACAACAGAAATAAGAGAGCTTCCAAAGTAAGTACAAAGTGTAACAGATACCTGGGTCATTGCTTGCAAAGGTTAGAGACACCTTGGCAAAGACAGGATTCTTTTTCCTGATTTTTTATATTGAAATAAAAAAATTCAGCTGAAGTCAGCCATGTCTATACTAGAAAATTATACTCCATTAATATGTATAAAATAACTCCACATGAAAAGATTAGGGCAGACAAGGACTACTACCTTTAAAGCACCTTGATGTTAACTACAACAATAGATGATAATATGAAGTTAAGGATGACAGTGCTACACGCCACATCAAATTTAGCTCACATAAACTAACGTGATAGTTAAAGGATGTTCAAGCATAACCTCCCAATGAAAGAGAAAAAAAAAAGAAAGAAAAAAGTTGCTTAATGTGGTTTTTGCTGACTTTCTCAGTGGAAGACCATAATCAGCCAGTTAAGACTATGGTAAAAAGAGGATGTAGTTTCTTGCAGAAACAAAGCAATCAAGCTCTACACATATGCATAGAATTGTTGATAGATACTGTGATAGAAAAAATGTAAATATAAAAAGTTATCCATTTCCACCACTTTAAAAATTCAGAAAACAGCTATTGGTACATGGCCATAATTGAAACAAAGCACAAGTCAAAAAATTTCTCAGTCTGAATAGTAATAGTTTCTGACAATTGCATGTGTCTTCACTGTTCGCTCTTGCTTTTTTGCTAAGATTATGTCCTATTTTGCTTTTCAAGTAGAGATTCAAAAAAAATTCTAGTTGTAATAGACACATTTACAGTATCTCTCAGTAAAACCAAAATGTTATACATGACAACAATTAACAGTAAGATACTAAAATCTGGGGTACAAAACTTCTGAATTAATGAAGAATACTTAATAATCAAAAGATTTATTTTTCATAATGGACAATCATATTTAAATCTGAGTCTTTAAGTGGAATTTATTAGATTGCTCCAGCAATTAACATACAGTAATACAATAATCAAATGCATTATTAATTAAACTATGGATATCAGAAAGCTGTCTCAATTCCACAATATAAGGTAGAGAATTCACTGCATAATCAGGGCAGAGTGGTCTTCAAGCAACTGAAAATGGATATGTGGTATTATTTTCTCTTTTGGAACATGGGCATTCATTTCTTTTGGATTGTAACTTTCCATGGATAAAAATAGCTACTGTCTCCTTCAGGTGTTGTACTGCCACCCTCAATACAAAATAGGAATATAAGGGGAGGGCAGGCCATATATAAGAGAGGAAAGCAGACACATTGGATTGAAACATTATGATGTCCAACCTTCTATGGTCACCAGGCTGAGTGACATGTTTCTGGGCTGCCCATGACATGACAAAGCAGCTATATGACAAAGCAGCTATATTAAAGCAAGACTGCTGCACTGAATTTAGAGGCAACAATAGGGGTTCAATCCTCCATTATGTTCAAGCTCTACTCAGCATAAATGCAGAGAAAGAGTTAGTGAGCAAATATACAAATTTTTGACCTTTTGTGCTACCTGCTATTAACTAAAGCCACTAGTGTCAGGCTCCCAAAATGTAATGTAAACTAAGAGATGTGTCTACATACATACACTACTAAACCCTAACTCTGCAAAGGCGGTTTATGTTGGCAAAAAGTTTCTCAACCAAAATAAGCTACAATGACAAAAATATTTTTATAAGTATAACCCTGGTATAGCCACATCCACTTCTGTATAGAAAGGACCAACCTGCTACAGTAGCAAGAGAATGCAGGGTATCCAGCTTTCCCATATGTCAGCTGCCACATATTCTGCCACATTTCTTTTAAATCAATCTCAGATATAAACTGATGTGAAGGACGGGCGAATGGCAGCTGTAGCAGGAGAGGAGGCCTTGTTTACTCTTCGCTAGCAGATACTACCGTGGTGCAGGAAGAATTCTGTGACAGCCTTGCCCACGTCCTGCTTCTCCCACTATTTTGCCACTGCAGCTGAAAAAGTGAGATCAGACTGGAGAATGCAACTTACACTCTTTCCCTCCTTTTTTCCACAAACATTAAAAAATAAATTCACAGGAAATAAAAGAATCATAAAATCCAAAATAGTAACAGTAGCATTTTCTTAAAACTCTTCAGGAGAAAAGACAAAGAGCTCTGATTTTACACTCTTATTCATATTCCTTTTCCACAGCCCCAAATATAGGACTTAACACAGCAATGGAACTGGTGAGCTATGTTGTTCCTCCACCTAACATATGTCCCCTTACTTATGGCACCTGAAAGTCCTGTGCCTTGTTGAGCTTAACCAAGCCCAAGGAGACAATGTAAAGTCCTTAATTTGTGTTAATGGTATATGAAATTATACAGGTAAATTGTTTGAAAGCAATGTATAGGCATGTAAGTCATGTGTTTCTTCAGAAGATACAGAATTGACATATGTTGATTTTTCTTTGTACAATGCTACATATGTTTTATTCTTCTTTTCCAGATTCTTACATATTTTCAAAATCCACTAAAAGAGTTTATTTTAGGAAAAACTTGAATTGTGACCTTTTTACCAATTACCAAGAGGAACTGAGAGTTATATAAAAGATTTCTTTTTTGTTCTTGTTGGGTTTTGGTTGTCTGTGTGTTTTTGTTTTTAAATACAATGGGAAGGAAATCATGTGTTTCTGCAACTGGTCAGGGCTTCTCTATCACATCAGAAAATATTTTTGATGCTTGCTTAAAAAGACTTAAATACCTTCTCTTTCTTGGCAAAATTCCATGTATTTGTCTTCAAAAACACTGTATTTGTTGTGATTTTTAAAGCGTTGGCAGAGGTTTGGCTGCACATCTTCCATTAATATATTAAAAAAAAGATCTGGGCAAACCTTTTCTTGCAATTCTTTGAAAATCTCAACCTTTGATAAAACAGAATGCCAAAACAAAAGTAGTAATAATGTGGTTGATATTGACTTGAATGGTTCAGATGTTTAAGCTTTATCTGATTCCATGCTTCCTGAATATGGATAGTTTGGTTTCTGGAATAATAGAAATTTGGATAGTTATTTCATTATTTCATCTCAACTGGAAATGTTATTTGGTTTGTGGGTATGTTCTTATTTACCAAAGAAATATTATATTCAAATACAGCATAGACTTTCTCCCATTTGTTTTATATATAAAATAGTAACAATTCAGCAGTATCCCTGGAGGATTTCTAATTGACAAAATTTTATCAAGGGTTATTTTATCTTACTTTTTTTTGTTCATGCTTCCAGTTTGTCAGCAATTGAATAGATAATTAACTTGGACTGTCATATTTTCTGCAATATAAATAGGACATTTACAATAACAACCCTGCAAAGCCCTATTTTCTTTAGGTTACATAACATCTCAAAAAAGAAGGCAAAGTGGAGACTGAAAACCAACATACAATTGATTTTAATTTCTTCTGAGTTCCAAGAGAAAGTAAGTTGCAGGACTTCCATGTCAGTTCTCTGGAGGCTTAGGATGAACAAAAAGTGAGCACTCTTCACATCTTTTCTAAACAAGTGTATGCCAGTGCTCTCTGCTTTTTCACTGACTATGTATGTGGTATTTTATGCCTATCCTTACAAATACCTTTGATCTGGATCAGTTAGGACGTATCAAAGAATCTGCTTCCCCAGGGGCTCACAAAAGATGACAACAGACCAGTATGTATTGCTTTGTATGGAGCAGCCACCCAAAAACTCCAACTCATATGACTGCTAAAAGGACAGACATTTCAAACTACTAAAACAAAAAAAGAAAAAAATCATTACCCCTATCCCCTCCCTCCAAATCTCTGTAGTTATAATAGCTGTGTCATTCTGTTTCTCAGACAACCCTCAGAGGGATCAGACAATGTATTTCTTATTATTTTAACCAGAAGGGGAAAACAGTGACATGACATCAATGGATATAAATGCAGTTGCAACTAAGATTGCATTTTGTCAAAAATCTCTTGCCTTACGAAAACAGTTCTGCTCAGATTCAGAAGGGTTGAATTATTATTCCTCAGTATTTCGGACATATTACAGGGAGGACAAAATATACTGAAAACTATGTGTGGCAAACAAAAACCAAGGGGTCTGCCAGAAATATTGACTGCAGTATACTGCATTTCTTAAGTATGCAGTGAGGTTTGATCTTATTTCTGGAGATATGTACTATTTGGTCTAAAAACAACAATGTACTGCTGTCAAAAAGACAATGGAATATAATTACTGAGGAGGGTTTTTTTGCAAAAGATCATGTGAAGACAACACAAAAGCAGAAGAAAACTATTATTAGGATTACATTTTTGTCACCAGGGGATTTTCTGCTTTAAGCTGAGGACAATTTACTATGAATTTTTTCCCTCCATGATTTCTCAAAAAAAGGGGTGAAATAATACTAAAAGCAAGTTTTCTAGATTAAGATCCTGGATTAAGAGAGGAACAGCACACCATGTCACACTTTAGTAACCACAGTCCGGTTCTAACAGTCTAATAATCCTTTCCCCATTGGGAAATAACACCGAAAAAAATATCAAAAAAGAAACAATATTCTGATCCACCTCAGGTTAAAGATTTGGGGGTTCATTTTGAAAATAGGGGATCAAATTTAGGGAAACAACATTTTTTATGAAGTTGCACTTTATAAAACAGATTTATTAAAGAGCAAAGAAACTTCCCTATTGTAACTGCATGTGCAAATACACACTTAAGACTTAGTATCTGCATTATTTTTTCTTTGCTAGTGGGGACCTGGCTGCCCTCTCCACTCTCGTACCTTAAGAAGCAGTTATACAGTGCAGCAATTTGATGAAGCTCTTTCTCATGGCATTCTGGAAAATGATTCAACTAATGGCTTGGTGGGCAAGTCCAATTTTTTGCCTCATTGTCTGTGTTCTGACTCCAACCTTGTATAATATTTTGGAGAAAGTTTGCCTTTTCTGTGCTGTGCCGAGTAAATATTTTGTCAGTTGTTAAGGATGAGCTACGGAGTAAGACCCAGCAATGCATCCAAATTCAGCAGTGAAACTTGGAACTGTGTTAGAACTTTTTCCAGATTGTGATTTGTAATGTCTTTCAGAAGCCAGCAGAAAACCAACCACTTGAACTATTACAGAAAGGCTGAATGAACCCTTTTTAGTGCAGGGAAAATGTTTTTCCACACGGTTGAAAAAAAATCATTAAAGCTAGCAGAAAGGGGTGGGTGGCAAATAGGGAAGTTTACTTCCTTACTGTTCCATCGTGTGGCATCTTTCCAAATGAAGAGCAATATCTGCACTGCACCAGACAGAAGAACCTTCCGGGATGAGGCAAAAATACTGAAATAGCCACTACTAGTGTAAAATTCTGAACCCAAGCTACATATGCTGCCGACACATACACACCAACAGTTTGTGAGGAATAAGCAAAGAAAATGCAAATAAAGGCTGCCTGACTTCCTGTCTCCAAAGTGGAACTATAGAGAAAAAGGCATGAAAGAAGACTAAACAAAGACTCATTTCAGGAACACAATTATTTGATCTTTGTCGCAGCCAAGCAACTACTAGCAGTGATGATCACTAAACTGAACTCCACCACTTAAGCTTAAAAAACATTCAGCTTATGAATTACTAAATAAAGAGAATAAAAAGCAGTCACAACTATGCAGCTCAGCATTAATCTATAACAGTGTCATGGTAACCACTTGTTTGTACCTTTTATGTTATGCCTAACATAAAATCTCTACAGTAATAATCTGTGAAAAAGAGAAAGACAAAGACCCATACACTTGGTGCTGTTCCTTGGACCAGTGAAGAAATAAAATACCAAAGTACCTTCCTTTTCAATAAAATAGCCCTTCCTCATTTAATTTTGACAGAAGCTGTATTAAAATAATTGGTATCTTGAGGTCTGTATGTTAGAGAGACACTGTCTCCCTTCTACTGTTATAACTGGGGCCTGAAAAATAATTTTTACAGTTTGCATGACAAGGTATAGCAGGCCAGCAGGAAAGCAAAGGTAGAGAAAGAAGACAGAAACTGAAAAAATGTTCCTGTCCTTAGTGAAAGGTATACCAGAGGAAACTTCCATCACTACCACAACTATGCAACAGGCAGAAAAATGGCAAGCAGTTTCATTTCCTTCCAGCCATCTGTCCGTACATCCATCCATCCATCTATCCCATCTTCCTTCCCTCCCCTTCCTCCTTCCTTCCCTCCCCCTCCTTCTCTGTTCTTCTCCCCTTGCTCTCTTCTTGCTCCTTCTCTCCCTTTTTTCTCTCTTTCCTTCCTTCCTTCTCCTTCCTTCCTTTTCTCTTTCCTCTTTCTTTTTCTTCTTTTGTGCTTTCTTGCTTTTTCTCTCTCTCTTCCTTCCGTTCCCTCCTCCCTTTCCCCTCTTTTTTTGCCCCTGCCTCGTTTCCTCCTGTCCTTCTTCCTCTATTTCTGTTTCTCCCTTTCTCTTCCTTTAAAAAAATTTTTTTTTGAGGTACAGACTTTGGGATACTGGTAGGCTTTTTCTAACAGAGGAGAGGGTAATATATTCTCACCTGGGACATTTTTTAGACTGCATTTAGAATCAAGTCTGGCTAATGGTTGCAATCACTGATTGACCTTTGCCACTTCTGGCATGCTCCAAGCAAAGAAATCTAGTTCTGGAGTGAAGGTGATACTGAAGAGCTAATGGAAGGCCAGAAGGATTTAGTTTTTGTTGCAGCTACTGCAACATAGGCAACAGCATCCAAAATGACTCACTGAATCATCAGGCAAAATAAATTGACAAAATCTACAACTTTGAATCTGTAAAAAGAATAATTCTTGACAGAATTTACCAGCCCCCGATTTCACATGCCTCCATTCTTCCTCCATTTTTGTTTCTTTCTTTCTCTGAATGGAGAACCATTCACATACCAATCTTCTCTGATTCATCAGAACTGAAACAGAAGTGGCACAACCAGCTGAAGAAGACATAGGCAAGGAGTTTCTTTTTGTCCTGTGCTTCTATGGGAGCTAGCAGGGAGTGCCCTAGCCTGCAACTGGAGCTTGAAAGCATGACCTTAGTGCAAATAGCTAAGCAGGACAGTTCAGAGCCATGCATCAGGTATGTAGAAGTACTACTTACATATCTATAAGCACTGTCAAAAAAAATTGTTAGAGGAATATAAAGCTTCTGGGGCAAGTCTAGAGAAGGATGGTTGGGTGTCATATGGTACATGCTGTTTTCCATTTTTAGAATGGCTTTTTAATCACCTTGCAAAAGCTGTCAAACCTACATTCCTAAGCTTTCTTGCCACGCTTTCTGGCTAGTTTTGAAAATTACATTGCAGACCTACCAGAGACTGCAAAGTCAGTATAGATTGAAAGATCTCTCCAAGCTCACAGTGCTTCAACTCTGGAAATTTTGTTGAACCCCACTGGTTTCATGAATATAACAACCCAGAAAAAGAGGAAGGAATATATTTTGGAAAATGTTAACCCAATTTATTTCTGCATAATGGAGACAAGGCATGAGATGACAAGAGGAGTTCTGGCTGCTCTTTAAAGGACTGCTAAAACAGGAGAGAAAATAAGCTTTTTCTAAGATTATGATTTCCTCATACAAGCAAACAGCACAACATGGATGGGGCAAGGCATGAAATCTGTGATTTCCTTTCAAGGTCTGGTCCCATTTTCTACCCAGATTTATATCTAATGTCAATGTAACTTTGCTCGTTTAGGGAGGCCAGTCTCTCTCATGGGACTGTATACTTTTTCTTAGATGGCGGAATTCTGAAACACCATCCAACAGAAAATATTATTTTATATACACAATTGACCAAATCCTGAAGGTCTTTATCATGTGTTATTTTTACTCTGTGCTCTCTCAGGCAAACTTCAACTATGGTCCCAGCATCTAAAGGAAGTTTGTCTGAGAAGAAGGTGGGTAAGAATCTCATTTCCACTGACTTCAGCAACAGAAAATCGTTCATATCCTGAAACTTCCTTAGTCACCTTCTACCTTCCCATGTAAAACTGCTTATATCCAGCTGGTCAACTCTTGTTCCAAAGTTGTACTCACCTGAATATCTACTGGTACCATAACTAATTGGTACCACTGGTACCAGGTATCAATCTATCGGTATCTGGTAACAATAGGTGAGGCATTTTTGCAACTTCTTCCTAAGTTTTCAATTATTTGTTAGTCTCGAGGAACTGTACTAGCTCATACATTATCACAGAGAAATTTCAGTTCTTTTATCAGAAAGGACCCAATAGGTTATCAAAGATACAAAAAAATTGCCATTGCCTATTTCTGGTTCACAGATGATATTTCAGTGAGATTGCAGGTGCAGACCTTCTTAGCATTTCAATAACCAAAAAGTCCTTTCCTTTTTGTGTCAAATCTGTAACATCAAAAAGAAACATTACACTGAGCTCCCAAGCCATTTAGGCATGTGTTTCTAATTATTTTCTGTCATTCTGCTATCCAAAATTAGAAATTGCATTAGTATATGAACACAAGTTTTCTCTGTCATGGTTTATCTTTTCATCTTCCTGCTGGATCAAGGAATGAAGTCATAAGAATTTATTTATGTATGTTAAAAATTATAGTCTGCTCATGTGTACTTATTTTCAGATAAAGCCAGGAAAGAACTATCCTTGAAAAGTAAACACCATCCAAATAA
Source organism: Apteryx rowi (assembly GCF_003343035.1). Taxonomy (NCBI): domain Eukaryota; kingdom Metazoa; phylum Chordata; class Aves; order Apterygiformes; family Apterygidae; genus Apteryx; species Apteryx rowi. The sequence continues at coordinate 88,434 of NW_020450909.1, read as the reverse complement.
AAGGCACTGCTTCAACAAAAAATAAAATGTATTGCTCTCCTCAGTAGTCTGAGGAAAGTTCTGTCTCAATAAGGTGTTCAATGTGTTTATAAATCATAAAATTTGACTGGGGTTAAGTGAATGAAGGGAGAAAGTCAGTGACTAAGTAAGGAGAGAGCAGATAACAGAATCAGGAAACTAGATATAAGCCAAAACAGGATTAACTATACAGACATAGTCCTCTGATCAACTCTATTTGGCATCTGGCTTGAAAGAATTTGCAGTGCAGGTATACTCACTACCTAAGTGAGTTACTGCCTAAGTCTAGTTTCAGTGGTGTAAAAGCACCATCTTTCTCACCAGTTCCACCATGTTTCTGAAAACGTACTTAGATATCTTTTTTTTTCATGAGCATGTTCAAGTTACTTGCTTAGAAGAAATACATCATTTCTGGGATATCTGGCAATTCAGATTGCAGTACTTTTTCATTTTTTAAGCTCAATGACTGAAAGCAAATTTCTGCAATTTTGTTTACTGCCATGAAGAAATTCACACTGCATCGTGGTAGCACATAAGATGAAATATGATGAGGAAAGAGCTTAATAAGGCAGGCAAACATCAAAGAGCAACTGAAAACAACTTGAGAAAAACATTTTAAAAATTTCCTTGGAAAGGTTTAATTATGTATTTTCTAAAATCTGTGAACATGCTTCTTTAAAAGCAAACCATTGGATAATTTCTGACTGCACTGAAAGGAATGACCAAACTTGTACTGATATTAAGGGGATAAGATTTCATTGCATATATAAAAAAAAGAAACTACATCAAATGACAAAATTCAGTAGTAATATGTTTTGCAGGGTTGGCAGGGCATGTTTACAGTTTGAGAAGGATAAAGACACAATATTAATTACTTTTCAGAGACAAGAACTAAACTCATGCATGTTTTGTAAGTTTTTTCATATTATGCTGCTTTATCTTGAATTTTGATGACATATATTTGACCCCTCTGAGAAAAAGACTTATTAGAACTTTATTTCAAGAAGAATCCAAGAGAACTAACAAAGTTTTCTCAACTTCAACAAAAGGAAGACAATGTAGAAGACATCCTTACATTTATTCTTGTGCTTTTACACTATGTAAAAAAGAAATAAACAGTAAAAGGGGTGCTAGAAGCAACCGGAGAAAAGATTCCTCTAGCACGTGCTTCCTGAGGACAGCTGTATGGCTATCCTCAAGCATACCAGACATATCAAAGTAGAAGTGTATCTTACAGCACCACTGAAATTTCACACCATACTGCAGCCCAGTGGGTAGCTTGTGCAAATCACTGTAATTTAGACAACATAAATTACAGCACAATTCTTTCCAGCCTATGGAGCAGAAAAGGTTCAGGAGGAGCTTAAGAGAGTTTAACACTTCCATTGCTCCTCTGTGCTCTGGGCCACGAGTGTCACACCTTTTAGAGGCACAACGTAGGACCTTGCCCACAGCCCCAACATTGTAAACTAAGTATTTCTTCACATTTTAGTTAATGGTTATCATCTTTTTCATATTGTTATCCTATATTCCATCCAAAGACCTAGCCAGGACTCCTTTTCCCTAGTAATCTGGAAGGACAGGATTGTTGTGATTCTAGCTTTGGCAACACCTTTCATTTTCATCTAGATATGTTACTGATCTTGTTAGAAAATCTGCATTTTGGAGAGAAGAGAAAACAAAACTAAATAAACAGCAAGATGGATTGTTTTTAAACTTTACATCTGTGGCTATTCTCTACCCTTAATCTTGAGAACTTCTGTAACAAACTAAAAGTCTAGGGAGGCAAACTTAACAAATCTTAATTAATTAAATTTCCCCTTTCAGAATATAATTTATTACTGTTTCCAAAATTATCTTCCACAGACTACTGCAGCAACAAACACAAGTCCATGCTGATCAGAATATCATCTCACTGGCTGATCTAATCTCACTGAGAGAAAGGGAGGCTTATAAAAAATGTCTAAAGACTAAACATTGAAACTAGTGCCAAGTTTCATTTGACTCATTCTATCTAGAAGCTGAGGCCCATATAGCCAACGTTCTCGTCTGCCAGGGGTCCATGTCCTCAACTTCAAACACATTTTATATTTGCCAGTCATACTTCCAGCAATCACCAAGTTTCAATAAAGAAGGCATTTAACAGCTCACATGACACTATATGCTATCTTTAATTTTCTCTTAAAAATGCATTAACAAACATTTTTAAAAGTATAAATTCTTTATAAACAAAGTATAAACTGTATGGTTGTGACTACACAGATGTCTATGTGCGAGGGAGATTTTGAAAAGCAAAGGCCCTAATCCAGCTTTTCTGAAAGGTCGTAGATTTTATAAACTCAGACCAGGAACTTTCAAATAAAGCAAAAACATGAATGTATGGAAGAATCAAACATATGCTATGCAGCAGTTCATGCTACAAGTCAAAAACAACTCAAGAAAGAGGCATGGAAATAACATTTTAATTTTGGTGGTTCTGGTGGAGTTTTAGATAACCAGGAAAAATTTGGTTAAGAACAAACTGACAAAAAAGAGCCAGGAAATTTCAACATATTTCAGCTCTATACACCCAAACTGCACTGTTCTGAAGGGACTGCTGAAAAAAGGTAGAAAGCCTCTGACACTTCTGATCCTCCTTCTAGAGGGAAGCAGAGAGTCAGTCTCCTCTCATATTCTAGTTAGGAGGCTGTGTAAGTGCACACTGTTGTTTTAAGACAGAGCAGGGAGTATCAGAGGCTGGAATACCCTTTCCGTAGGTTGTCTTAAATAAAGCAGACCTGTGGGACAAAGGAAAAAGGCAGTGGTCTCGGGTGGCAGTTTGTGGTTTGGGAAAGCATCCAGGCTGCTGATTGTGTGTAGTGCTTGGGAGCGGGGATTTGAGTGTGGGCAGGACAAGGCTTTGCTGTATCTCATCTAGAAGGAATCCTGGAAAATGTAATCCCAGGATCTGCTGGGATTAGCAGACCTCCATAGAAAGGCATATTTGGAAGGAGTGCAAGATAGAAGCAGCCTCCTTTCTAATAACTTAGGAAAGTCTGAAAGAAGCTGGAAAAGATGCTAGTCTCTCCTGTAAGCAGGGAAAAAATCTACTTGTTTGACTTGCACTGTCAAACCCTTGAAGGCAGCCAGTAACTTACCACAGAAACACCTGGGATATTTTTAAATTCTGTGAGCATGCCTCTTTTTCTTTTTTAACTTTATTACAAGAGTTTTTAGTTGCTTGTTTGTTTAGACTTTACCACTAGAACTCTGGGGAGAAAACTCTCCTCAGAGAGAAGCTGTATTCTTTATTTTTAAAATAACTTAATAGGCAAAGCCTGCAGGGAAGATTGGCCTGTAACAGGCAGGAAAAGCAAACATGGTAGTAATAGATTCAAAGGTTAAAGCAGAGTCAAAGAGGAAATTAATTAGTTAATATATGCCCTCAGCTCCCCACCCTCCTTCCATGCAAATATACTGGCATAGCTGCACTCCAGCTCTGGGTACATCTTCAGGAGGGCTGATGAGAATCAGATACCCCAGCATCACTGGAAGATGCAACACACATTACACATGCAAGCTCCAAGCAGGCGGCCCCAGACAAGTGCACCATGCACTACCATTGCTAGGCTGCAACACTAATAACCTCACAGACTGACCGACTTAAGGCCAGGAAGGCCCCCTGTGATTGTAATTTGACCTCCTACAGTGCACAGGTTATAGAATTTCATCCTGCAACTGAAGGAAACTGTTATTAAATATATGTACATCACTGCACTCAACATGGTAAGATTTAACTACAGACCATCATGTGGATGCAAAAGACTTATCCATTTCCCAGTCCTCTATAGCTGGACTCTCTCATACTAGCTTGGAAAGCTTACAAGCAGCCAAATTAATTTCCCAGCACAGCTTAAATTAAAGCAGCATTTCAGATTCCTTCATTTCTGAAATGAGTCCCCAAGCTTCTTTTTCCCAATTTTGGATTAATAACCCAACACCCTCCGAAATTCCGGTTCACATCATTGTGGTAACCAATTTACTTCGACTGGCTTATTTAACATCATCCTTCCTGTATGTCCCTATTATCTTCAGGAACTACCCTGAAGCTGTAAGGGACGGTAAAAAGTGTTTATGTAAATTAAAACGTCATTAAAGGCTGCCAAGAAATTCTGTAGTGTGCTACCAAAATAAAACTTCAATATACTTCATGTACAAAACCCCAAAGCTCAGGCCAGAATAGCTTTGCAGTTAAAACAGCCATACAGTTGCATACTGAAGTCAGAAAATTTCTGTCAAAAAGAGTTTCTGGCACAAAACATAGTTTGGGCAAAACTGAAATTTTCCATGGGACAATTTTGATTTTGACAAGATTTTTCAATGTTTGTCTACACCTACAAAACAACCCAAAAGGTCTGTCAGACTACTTCAACACAGCTGTGTTGCAGGGCATTCTGTCTTCTTCCAGCAGCCTCTTCAGAACAGTGTAGCCTTTGGGGAATTTTAGTTTTCAAGCACCTAATGAATCAGTTTTCTGCTGTGCACTGAGCTTCCTGGCTAGACAACAGCTTTCATGATGCAGWTCACCCTCTCCTCAAACCAACCAGCTTGAAGTAACACAAGTGCAATCATGAAATACAATAGGAAAATGCAGTTCAGGTTTGAACTAACTCAGAATAAAATATTTTGTAATTTCCAGATTTAAAATATTTGAAATATATATATGGATAAATATATTGGTACAAAATAAGTAAATAAAAAAATAAAAATCAGAACTAAACATTACCATTTTTTGCCTCCACTTATGACATAAAGAGTAAATATAATCTATGGATATATAATAAAAAGAGGTGAAAAATGGGTATACAGACTACTGTATGTCCACATAGTAGTGGTGCATTTGGGACTGTCAGATGTGAGACCCTGAAATGCTATGTGCTAGGGCAGGACTATCCGTGCAGTACTTATGAGTATATAGAATATATCTTTGCTAGACTTCTATCATTCTATCCATGCTAGCAAGAAAAGAGAAAAACAGAGACTGTTGTGTCTTCTGGCTTATTTGGGGCTGGGGAGGAAAAAGAGGAATAATTAACGCAAACTTCCAGCCAGGTAAACAAACCTGCAGAGCTTGCCGCCCTTTGTGGGGAAAATGGTTTGTTTGAATGCAAGAAGAATGAGGGCTCGGGAGGGCTTTAAAATGTGTCTGAGCCCAGGTAATCATACACAGAAATAGAGCAGGTTAAACAAGCAACAAGCTCACATCTGTCTTTAGTAGCACCATAAGTGGCTGAAGTGTTACACCTAGTCAACCAGCATGTGTGTAGACTGTTGATTACATACAGTGCCTTTTCTCTGTCAGGCTTTCCTGCTAAAATAGGCAGCACTGTGCTTCATGAAAGGTAGATGGTGACTGTTGAACTTTGTTGTGAGAAACAAAAAGGCTGTGTGTGCTGAGCCGCTAGGGATAATCAGACAGGGGACACTGGACTCATGGTTCTGCAGAGATAACAACATGCTTACAGTGAGGTGCCCCCCAGGTAAAAGAGGATACTGGAATAGGGGCAAGAAGATCCACTGAAGTTATTGGGAGACTGGAGAAGATCTACTGTGAGACCCTTAAGAGTCTTAACCTGATCAGTTTATCCAAAAGAAGAAATGTCCCTGTACAGAAAACAGTGATACAAAACAAAGAATAAAGGGCTCTTTAATGCAGCAGTGGGAAGCATAACGAGCTGAAGTCAGACAAGTTAGAAATTTGGAAAAGAATTAGCACTGACAATGAGTAATGACAGGAGCAAGCTGCTAAGGAAAACACAAGATTGTTTATCTCTTCAGATCATGACCAAATGCCTTTCTGGAAGATGAGCTTCAGTGAAACAAAAATTACTGGGCTCACTACAGGTGCAAGCAAAATTTTACGGCCTGTGTTAAAACAGGAGGTCAGACAAAATGATCTAATATACTTTCTGGCCTCAAATGCCATGAACGTCTGGGTTTGCCTGCATGATATTTTGTTGGTAGGTGAAAACTCACTCTCCTTCTGAGTCTGGATGAATCCAAGCCAATAATGAACTAGGAGCTGTGTAGTTGTGGTTAGCATGGTGCACAACCTAATAAACTTGCTTCTGGCTTGGAGCTGGCTGACGTCCGGACAACTCAGAACACAGAATAAAGTTGCATCTGTCTGCAAGATACCACAGTCACACCTAGGCATACCCAGCAATCCAGTCACCCTGCTACATTTTTACAGATGAAGAGACAAAAGGCATGTCTATGCCATGTCCTGGAATGCAGTGCAGCGATCTGTGAGATGGCACCCATTGAGTTAGCCTGGAGCAAAGGCAAATTAGGTGCGTGCATGCTAATATCTTTGTCACCAGCTGGTTTACCTTTACTGAGACTTTGGTAAGCACAGTTTCTCAGCAGCGAATTCTACATCGACTAGGATAGCACAACTTGAATAAAAGAGGTAGAGCACAGTCCTGAGGGAAGAGTATTTTCCAAAAGGGCTTATGCCACAGGACTGAATTCATGATATGAAGAAGTATGCAAATAAACTACAAACTAAAAAGTAAAAGGGAGACATTTATTCCACTYGGGCCAATCAGGCCCAAAATGATAACTGCCAAGAAGGAATTAATCTGGAGAAAGGATTAGCCACTTCTCCAGAAAAGTGGACATAGCAGAGCACTTCTGAAAATATCTGAAGATTTGTAAAAAGCATCAGAAGAGAAGTTTAGATTGTGCACAAAACTCAAAAAAAGAAAGAAATACAAAAGTAGAAAACAATAAATATAAGCAAATATTTAAAGCAAAAACTCCCTTGCAGCAGGTTGTACTTAATGTGAGGCACAGTCTCTTCCAGGAATGACTGACCATCATATGGTTTTTAAATCATTTGGTTCTAGATTCAAAGAAATAATGCATTGCTCCCAAAGACGAAATAAGGCAGTAAGCCTATTCAATCTGCAGTAGCTGTGATTCTGTAAGAAGTCCTAAAGCTTTAATAAATGTGAAAGACCAAAAAATTTCCAGGTATTTTAGTACTTGGTACTAAAAGTTTAGATTTTCTTACAGTGGTAGTGGAGTAAGTGACACATCCTACGTTCACAGCATTATCATGTATTTCATGACATTTGGCATCCTTTCTTAGGGTGTCAGATCCTCAGTTAAAGTGATTAGCTGATAATATCAGCTTTCATTTAATAAAAAAAGGCTTTCTAATCCTTCATGCTGTGAAGAAGAATTTATAAAAGGGACCCTAAGGATTAAAGCCCAAAGACAAATTTTCAAAACTTACATGTTTTTGAGACTCTGCTCTTTTTAACTCTGACCACTCATATGTTAATGCTTGCAGGCTTACTTTCAAGACAACTGACAACTGGTAAAGAGCCTCAAAGTACTGGCATCAGCAAGGGATGCTCAGGGTTTATTCACAGGTTTCACATCGAGACTACATAAAGAAACAGTCAGTGAGAAGGAATGGTGCCTGAGCAGTACTAGTACATACGGCTTATTCTGCAGGACAGCTCTTTAAAGTGTTCTGTGTAGTTAGTTTCTGTGGGCGGACAGTTCTTTGAAGGAATAATATCCAGCTGAATGAGCAGAGTATTTAGAAAGAGGGATGGAGGGGAGGGGAGTTTAGCAATATTTCAACTACTGCAATGAAGTATAAAACACAAAGGTAATTTACAAAAGGCTTATCAGTTGCAAAACTGAAACATTTAAGACAATAATAACCTCCTAAAAGTTGAGTTTTACTGTAATCATGGGACCTTAAAAGTTGAAAACTCTTCTTCTTCCATCTCTATTGTGCACAAGTATGACTCTCAAGAACACATCACTTCAGTTGCTGTGCTAGGGACAAAAACAGGATGGATATTAGACATTGGAAACTCTCCATTTGCCTTTACCACAAGTGTTTTTTTTTGTTGTTGTTTTTTTTTCCCCATGGATCATGAGAAGGGCAGCTGGGCATTCCCCTGAGGCAAACAGAGATGTTTTCAGTACATCACACAACAGGAATACTCCCTGACAACATGTCTATAATAATATGTTCTAAGTACAACTTTCTGTACAGCACCTTAGGCTATTTGGCAGTGGTCATAATTTAATGCCCATTCATTTGCCTTGAACTTATGTAGGGACCAGTACAACTAAACAACATCCTTTTAAAAGCTGGACATCTCATTCAGCCACACAGATGCTCCAAACTAGTCAACACATTCAGAAAGTATAAGAATTTATGTGTCATCATTATCCATTTCTCAATCAGCAAGTTTGAGCTATTATGAAGAAATGTACTTAGTCATAGCGTATCTGGCCAGTGGAAAGATTCCAGCCCACTCCTTGTCCCAGCACCTAGTTTCCTCATGCAGTCTCTATGGGGCCAGACTTTGATGAAGAAGTGAAAAGTGAGACAGTGCACAAAATGCCATCCAAGGCTTCACTATGGATAGGCTTACAAAATAAAGGAGGCTTCTGGGTCTCCTTCACTGCCATGAAGCTTCACTCAACACAGACCTAAAGCAAATGTCACCTCGTGGCCTTTCCCCAAGCACTAGCTTGGGTAAACAATGATCTCTGGCTCAACATCTGTGCTAGACAGGTCAGCTCAGTGCTTTCTGGGTAGCTGATATAAGCTCACCAACCCTTTCCCCGCATGTCTGGTAGGATAAACGCCCCACTATGAACACAGCAAGAGAAAGACGATTTTCAACACTCAGATGCTCTCAGAAAAACTACCTTCTTTTTGCATCTCCACGAATCACAGCTGTAGTAGCCCTCTTTACTGAGCAAACACAATTTATCTGTGCTGCTGATGGTCCTTTCTTTTTGTACATCTGGAAACTATTAACTGTTTCCCACGTGGTCTGAGTTTTAGCAGTAAATACATTCCAACAAACTCTTGTAAAATAGATTTATTTGTATTAACTGGACACTGGATACCAAAATGATGCTGTATCGGGGACTTTATTCTCCCTTCCTCTTCACTCTGACATTTCACCTTGACCTGTCCTATGAAATAATAAGGCAATCACATGTTTTAGTAGTTGGAAGTTCAGAACTGAAAAGGTTGAAAGCTGAAAATAATTTAACCATGACATCTCTTCTGTTTAGGAGAGCCTGAGTACATATGAGCAGTGGAAGTCCCAGCTAAAACTCAGACTTGACTCTGTGAGGCTGTGACTTCCCCTTGGATACTAACAGCTTACAGCAACCTCTGTTTTTGCGAAGTTATAATTTGCTGCCATGGAAAGAATTGTATTAGCAAAAACTAAGCACATCATTGCTTCAAATCTTCAAGGAAAGAAATACTCCAAGAGGGAAAAAAATACATATATTATATATATTTTTTGCAACTACAAGAAAGAAGAAACCAGATAAATAGGGTTGGGGGAACACAGAATGGAGTTTGGGAAAATGGTTTTAAGCTGCTAACATGGAAGAAAAACTACCCAAGTCTTAGGCAGTAAAATTTACTACCCTTCCAGGTCCTTTCAGGAGAAGGCCAGATATAAATTTATCAACAGACTTATTTGGTGCAAAAACGCTTCTGCAGAATTATCTTTATGGAATATTCAAGCTACTTTTAGATGAAAGCAGGAAGGGAAAGTTAAATGCTCTGCAGAAGTAAACCTCCAGAGTCAACTGCAGAAACCAAGATACAATAAAGATACTTACTAAAAAAATCACTAGTAACAGGGAAAAGAACCAACTCAAGAACTGCCTTCCACTCTATGCAAGCAGGAAAAGCCCTCCACTATGAAATCACCAATGTGCCTGAATCAGACAGAAGAGGAATAACCTTTCAAACTGAAAATGTGAGAATGAAAGAGATGATGGTTTATATCAGTTCAGTAATTGCTGCCTTATCTCACTTTCTCAGTTTACTCTGGTTTTAGAGCCCATTGCTGCCAAGTTCCCATCCTTTTTTTTACTTACAGGTCCAGTTTCTGTGTGAATTTGAAGGCACTTTGTACCATTCAGGCACCTTTCTGCACCAGAACACTCAGCTGTCAAAGCTGTTTGCTGCCCACACTGTGACAACACTGTGCTGCACGAGGTGGCAGAAGACATAACGCACCCTTGGCTGCAGCCTGTGAGGCTTACTGCTGCTTCTGCTATTATGTCAGGGGAGCATGCTCGCGTGGAGACTGTGCCAGAAGGTATATCTCATTTTGGGATTTATGTCATGGATAAAGGGGTGTAATACAGGATACAGGCTAGCTGAGTCTGGCAGGCTTACATCTAATTTACACGTGGGTGTGTATAGGTATTAATTGTTAATAGCAAGCTGCAGAATGCACGAGGCCTCGGCTGTGCTGTAGCTTCACAAACTCAAACACCACTCCTGCCCCAAGTGAGCACTGCATTCTGTAAAGGGGGTTACTACCCAACATTCATCATCAGCTACTCAGCAAAATGAAAAAGAACAGCTTTTATTTCTGGTATAAATCACAGAGAGCACCAAAACCCTTTTTTGCAGCCAAACCAAAAGTTTTCCCATGATCTCTCATGAAGTAACTTTTTTTTTAAACTGAGACCAGTTGTAGCTTTGAGATGATGAAACAGCATATCTTTTTTAAAGAGTTTTGTATACCATTCTTACTAAGGTAAGATGTGTATGATGGACAGAGTCCTGTGCTGTAAGAAACTATCTTCAAAGATTTTGAAAATGTCAGAACTTGAACCTTCCAACCTGCAGGCCAGTGCGAGAAAGCTGATGCAAGACTTCTGGCAGGGAGAGCCTGCCTGCCAAATTCCCACTAACTGCTAATAAGGACAGCTGGAGAAACAGGCCTCTGAAAGAGTAAAAATGCTTGAAACCTCAGACTAACTTCTTTAGAAACACAACTACTTCTGAAGAGAGTAGTCGATCTATGTACATGGATAGATATGGGCTAACGTCTATAAATAGCTCCAACCTGGCAGCGATACAGCAGTAACAGAAGCCAGACCGTGGTAGCAGCTGGCTTTGCTATAGAACTTTTCATCTTAATGCCATCTTGCTTCTTGCCTTGGGAGATGCATTGAAAACAGGTCTGGATAGTACATTAAAACTCTATCACGCTTTCAACAAGGTTTCATAAGGTTACACCAGTAATTTTTCAGTATCATTTTAGAAAACATTACCTTTTCTTCAGTTCAACCCCTATGCAATAACCTATAAAATTCCTAGATTTCACTGTTTACATAAAAATGCCAAGTAACAACTCCTTAAAATACAGTTTATATATCTCATCCAGTAAGGCATCTCTACAGCAATACTAACAGCAGTAAAGAACCATATACTGAAAGAATTCAGATAAATTATCCAGATTAAAGTAAAGAAGCAGACATTCTTCATTCCTTTTGTTGTTGTTGTTGTTATTTTAAACTGATATACATAATTTATTCCTTCAGCATGAATGTCATGTGTTCTCAATTAAAAAAAAAAGAAAAAAAAAGGAAAAAATACCCCTAAGTAAAAACATCTTCAACACTCTTGTAAAGTTTAATTCATTTGTTTGCAAAGTAATCTGAGATACTTGGAAAGATTAAGTACTATTTCCTTTTTTTAGCAAAGGTTAGAAGATGGTTGGAAATTCTGCTGCAGTAACACTAAAAAGACTAGTTTTCATGAATATAATAAAAATACTAGATTCTCAAGTATGTCACATCTGCATTGAATACATTGAGTGGTACAGACAAAAGGAAGAAGGAGAGAGAGGCGTGAAGTCATACCACTTTTCCACCCTTCTGACACTCTAGAGTTGCTAGGGCCCACTTTTCCTGCAAGAGCAAATGAGAATAATTTTCTGTTCTAACTTGTACTGACAATAACTGCCTTGGTCCCCATCTGTGAGGGGACTAAGCAGGGACATAGTTCTAGTTAAACACTGTCAGAGACTTCTTAATGCCAAGGAACTTTGCACATTCCTATTTAGATTTTGAAATTGCAGACATATTGCCCTTTGAGTGTTCAGACTCGCTTTTCTCTATATAACAATGTATAGTTGGGATGTTCCATATACAAGCCAATTTGATACAATTTGCTTTCAGGTTCACTGCAAAATGTTCTTCTTTACACTGTAAAACTTACTAAAAGGCTGTACAGTATTATGTTACATGGTAATGGTATTTCCAGAAAAAAAAAGAATTACACATGAATAAGGCAATGAAAGTATGCAGGTAACCATGGCTACTGTTGTGAACCAAATAACATTTTTTATACAGCTGTGAATATTTGTATTATTGCCAGTTAAGCGGTAGAGTTCAGATTTGAGACAGGGCTAGTAAACACTGAATTCTTGCCTGAAGAAAGGTACTTCCCAAAGTGGATGCATGCCTCTACATCATATTACCGTGGATTTTGGTGTAATTTTTGCCTAGTAAACACATACCTCCTTATTCCCTCCTTCAGAATAATCAAAATACAATTCTTCATGACCACTAATTACACTTCAATGTCAGTGATACAGTTTTCCACAAGCTATCTTTTCTATCTTAAAGATATTTTTATTTCTGACTCTCTTGCCATATACCTGCAATTGCAATTCCATACAGGCTTTGGAAATAGCTTTGGCTCTATAAAAGTGACTTTTAAAAAGCCTTTAAAAAATTGCAATCAAACTCTAATATCTCCTTGATTTTTACTAATGGTAACATCCCCTTCTTTGATGCCCCCAATAGCATTCCAGGACAACAACAGAGAAATCAAGTCCAAATGAGAGGGCAGATGGAACCTTTTCCCCTTTGACATTTTCTGAATTTTCGAGCTTATCCTTCTTAAATCATCCTTATGTTTACCTGTCAGGGTCTCTCTTCTTAAATCAGTTATCATCAGAAAAGGAATGGAAACCTAAGGGATTTTTCTCCAGGTAAAAAAGTATGCACAAAATAAAATTCTTTGGAACAAGCTGGTAACAGTTACTATACTAAAAGAAACGTACTAACAAATGCAGTTAGTGAGGTGAACCTATGCTTCCAGTAAAGATAACAAACTGAAAATAATGAAATGCCTATTGTACCCAAGTGAAGTAGGACTTAGAGCAACATCTCTCCGTGCAAAGATCAAGCCACTTTTTCTTTCCAATAGAATATGAGTTCAAAAGTGAGTGCTCTTTCTTTCCTTATGATTTGTCTTCCTTGCTGGCTTTGGACTGAAAGGATGATTTCTTGATGAAAGTACTAGCTAATGAAGGACATACTACAGATTCACTTTGCTGTTCAATCACAAACTTCCTGTAACCTCCTGCAAACCACAACCTATGTGTTTGACTTTCTCCTCTGTAATACTGGGAAAATACCAGTTCTTTTCTCCCAGTGTTTACCTGCCTTGCTCGTTCAGACTGCAAGCAATTTGAACTTTTTATTTGTATCAGCAGTGCTCAGCTTAAAATTATGTGAGATATTCTTTAAAGGTATGGTAGGCATTAATATTGTTATTACTATATTAATAGCTAGTCTACTATATCAATATCCTACTATGCTGTCAAACTGATGACGCAAAGAATAAAACTGCAAGGCACAGCAGGATAGTGCTTGGGCAAACAACTGTGAGAGGGTTAATCTAAAGACTCACAAAATCTGGGGATACTAGAGGTAATAAGTGTAGAAAGCTGGGTAATCTTTTCACTTTTGCATAGACAAAGTTGGAAAAAGAATATCACTTTGCAACCCATGATTCTGCATATTGGTCCCAAGAAATCAAATGAAGCTGAATTTCTGCATGTTGGTCTAGAATAAATGGTCAGATTTTCAATATACACTGTGTACTTTAAACATTTCCCTTTCAAGCCCTATCAAGCTTCTTCTCAGTGATGTACAGTACACACAATTATCACCTCCTTGTTCTATGGTTCTCTCCAGCTGACTACTATTATCACCTCCTTATTTCAATATTTGGTTTCCTCCTCTGCTTTGCTTGCTTTCTGTCTTCTCCTATAAACACCCTCTAAGGCTATCACTTTTTCTCTTAGCTTCTGACACATACATTTCTCTCTCCGTCTGACTCCCTCTTATTTTTCACCTTTCATTCCTCTGGTTCAAGAGCAAAGGCCAAAATGTCATCCACCTTTGTCTCTGATCCAAGAATGCACATATGCATACACACACCTTCTAAAATGATTTGCAGCTGTATGCATTTTTAAATGACTTGCAGCCAGCACACATTTGTTTGTTAATAGGAACATCAGTAAATCTGTGTATTAGTAAAAAGAGATTTTTAATGGAAGTTTCCCGTATAGAAAATGATTTCACTTCCCAGTTCTTCATTTTTAAAAATGGCTCAAAATACAAAGACCAACATACATATTTCATCTTTCCCATAAATAGTTCATAACATTTTTCTATATTACACACTGTATTTGCAAAAGAATCCACAAAAATGTGCATGGCAGTGACTCAGCAGAATGGAACTCTGCATATAGGGTTTATAGAAAGCTGGTAATGCTCAGAATAACAGAATAAAAAGCTAAAAGCCTCACAAAGCAAATGAAATTTCTTTCTGTGGGAAGTGAACTTGAGGATGTGATATGCCTTTTAGGCCCATTTCTGATTAGGAAGAATTCCCTTTCTAGATATATTTGCACTTTCTATACCATGCACCATGTCAGCCTGGAGTATTTTTTGAGATACCAGTAGCACTAAATTTAGCATATAACCCATAAGTAATGCCATTCTTTGAAGTGCAGGGCACTTCTGTTCTATAGAGGAATGGATAACACTACCACCTAGCTCCTCAGTTGCATTTGCATCCATAAACCTCAGAGTAATTTGTACAAGACAGCTAGCCTCTTCCTTCCAATCGGACAAACAAGACGTGGAGGCACATTAAAGGGAAATACCTACGAACTCCCAGCAAACCACCAGCACAGTGGAGAGCAGCACCCAGGCTTGTAAATTCTGGTTTGTTGCAGTAGCTGCCCTACTTGGGACACTTTATAACCAGAATCCAGCACGGTATTGTGAATCCTGTGACGGGCCAGTACTTTTTTGCTAATTGTCATGAGAGCCCCACAGACTGCAAACATTAGCTAATTAAGACTTTTTAAACTGTTTTTGATCAAACACTACATAATTTCTCTAAGATTTTTCTGTGAAATAGTGGCAGAACAAGGAATAAAACTGAAATTTCAAAAGAGAGCTTAAACAGCACTTCAGATGTGTAGTGGTACTTATTCTGAAGAGAAAGCAAGCTATGAAGAGTTAGAAGATATCAGTTAATATTGCAAAAAAAAGATGTAAGAGGATATATTGGCCATTGGTCTTCCTTTTGCCAATTTTAAACATATCCCCAACCAGTTCTATTTCTTTATAGTCTGAGTTTTTCCTGCTTAGAAAGTTTTTCCTTCCTGAAGTGTCAGAGGGAGGAACAGAGTCACCTTAGTCATCTTTAAGGTCTCTCTGGGAAAAAAAAACACTTAGAAAGGTGATTCTTTTCATTGAGTAGGGCAGCTAGGCTTGGACTTCAGTGACTGAGTTAAATGCCCAAAGGCAGATGGAATAATTCTGGACCTGCATGGCTAATGGGAATGGCTAACACATCTGTCAAAAACATTCCTCACGCTACATGCTGAGTTTCACTGAAGAAGAGAATAGCATATTCCCCTTCCTTGTTCTGACTCTCTTGTATCTGAGGAGATACTGAAAATGTACATTGTTTCTACTTATTTGAATCTATGTAAGAAAGCAAAAACAGGGGCATTGAACTGAACAGCAGGGCAGAAATCAAGTGCTGTCAAATGCTTATAGCCCACCACGAACAAGAGTAATTCCCAAGGTCATCCCAAAATCCTTGATTTCTGCAGATCAGCATGTATAAAACATTACTGCTGTGGCACTACTTCAATATATTAATCGTCAAAATATGAAATGTTTTTGCAGAAAGGCTGCCTGTTACCAAATACAAAGGCATGTAAAAAGACAGCAGTTTAAAAAGAAAAAATGTACTTTTGAACAATGATAATTTGTTACAAAAACAATGTCAAAATATCTCTTTATATTAGTGCTCCTGTGGCTATAATGATCGCAGGATACATGGAGAAGGAATATTTTTTATTTCACCAACTTCAATAGCCGGAAAAAGCATATAAGCTTTTGGGCTCAGAGTCCCTTCACCATGTCTGCTGATTCTTCTGGTATTGTGTCCACATGAAATAACCCACTTTCCAGCAATGATAAATAGGTAAAAATCTGGTCACTGAGTTAGTGCATATGTCTTCAATTGATGGAAATGCTGTCTGCCAAGCTTCAACCAAGCAGATCATAGGTCTGTAAAAAAAAGAATCTAAAAGGATGGAATTCAGTTGCTATAGCGGCAAATTAAACAAATATATGAGATACCATGGAATGCTGCAAAATATTTGCGGTCTGATTAAGTCATATTTGCCACATGTGTGAATAGTAACAGCAGAATTTAGTACCGTGGGGTACAATATAGTACAACTGAACTTTTATTGAATGTACATACTAATTCTTATCTGAGTAAGTGCTAACGAATGTTAACCAGTGTGTCCAAGGATACATAACACTGCATTTTACTGAGTGCTAAAGTAATCATAAAGCAAAGTATAGTCCTCTTAAATACATAGAGGTAAATAACAAATGCATTTTAAACAATATACTTTCAAAAAGATACCGGTATGCCTTCCTGTGTTTGTATGGCCTGCTGGAAAGACAAAGTTTTTTGTAGCAATCACATCTAGGATGACTTGCATATGGAGTGCTTTAGAATACACAACCAATAGCAGGCAGCACACATACTAAATCTTCTTCAGAATAAGCAACCCTCCCCCCAAAAAGCTATATTATTTTTTTTTCCAGTGAAATGTGCTCTTTTCTGGATAAAAGACCCTACTTCAATATATTTATTAAAGTCATAATACTATCACTTACGGTTTGATTCTATTATTTGCCTATGTTCTCTGGAAAAAAATACAAGAAAGAACCAGAACTCCATTATGTCAAAAGATAGAACAAGTGTCTGATTTTGACTGAGGAAGAAGAGGAGAGAGCAGACAGATTCTTTTCAGAAATGCATACCACCTCTTAAAGCATTTTTCATTTATTTTAAGGTTAAACATTATTTTACATTTACAACCTGCAAATCTGATAAATTGTGTAGTAGCATCACAAAAATGTACCAGCTTAAACATTGCAGAAGAATTGTGCATGACTCTAGCAGTGATTAGGTGAGCAATAGAAGCTGTACTGAAATCTTAATCTTAAGTGAATCTTAAAAATAAAATAAATTGGAATTCTTAATATTGTCAGAATTATTGGAATGAACATATGGAGTTTCTGTCCCATATTGCTGCTCATTTAACAAACAAAACTAGCATTCCAGGGCCAAACCCTGCTTCTAGGAAAACTGTGCTCACTATGTATTCCACACCCAGGGAAAGAGAGAAAGTCTAAGACTCCCTCTGTATGTTGTTTTGGGGCTTTTCTGTGGTCATTTTTTTTGTGCCTATAAAAATCACTTTACCAAACATCTGTACGAACAACTTCATCTGCAAATCTGTCTTTGAGCTTTTATTATCATTATTATTAATTTCACATAGCTTTGTCTATTAAAGCAGGAAGGTCTGAGATATAGATAGTACACTTCCTTACCTCTGGTGCTTCAAATACGTTATCTTCCAGCACGCCCACAACTCTCAGCAAACAGTGCATTTGACTGTTTTGATACGCAATGCACACAGTTCACAGCTGATATGAAAAAATAAGGCACTCTCTAAATAGGCTTGTTTTCAAAAGCAGACATGAAATTTTGAGGGTTAGACAAAGAGTTGAGATAATGCACCACACTGCTAGATAAAAATACAGAGATACAGAGACACCAGCATCAGTCTACAGATATCTCACAGATACACATTTTATGAACACAGGCCTCATACTAACAGTAGGTTGCACGCAGTTTTATCACTAAGCATTTTACAAGGATTTGAAGCTCTTGGCATGTCACCATGTAAATATTACTATGTCTACCCTGTAAACCTATTTACATGTCCAACAGCAACAGAAGCATTTCTATCCATCTCACTAGCATCATTAAGACATCTCCTTCCTCTCAACCCCTCTAATTAATAGATCTCAGGGAAGTTTCCCTGGGGCAAGTGATGGAAAGATATGGCAAGAAAACATGGTCCTCATTTCCTTCTTTTTACTTTTCCCTGTTTCTTTGATTCTCCTTTCCTCCTCCTTCCCCTTCTTCCTTGATCAATTTTGTGTCTCTTCCAGTTTGTCTACACTATTCTGTGGCTCCTTTTTTATTCTCTCTTCTCATCTGTTTTTTTTTTCCTTTTTTCCTTTTTTCCAAGTTGGAACAGCATCAGCCCACTTTTTGATTTTTCTCTTTCTTCCTGCCTGTCTTTTCCTCTCATCCAACTATCTTTCCCTGATCTCTTTTTTGTTCTCTCTCTCTCTCTCTCCTTCTCTCCTCCTTTGACAGTCATCTTCCTTGACTTGGTGTTGACACGACATGCTTTCATCCTCTGTGCAAACAGAATGACTTATGTGACCTTGTCAACAACAGAAGGCAAATTTCAGAAAGAGATCTGATCTGGGGAGACCTTTCAGACTTTTTATTTGTAATGCTCACTTCTAGAGTAAGGTTCACACACAGGAGTGTTTAGCTGTTATTAGGTACTCAAAAATATTTTATAAAGAGCTCCCCCAATATCATGTTTTATATTCTTTTTTAAGTGTAAGGAGAAGGCTGTGTGAAGGCTGTGTGCGTGTTTTCTCTAGATTACTGGAAATAACAAATATTCAGAAGTATTCAGCACCTGTGTTTAGTTAGAAAGCTATCTTCAACCTACTGTAGAGTAGAGTTGCCTCTGGCAGATAGATAATGTTGTTAAGGCCGACTTCCGACTCCACAAAAAACACTGTGTTGTTACTGTATTAGGTAAAGGAGTTTTCCTAACAGCGTCAGAGGATGTCACTCAGAGAATTCTGTTGTCTTTGTCTAGAAGCCTTTCTCAATTTTCAGGTACTATGCTATCACAAATTCTGACATACAACCAATTTCCAAGCCCTTCACATAAGTAACGGAAAATCAAAAAAGGCTTTTATACTATTGCTGTTTTTCTCCCCAGAGTATGGGGATAATTGATACTAGTGTATTCATGTTCCAGTTGTGGAAATGGCAGATAATGAAGAGAGATGCCAGAAGGAGCAGCATAACTACAGCATGAACATGCAAGAAGTGTACAAATCCAGCAACATTATTTTCACTGCTGTTGCTAAATATTCTGGGTTCCCAAGTGACCTACACCAATTGCAATTCTTTCCATCAGATAGATGTTTAGATAATAGCCATCTAGTATTGGGTACTCTGCAGGAAATGAAGTTTGTAATTACATTACATATTTCCTATGATTGTCATCAGAAAACTTTGCAATTTATGTCATAGGTAAGAACTACTTGCTGGAGCATTAAAGATCTCATTCACATCTCACATATGAAAATATTAAAGACAAATTAAAAAGAGCACTTAAGCTGGAACATCCTTGAGAGTCTTAACATAGATTTAGAAGCAAATCCAGGAAAAGGCTAAGTATCTTCTAGAAATCATCATGGGACACTACCAAGGTGCAGTATATTGTATAAAAATAGTCCTTAAATGGGATGTTGCTGTATTAGGAAAGCATTCTCAAGAACTATAATACACTTTTTCAAATTAATCATTTCTGAACAGGATTTTAGGGCAACATGCTAGATGGACATTATTTGCTGAAAGAAAGGACATTTCTCTGTACATCAGAGCAAGCATAGTGTAGCAACTGACCAACTAATGACGGAGAGACAGGTTTGTCAAAAAACCTCACCAGTTTTGGACCTTCCAATCTGTATATGCCAGGTTAGAATAATTTTTGATCTTTACATGGCTTTTCTATTTATATACTGGTTGAATTATTCAGGGAAAAAGCTTTCAACCAGAAAAAAACATTGGAATAAACAAGCCAAGCCCACTGAATCTAAGACAAGACAGCCAGGAAGAACAACAGTAGGATAGAGAGTAGGAGGGAATCCACACCACTCTCCAGTGGTCTGAGCTTTTCAGCTGAACAGCCAGCAGTAAGAATAGAGAGCCAGCCTGTGGAAGAAGCTAGAGATGTATCATTTGGACAGGCTCCTGCATCTCAGTAACTTGTCTACCTGTCTACTATTTGTCCCAATTTTCATGCATGCTCTTGAATACAAGGATAGAGGAGACCCCTGTCTTTCTAGCAATGCCTTTGTTTTCAGTAAACAGTATAAAAAGAATACACTAGAAAATAGGAAGAGCTACTATACATTGTGGTGGCATGTAATCCATACAATAATCAGTTTTCCAGCTCCATAGAGGCAGACCATATTTCCCTTCCCTAAACTCTCCTCTGGAGTTTTCATATGAAGACAATTGTTCATTTCTGACCTCCAAAGCCATTAAACTCTTCAGTAAGTAAATTCTATCTCTATGTTTTACTTTCCTTGCCACAAATATAAGATGATTCACATTTTTAAAAAGAATTTGGGACATTGTCTATGAAAAACAAAGGAGTCTTGCTGAAATGGAATGCTAACTTGGACAAATACTGTATGCATTCATGCCATGTAAGCTGTCTCAAAATCAGCAATGCTCAAGCTTAAATTAATTCAGCCTAGAGATCTGTTTATGGGGGCATCAGTTAGAATAGGGGCAACCTCTAGTTTTATAGGCCATGCTAATACTGATGAGAGCACAACTTTTGGAAAAAGATGCTATCCATACATCATACCTAGTCCCAACACAGAGAAGTGAAATGAACGGAGCTGATAAAAATGGTATTAATATAATACACCAGTTTTAAACACTAAAGGTTAGGTTAGCCTTTAATTAAAAAATACCTAATATTAGAGATCAAATACAAAAGACAGCCATCAGAAAATGGGAAAGAATATTTGCCTGTGGAATTAAGGGTAGATACAGATAAAAAGTGCAGGACAGCTCTCAAAACATGAACCATCTTTGATGGAACATTTCAGTAATTTGGAAACTAAAATTGTAGATGAATATGTAGATAAATGATATGAATGATGTAGATAAAATTGTAAATTGTAAATTGTAGATTGCAAAGATGAATTCATCTGCATACAGTCTGATAAATACAGGAAGTAAGTAAATGCAACTCTTTAGAAATAGACCTAGGTTGAGGTATAGCCCTATTCTCTGATAACTCTCTTTAGATAGGTAGTTATTTCTAGTGATAGAAGCTTAACCTGAGCTATATAGATGTGGCCTTCACATAACAAACAGGGATGAAATCCTTGCCCTACTGAAATCAACAGAAACCCTGCCATTGATTGCCCTGATGATTTCTCAAGTTGTAGTGAGACCATGAAAGAACTGAAATTGTTGCCCATTGAAATCACGTTAGAATGGCTGCATTGGTTATGAATGAATCGACTGACTGAGATGAAAAAATGTATCAGCTTATGGCACTGTACAATTCTATTAGTGACGACTTTTACAAGTGCACAAATCTGTATTTATGAAGTACCATCTGGTACCACAAGGTACCACTTTACACATACAGATCTTTCTGTAGACGGGAATTATATATTGTTAACTTCTATGCTATATATAATAGAAATACAATTCTTGACAGGATAGCCAGTTTTATAGTCTGGTTAATAGTTTTTGACTTTTAGCTTTCTATGCAATGATGAAGCTTTCTGTGTTTTTACAAAACTTTATAAACAATATTAAGATTGAATTGGTAATGGGCTTGCATGGCCCTTGGGTCTTGTGGAAACTATGATATCATCAGTTCATTTCCCTTATGTTTTCCATTTCTAGAGAGGAACTTTTTAAAATAAGGAATTTTTTAGATGTTGAAAAAAATGTTCCTAAGAAAGAGTCATATCTCTGAGTATTACCAAGATATTACTGTGTAGTCAAGAAAATAGTTCTATATGATTATAGACAATGTTCTAAGGGCAGTGAAGGGATAAGAAAGGGGGAGAAGAAAAAGGAGGAAGAGAATAAATTACTATAACCTAACAAAGCGGCACACACGGTGCTGAACAGACCACTTCTGCCTGGGCCAATGCACTGAATCAGGCCGGCCATTTAAACAATTTTTTCATACAGTCTTCAAGGCAATCCCTTCAAGACAAATGGTTTTGATGTACGAATACTCTTGAGTATTTTGATATATGCTCATATTACTAATGAAAATATGATTGCTACTATTAGAGACACAGATTTCATGGCTTTTCATTCCTTTCCTACTTGCAGATTTTGCAGGGTAATATTGACAGCTGAGCAACTTGTTACAGCTGGTTATAATATTTCTGTCAGAGACTTCTGAAAACATGACTTTTCAACTAAAGTAAGGAATCTTTTCTGTGTGGAAATTGTTTGTTTTGGTTGAAATTTTTCACTTATTTTGGCTTGTTTTCTAACAAAAATGTATTTAGGGAGAGCACTGTGAAAAAACCTGGACAGGCTGTTGACAGGTGAAGGAACATTTGAGCATAGATCACTAGGAGCTGCACCAGGCACAGCTGGGGAAGCTCACAGAGAACAGGGACTCACCAGCAACGATGCAATAACAGAAGGACCCAACTCTCACTGACAGATTTCATTCTACCAAAGGTAATGAACCTCTTTTGGTGAGTTTTGTTGCACAAGGTTAGGCTCTACCACAACCATTCTTGTGCTCAGAACAATTAACACTGAATTTGTGCAACTGCTGTCAAAATGTGCAAGAAAAGAGGAGAGTGAATGTTTATTCCAGTAAAAAACAACAGCCATGGATTTTGACTTTTCTAAAACTGTACTGTCAGAAGTCCTACCCTTTCACCAAGGGCACCTCTAACATATTCTCTAAAATTTCCTAGTCAAAATTATAACTAATAAATGAAGTGCTAGCGTTCTTACGGTAGTTTAAGAAGAAAAGATTTCTCCCCAAACCTTACACCCTCATCCCCTAAACCCCTTCATATTATGATGGGCAATGCATCAGAATTAATTAGCATGAAAGCTGGTGAAGATAAAATGATGGCTCAAACATCCGAAAGAATTAGACTGAAAGGTGGTGAAAAGCCCAACAGCCATAAGCCTCCCCTGTGACTGAGCGAAAGGAACACTTGGATAAATAGACTGACACAGTAAACAATTCCTTTACAAAAGACTTTCAAAAATGCCTTCTACAATATTTCAAATTGAAGATAAAAATGTCTAAGATGCTTGCACACAATTAATTTCAGCAAACGCTACTATGTCCAAAAATTTCAAGCAAGAGACCCCTTCAAATATTTCAGCAGGTATACATTTCTACAGAACATGAGCTTGATTTGCTGTTTAGTTGTGGCACAGAGGAGACTTCCTGAATACACAGGATCATTTGTTGTCAACTGCTTCACAATGTACATTCACGAAAAATGTTATAGGTTAGGCACTTTCAGTATGTGGAATGTCACCTGGAAGAAAGGTCATCGGAGTTGGCACTGATGCAGTGTGAGAAAAAAAATCAATGTGTGCAAGTGTATGACCTTAAAACTCAAGGGAGGACAGTGTGAACTAGCACAGTAAGAGTCACCAGAATCTTTCCTCAGCTCCACACACACATAATAATATGCTATTCCTTTCAAAACACAGTAAAAAGTACAGTATCTAGCCAAAGCTGATGCTCCTCTTTCTAGTAATAACTTTCATCCTGCTCCTTCAGAGAATTTAGAGACACAATTTAGAGAATAAATAAATAGCAATGCCATCTGCCCCACTTCACAAATGGCAATTTATCACGCTCAATGTTAGGGGATGAACCTTGACCTGGTGTGCTGATACAGTGTTTACACCCTGAAGGATGAGCTCTGTAAGAGCCAAATGGTTTGCCATGCCTTGACAGGGAAAACAAAGTAATAACAAAATATCTTGCACAGACCCAACTAGATAAGATGTGTGAAGCAAGCATGAAGCTTTTCAGCTTCAAGTACTTTATAAACAGTAGTGAGCACCTGTTGGCAAAGTGTGGTCTTAATTTTCCTTTACCATTTAAACATATAGTTGAGAGAAGGAATGTCCCACTTCTCAGATACATCATTGCCACTTGCTAGAGAGGGAAGAGAAGGTCCGTTTTGTTCTCATGAAACTACTTTAATGATTACAGATCCAGCAATTTTAAAACTGCTACATCTTCGTGTTAGTGCACGTAATTCCACATTTAAAAAAATACTCTGATGCAAGTTCTGCTACACAAGTTTGGTGTATTTGAGTAACCAGCACTTATTTTGATTTTTTTCTACAAACAAGTCCAGAAAACATACCAAGATTTCTTGAACAGGCTTACTGCAAGATTCAGCATTTTTGACAAATAGGTTTTTATTACAAATTATACTTACATAGAATTGTAAAGAAACATTCACTTAAGTTTTTCAGTCATTTCAGGGCCAAATTTGTCAGTCAGAACTTTTGTTTTGTTGGATAGAGTCTGTTTTGATTAAATTTCCTCATGACCACGATGACGTTGTAGGAGAGGTATCCTATCACAGAAAACAGCCCTTTCTCCAAATTAGCCTGGGATGTAGGAGGCACAAGATCAAATCCCCACATTGTTTCAACCTAATGTAGATTCAAACACGACTCAAAGACTCAAGGAAGGAAAGGTTTTATTTTTGCTTACCAGAAATGTTCCTTAATCAGTTCTGTGGGGATTAGCCCTAACTGTGTGCAGAGTCGAGCACAGGGAAGTCAGCGTCTTACGTGTTTGTTTATGGAAGGAAGTGTTTGCATCACTTTACTCACCATTCCATGATTTAGCCATGCTGGTATAAAATTATCAAGCAGCTTCGGGTAAACCAGCTCCCTGTCATAGATATAGATGCTCCAAAACATCGTCACAACAAACTAAGAAGGAAAAAAGAAAAGAGAAAGACACTTTTTTAACAAACACTTCTGAGCAATTAGCTACACATTTTAGATAGCAAAATTGGGCATTTAGCAAATGATCTATGAACAGACACAGACTGGTCTTCAATCCAATCTTCCTTTAATCCACAGTGTGGGTCTGGATTATTCTTTGCGTTAATAGGAGTTATAATTTTTCTTTTCTTTTTTTGACATTCAGCCTGGAAAAAAAAAATCGGTTTTTGACTTATAGGCCTGTGGCCAAGTTACAACTGAGTTCTATATTTTAGTAGCAGATGTGGCACATAAATAACTTTTCACCACTAATAGCAGAGAAAACAAATGGAAAATTAGGTAAAATCTCACTTAGAATTCATAGAACATATAAATAGGAGGCGTTCACCCTAACAGAAGCCTATAGACTGATCTTTGCACTTTTTCATGTCAGGCATCAAAACAGGGTTATTTTAAAAAAAATTAACCCTTGAAGTATTCAGCACACAATTCATGGACTGGGATCCACAGAAAAGAGTTCTAGTGTTCTGCTCATTTGCAATATGAAATTTGTCTTGGCTCTTGTCAGAGACTATTTACTAGGAGCCCAAAGAAAGATCACTATTCCTTCTAAGCTGAGGACAGGACAGGACAGGAAAGATGACTCAGATAGAATGTGCACTAGCCTAAGCTTTTGCCAAAGAGTGCACAAAATCTTTAAAGATACACTGATGTTCAAAGCAGAGGCAATATGAAAACACAAAAATTTAGAGAAATACTAGTTTTAGCTTACCTTACCTAGGGAGAAAACACAGACTGTAGACTTCTAATCAAAATACAATTGCTATTTTACCTTGAATTTAAGCTCATAGTTTCCTGGTAATAAAAGGCCTGTTGATTACAGCAGTAAAACCAGGTGAGCCAGGAGTTTTTCAATGACATTTTTCAGGAGGCATAAAGAGATCTTTGCACAGTAGTGACATGACCGAGTTTGAGAGACAACAGATATGGCTTTCAGTGAAATCAGCACACAAGTGTTAAGTTACATCTGAACCAATGCGGCCCACTATCTTACTCTGATGTGTTAGGGCTAATACGGGGGAACGGTAAGAAAAAGTGCAAGAAACATAGGCTGAGCATAGCAAGGTCAGCAAATTGCTAGTATGTATGATAGTGTAGGTATAAGTTGTTTCATATGCTTTTGACTTTGGAAAGTTAAAATTGAGGTAATAGTTTATCAATGGCACCTTGTTCTAACCACAGACATGCACACTCGGGCAGACAGCTATGTGAACGATCTGAACCACTACACTGTTCCCTCAGTGTGCATACAGTACATAGTTTCTTGGTTTCCAACACACTTGTCCATCTGTTATGATGGCTACTGGTGCCTGCTCAGATTAAGCTTGGACCCTTTGACTAGTGCACAGATGCCAGGAAAAAAAAAGGTTATGATGGACAGCCTGAAAAATATTGCAACTGTAAAGTACCCCACAAGAAGTCTCTTTTCTGGGCCAGTATTGGCACTGGCACAGCATAGCTTTTTACACACCTGCTGACACACAAGTGCCAAAGTATGAATAGCTGAACAGCTATTATTCCCTGCTGAACAGCAGGGAAAATGGTAGCAAAGTATCCTCATCTCTATCAGCTTCCTAGAAGTCATGTATTATTACAGTGGGTCTCTGAGAACCTGCTAAGACCAACTGGGATATAAAAACAGATTCCCAGGTACATGAAGACCAAGACTGGTAATGTTTTTTTCCAAGGAAGTCTTACAGCAAGGAAAATCACACAGGATTAGGTTGAACCTTATTACAGTGAAAACAACAAAGCTGGCATGTTTTGACCTGTGATTTTTGTAAGGAGCAGAATAAAACAATAGACTTTGCCAAGAAGGTAAACATAAGAAAAGAGGGGACGTGCCATCTGTCCCTTAACCAACGTCAGCCAACGGATGGAATGAGATCAACCTAGTTGGTTGCAACCATCTGGAGTTACAGACGGCAAATGCTGCTTAGCAAAGCACACAAGGTAGACATAAGGTAAAGGAAGTGCGCAAAAAACAAAGTGTTAGAGAACTAACCTATCACAGAGGACATTCAGACATGTGACTAACTGCCATGGGGAAGATCCCATCCAATGCCTGAATAGTTCATTTTCACTTTTTTACAATTAGCTCATTTGGATAAAATAAGAACTCTAATGAGGACATGCTGCTTAGCTTCCTTGGCTGGTCCTGATTTTTTTTTTACTTTGATTAATAAGCAACTGTTGGACTGGTACTTTTAAGTCACCTCTTTACTATTCTCATACCTTGGTATAGTAGAATTTTATTTGTGTTGGGTTTTGGCTAGATCACGTACAGTCATACAATAGATGACCAGGATTTAGTGAGCTACTTCTTTATGTTACCTATGTAAGGCCCACTCAGAATTGCAGCTCCTGTGCTTATAAATGCATCTTCCTTGTGGCACAATTCATTACTATTGTGGACAGAATCATGGTACTACTCTTAAATGCCCAGCTGAATAGACTGCTCATATGCATGCATATGCATACATATGCTGAGTCTTTCAGGGACCCCAATACTTTTCTTTCATCCCAAGGCAAAATGACACAATGTCACTCTTCCACTTCCTCTTTAGACAAACCCAAAGACTGGAATTCAAGGAAGAAAACAGCAATTGCTTTTACGCTTCTTTGCACAGGGGTGTCCTAACACTGTCAACTTTCCAAAGATAGTAATTACTTACTGGTTAAACAGTATAAGGTTAAGCAATATACAAAAGAACGAAAGAGACCCTCTTTTGCTACTTATCCTATTCTAGGCACATTACAGACCAAAGACAACCTCAAATTTGCAAGTAGGCCTTGAAAACTGTTTGAGAATATGGAAGAGGTCACCTGTCACAGAGTATCACTAACTAAATACACAGCTGCAAAATGGAAGGCTAAAAACAACACTCTCTTTTCCCACTTAAGGAAAAAAAAATCCTTCAGCTTTGCCCTCTATCTTTGAAGCTTCAGAGAAGGACATGAGAAGAACACGTGACACTACCAAAGAAGAAACTTTAAAGGACAAATTGGGAAATGGTTGGTGATTCAAAAGGAAAAACAAGTGACTTTATCAAAATACCACAGATAGAAGCAAAGGAAAACTAACAGAGGAAAGTCAGCAAAAAGAATTGCATAATCTGCTGTTTTACATGAGCCCAACCAAGAAATCCTATGCAAACGAACAACGAACCCAGTGGAACGTTGTTTTCCTGCACTATTTATTTTTGTTTTTGGCTATGCTGTACAGCGAAGTTCAATCAGTTCCTGGATGGTTTCAAGACAGAAAAAAAAATCTTTGACCTTGACCAACATTTCTTCTAAGCACGCTGTYATGCAGTTAAAGGTAAGCTTTCTGGCTGTCTCCCAAGACAGCTGTGGTTAAGCATGAGTATAAATATACTGTCTGTGAGCATCTTTGAGAGTTAAAGGCATTACATATAGAAGCAAAGTATTATTAAAGGCCGACTCCGGTAAGTACAAACTGGCACAGAGCTAGCTTTAGGTGGGATCTAATGCTAGCTCCAAATCTCACCAACTGAATGTGGTAAGGGCCAGTGAAGGAAGTCACAAGAAGCAGCAGCTGAAAATCAGGGAAGATTCTCCTCGCAGAAGAGAGTTCAGCAGTTACTTGTACCACTGCTAGCTCATGTTTCCATTGCAAGTTGCTGTTTCAGTCCAGATGAGGGCAGAATCTAAATTTGGAAGATTTTGGCAAGGTCCCCTCCATTATGGAAATAAAAGTATTTTGTAGGCTGGTCAAACAATAAGATAAGTAGGAGACACTGCAGCAAATGCCTATGCATCTGTATTTGGGATAAGATCCCTGATGAGCATTACTTATTTTCAACTGAAGAAGGGTGATCAGCTTTTCTTTTGACTGTACCAGTGCCTGCTTAAAATACCACATAGAAACAAGAGATAAGTAAGCATGTCTGGCTTTATCTATTTTGTATCACAGATTTTTTAAAACATAAATGTAAAATATAAAGAATGTGAGGGCATTCTTGCCAGTTTAGACTCAGATTCAAACTGAGCTATTAAAGCTACAGAATATAAAATATCAATTGCACAGTTTGTGATTTTCTAGACAGCAGCCTCTCTTTTAATACATAACAATACCCATTTTCTTTCTTCTTGTTTCTACTAAATACAGGCCTAAACACCTAGAAATGCCCATTTTATCTCCTCCTCCTCTTGTACTGAAAAAATTACAAGAAACATATTGATAAAACTATATACAGTTTACACAAAACATTAATTAGCTATGGAAACTTGGCAACTTCATGATCTATGTTGAACAAACGGAAAAGAGTAGGGATAGTCTAAAAACACTGATACAGGCTCTGACTTTTAAGCTCATCTTTTCTCCATAAAGGGCATTTTATACAATGATAGCAGTGTAAATTATTCCCAGTGTAAAGCTCCTTTACATTGATAAAGGGGTGGTAAGTGCACCCAGGACAGATGAGAAATAGTAGCAAACTTTTTAAATGCCTAGGTAAGTGTTTTTTTCAGTGGACATCTTCTGATCTCTTAGTCATTTGAATAGTACCCTAAGCTTATAATAAACTAAAAAAGGGCTAGAAAGTGTTGTCCGAAGAGATTTTCAAGGAATAATGTTTCACTGCATAGAAAAAATTCATTTCTGATTTCATTTTTTAACACCTTTATCAGAAAGAGCAACAAAAGGTAAACAGTATTCATCAAGTCCTTCAAAGAAGTTCATGTTTATTTTCTGATGCTCCTAAAACTAATAGTAGGTTGGTAATTCACAGTTTTATCTGAGCCCTAGAGATATACATGGCACTACACAACACTGGAGAGATCTGATTTGCTGCAAAGATTTTGCAAGATTTGATTTGTTCCAAAGCCACCCAAGGAGACTGTGTGCCTTGGGCTGTGTTTTTTTTTAATTTTGCTTTCAAAGGTGGAAGGAGGTTGGTGGTCAGACTTCCCAGGTGGCTTACATAGAGCACTTTTTTAGGAAGCACTAAAAATGAAAAGCTTTATTTTGTTACTTTTTTTTCACACATCACTGTTTGACTTGGGAATGGAACCCCCTTTTCTCATCTATTTTTCAGAACAAGCCATCTCAAGGGCTTCAGTAAGCAGGAAATTAAGAAAAAGCTGTGTTGATTAGCTCTTGAAAAACTAGTTAGTAGGCTTTAAAATGTTCCCCTAGTATTTGCATTTTTCCCTAAACATGCCCTGTATAGAACACTGAGTAATAAAAATAATTTAGATGTTAAGGTAATTTTAATTATTTAAGCATGACCACTGCTGTTGCATTAGAAACTCAATATGGATTTTATTCACATCTGTTTAATCTTTCTGTTTCAAGATTCCATCATGTCACTACAGGCATACCTCATTTTATTGCGCTTCGTTTTATTGTGCTTTGCAGATATTGCTTTTTTTACAAATTGAAGGTTTGTGGCAAACTTGTGTCAAGCAAGTCTATCGGCGCCGTTTTTCCAACAGCATGTGCTCACTTCGTGTCTCTGCGTCACATTTTGTACATTCTTTTTTTTAGACATAATGCTATTGCACACTTAAYAGACTACAGTATAGTGTAAACATAACTTTTATATGCACTGGGAAACCAAAAAATTTGTGTGACTCGCTTTATTGCGATATTCGCTTTATGGCGGTGGTCTGGAACCGAACCCGCAATATCGCCAAGGTATGCTTGTACTGGAAACCACTGAGAAATTCCATGGAAAGCCAAGTGGGGGGTTCTCAAAAAAACCCCGAAACCCCGCATTTGAACTTCTTTTGTTTTGTTTTGTTGTTTTTTGTTGTTTTGTTTTGCTTTTGAGTGAGGAAGCTGTGAGAGAATCTGGGAAATGAGGAAACTTTTAATTTTTTCTGCAGACACTCCGGTGTATAATAACTTCCTCCTAACAAGCACCTCCAACATATTAGGATTTGACTGTATACTTTCTTACATATAAATAACTCTTTACAGAACAAAACCAGCACTAGACATTTGCTCCCTTCGGGCCTAGGACTTTTCCTACCCATAATCACAGGGCAGAAAGCCCCCAGTGAGTGGGTCAGTTTGCGTCACTTTCTGCCACCCTCCACGGTATTGGCTAATGCTTCAGCAAGTAGTAACCGTGATGTGACGAGCGCGGTGAAAGAGGATCTAGTTTCAGGAAAGAGCTGCATTCATGTGGGACCAGATGTTCAGAAATGTAAACCCCAGGCAGGTTACTGAGGCCAGTGATATGCTCCGAAGCTCTTTCGTTTATYTCCCAGTAGCCAGGAGAAGAAACAACAATGAAAACAACCTTTTCAAGGCTTTTTTTTTCATATAAAATAAAGTGAAAAAATATGTGGTAAACAATTGCTCCCTCTCACCATGGGAAGGTCACCTTTAGAAATGAAGAGCAGCTGTTCAATGAGCATGGCCCTTCTTACTATTTTCTGGAATTTGTGAGTAAAATGGAAGTTGTTTTGTGTATGTAAACCACTGAGAAACGAGCTAGCTTCCAGGTATGCAGAATGTCTCTTGGGAACTGCAAACTTGTAGATGTTGCAACAGTATTTTCCAGTGATGGAAATGACTAGCAGGTACTCCTTGTTTATCAGTGGCAAAAGACATAATGCATGAAAGAAAGGCTCACAACACAGCTTAAAATTTTTCTCAGTATTGCCAAGACAAGGGAAGCTGAGATTCTCAAAGATCTTGAAAAGTTTGAAGTTCAGAAACATTGCAAGGGTGGAGAAGTACACAGACATCAGTATGGAGCTAAAATAGAAGTAGGGGAGAATCCCTGAATCCTGAATGTCATAGCAAGCATGAGAAGACTAGTGAGAGAGCCAAAAAGGTTGGGAAAATGTGTGTTTTGATGCATGTAAAGGCTTACACTTACAGATTGAAAATGGCACTTAAAAGCTTTAAAGATAAATAATGTGATGTTCTCTTTTTTCATTTCTAGTATCAACACAGTACAAAAAGCATCTGTTGCCAATCACAGTCACAACTATTTCATCATTCCCAACTTCCCTTGAAACACAAATTTATCATATATCTCTGCACACATAAAATTCATATTTGCAAGTCTGTTTATTCACAGATTTTTATAAATTGTATTAATTGACATAGGTGTTTCTTCTACTATGGCTGGAGAACAGCAGCTCATTACCCCAATGAGAACTACGGCAGCTCCCAAGAGGAAAGCCATACAATAAGTGAAAGCTACCAACTGGGTGTTTTATGAAGGAAATACCTGAAAATTGTTTCACATATGTTTTGCATTCTCTAACTTTGTTAAAGCATTCTGTATTTCTTCATATATTGTGAAATTCCACATAAATGGTGAAATCACTTTTTAATGAAGCATCTCTGAGTATATAAAATTATAAATGGTACATCAGTATGTTGAGTTTACAATGTTGTCAATTGTTAATTGATGATGGATGTTCAGCTGTTGTGAAACAGTACGAATTTGAGACCCCATATGGTTTTCTAGTAGTCCTCCCATGACAAAAAGAATATTATTTCCAAAGACTGTATTTTGAACTACTGTGCACTGAAATTAAAAATTAGAAATAGTTTGACCCCAAATTCCAATAAAACAATACTTCAATGAAAGGTTCACATATTTTTAATGTACTAAATTTAGAACTAATTTGAGCAGATCACACTTTCATGTAAAAACCTGTGAAATCCTGAATTTTGAACTGCTTTCAGTGTGTGGTATGAGACACCTTAAGACATTGAGCACTTTTTACCATTGAAACCAAAGTGCAATGTCCCAGGAGAGGAGAACCTGAACCAAAGAATAGTTTTACTTTGAAAAAGACATGTAAAAAACATATTATTCAATTCTGTCTGTATGCTTTTTCACACTACTGACAAAACCTTTCTTTTCCTCCCCCATTTTCTTCTGTTAKCTCTGAATGCCCTGTAGGATTAATAGGGAGCAATCTAGATTTTAGTTTCCCTTCTTCTCCATGACAGAATGGCTTAAATTCTGAACTCCAGTCAGGCTGTTACAGTGTGAAAACACATCTCAGTCAGCACTTTAATTACTACTGATGATGAGACATCAAAAAAAGACATGAAAAAGCGCAGCTTGACTCTTAAGATTCTGTTGGTAAAATTCACATTTGAAATTACTTGTACAATCAAGTTCCTATTGTAAACTACATTTTTTTATTTAATGAACCAAAAATAATTTTAGTAACATCAGTAATCCCTTATATACTGGATAAATACAGAGCAGTGAAACCATCTCTACCATTTTTCTCTTTCTGCATAGCCTTTTGCCAAGAGGTGCAAAAAGCCTTGCAACCAGAAAACAATCAGTAAATAGCAACTGCTCTCCCAGTTCAGTAAAGACATGAGCAGGTTAACACCATACTTACCACTCCAATGGGGAAAGCTAAAACAGCCATCATCCAGTCACGGAGGGAAATGAGCTTTTTCAGCTGCCTTTCTTGTTCTTGGCTGTCATTTCCCTTGGTGAGAAGACTGGAAAGGTCGGTCAATACACAGATACCAAAAAAGACAGCCTGGATAACCTGCACAGAAAAAAAAAAGACTTTTGAACAGTGAAAACTCCAGACATTTGGTAGATAACAGGTGCAGAGGTAGGCACACGTGAAGATACCAGCGCAGATTTGACATGGGGAATGGGAAAATATCCATTGCTTAAATACAAGTAGAATATGTTCACATAAAACATAAGTCACTTGTGCTTTTAAACTGAAAATTATCTGGGTAAGTAATATGGTCACTTAAATTAGTTTTCTAACGTTTTGTCCAAAAAATTCACATTCTGAGAACACTGAAATAAATGCTTTGAGGAGGATGTAAGTGCACAGAAAATGCGTTAATTAGATAACCAGTAAGCCTTAAAAAATTGATTTTGCTGACAGTGGGTTTGCTGTCCATTACCTCAGCCAGAAGATCCTGGCAAAGCCCCCACAGATCTTGTTCTTCATTTTCCTGGAAGAACTTACGTACACGGAAGGCTTGTTCCAAAGGTGGCGCTTTCCACCATCACCTCAGGGAGGACTGGACTGTAATGATTACCCCCTCCTTAACTTCACAAAACAAGGCCCCAAAGCCATAACGTCGGTCTGGATGGCGGAAAAAGTGAGAAACGCTCCCTATAAAAGCAAAGCCAAAGAAAAAGAAGAGCAGCTCTTTCTCTTGTGTCAGGAGCAGTCTCTGAGGCCTCTCCCTGTCTTAGACAGTCTACTCAGAAGTGAAAAATGTGTTTGAGACTTTCATTGAAATTCATCATGCATTAAAGGCTTTGACAAATCTATCATCAGCTCATTTCAGATAACAGCAATAAAACAAGCAAGTTGCAAGAGTTATTCAAGC
Source organism: Apteryx rowi (assembly GCF_003343035.1). Classification (NCBI taxonomy): domain Eukaryota; kingdom Metazoa; phylum Chordata; class Aves; order Apterygiformes; family Apterygidae; genus Apteryx; species Apteryx rowi. The sequence continues at coordinate 54,169 of NW_020450909.1, read as the reverse complement.
TACTTTCTTTTCATGATGGAAAACTGTCATTTACTTGTCATTATCTTTTTTGTGTTTATCTATTTGCTTGTGATGTTGTAAGATTATCTATGGTATTAAATTAGTAATTTAATAATCTGAACCCACTGATTTGGTTCAAACTTTACTTGATCTTAGTTTGATCACTGCATTTTTCTTCCCTAATTAGCTTAGTAAAATTGTAATAAGTTAGCTCAGGAATGTTCTTGCCTGAGGACATATTAACTTGCTCATCCTTTTTAATACAGTTCAGAAAAAGTGCTCAGAGCTTGTTTACTCACTTAGATTGAAGCCTGGGTCACAAACCCATATGCATCAGGTAATCTCAGGTAAGAAATCAGCAAGACATTGGCATGGTTCCCAAATTGCACAGTGCTTCATCAAAAAACATAAACATATGCTTAAAATACATACTGGATGTTTTTCAAAACAAGCATGGAGTACTAGTTTAAAAGTCTGATTGTAAATTGAAGTGTTCTTCTGATTGGGACCTCAAATCAAGCAGCAGACCATCAGTAAAAAATAAGAATAGGACAGGCCCACATTTGGCAAAATGCAATTTATTATGTGCATATATTTTTGCAGAATTTAGACTATAATTAGTATCACTAAAAAAAAACCCTTAGGCTAGTGGGCCCAAATTTGGAATACGGTAGGGAAGAAGGAGGAGGGAGGGAAAAAGTGAGGAAGTTAGAATAACATAATATTGGACTCTTCAATACCAAACAGATGTTGACTACTAGAAAGAAATCCAGAAAAGTGTAATGGTTGGATGCAATAAAGTACATTCTCTACGTCAACAACCGTTATATAACCTGAACAATGTGGCCAAGATGCAGAACGATACAAGCAAATACTTGTAAACTCCGGCTGTAAAGCTGCGATTGACAGACCTTCAGATGACCGCTGATTATCCCTTGTCACCATCATCCTACAGGAGCTGCCTACACTTTTGCTGCCAGTGCTCTCTCCTCTCCACGATGTAGATACATATATTTTGCCTCATAAATAGCACAGAGCATAGATGAAGCAACATTACAAAACGTTCCCTGAAGCCATGAAACACAGCAGACTACCAGTGTTAGAATTGTATATTGAGTTAGAAATAGGTATTATTTCAAAAGACTTCTTGGAAAAGTTATCAGCTTCTACATAACTCTTGAAAGACATTTTAAATAAAATTTGGGACTCCTTGGAGCCACATAATCATATGAATTCATAATGCACTTTTTCATATTATGTGTTTGAAATAAGCATTTAGTAGAAGAAAAATCTCCCCATACTCAGCCCTTTTTTCTACCAAACAGATGACCTATTTGAAGAGAAGGAATAGAAGAACTAATTATGTAATTGCTTTACTTAGGAGGAGATATAATAGCCGTCTACTATTCACTCAAGAGTGTCAATGTCAAAGAAGGAAAAAGATTTAAGACAGGATTGGAAAAAAAGTATATCTACCAGTAATGAGATCAATCTGGGTGTAAAAATTTAGGCTGAGTACCAGGAAATATTTCCTAACAGCGAATTCTATTAGACCGTGGAATAGTTTCTCAGAGGAAGTGGTGGAAGCCTCATTGCTTGAGTCATTCAAACTGATATTGGACAAAACATTCAATAACATACTGCAGGGAACAATATTACACTGACAGGGCTTGGACGTGTGACTAATAGACCGTTTGCAGCTCTAACTATGATTCCCTGAAATGATATCTATCCAAAGTAACATAGACTCAAACAGTCTCACACCCACTTTCCAAGGGAATTGAAATGGTACATCCAGTAGTCAATCATAAACTGAACAACTTCTCTCCCCATTATCCTGCTATGAACATAGCGTTTCAAGGGAAAATGTAATGATATCATAGTGAATAACTGAAAATTCCTAGAGGGAAAGAAAGTACCCAAGATTTTAGAGAGTAGGTATAAGTAAACTATTCTATGAAAAGAATAACCCCCCCCCAAAAGTACCAGAAAAATCCATACAAGAAAGAGAAAAGTACATATTTACTGAGAATTGTTGAACATTGAGGACCAATGAAAAAATCCCATAGTGTTCAGGGAGAAATATTTCCAGCTTATTCACACAAATAACTTACATACATTAGTTATAATACTTTATTTCCTTTCTAGAATGTGTAAGAATATTCTTCTGACAACTGTCAACATCGAGGATTAAATGAGGACCTCCAGAACTGCATGAGCCTCAGTGGCATAAATTGAACAGCCAGAGTCACTAACAATTTACATCCTTTGTGGGTCTGGCACAGGAAAAGCATAACATACAGCTATTGGTGGCTTATGGTTTGAAAGAAGTTTTTAAAGTCCATGCTCTTTAGTGTGAATTCTGCAGAACAGATGTGAAAAGTTCACGGCAAGGGAGCAGAAACTCCCTCTAACCAACATTCTCCAAAATACCCTGATGTTACCTCAGATTTGGGATCCCATTTTCAAAACAAGGACCTCCTTTTGAACATCTGCGGGTGGTCAATCTATACATGGAACAGTCCCAACATGTTAAACAATTAATTGCCTTAATTTTTTCTTGGAAATRTAAGCAATAACAGCACAATGGAGGAAATACTTTCCAATTTTTGCCTCTAAGCACAGTTTGAAGGGAAACCAGTGATTTAGAAAATGACAGATACAAATTTGACATAAAACAGCCACACCTTCCTTACACCATTTAACAGTGAGAAAGAGGAAGAAGTTTGTAAGCAGAGTCCTCAAAAGTAAGTCTTTAAAACAGGCATAAAATGTTAGCTTACTGCAACTCCCATTTTTTCCACTGAAGTTTAGAGGGGCAAACGGTAATGTGGTTGATACTATAATACCCATAAGGCTTTGATAAGTAATGAAAATTAATGGCAATGACAATCTACAGGTATTTCAGTAATACAGAACTCTTAGCAGAGAAATAACTTTTTAAGGTGCAACAAGAGAAAACTGTTATGAGTTGAAGAATGAAAACAAGCAACCAAGAAACCTTTTCAAACAGTGGTATCTGTTTAAATTAAATATCAGAACAGTTTTTAGTGCTCCTTATGAATGATTAGAATCAAGTAAACTAATTGTATATGTCTGTCTCCTATGGCAAAATCAAGAATTGCTTCAGGAAGGCCATTTTGTCACAAGATGCTGACTGAAGGATAGCAGCCAATGACCTCTCTGTACCTGCCCTAACCTGACTCCTTAGAGTCTTAGCCTCTCAGGTTGAATGACAGAAAATATATTTCCTTGTAAACCTTTCTCCAAGCCATGGAGACTCCTTCCTCTCTCGTTCTGCAGAGCTCCACAGTGCAGGTAAAATCTCTGAGCAACTGAGGTCAATGGAAATTCTGTCACTATTCTTAACAAGGCAGAAAACTCCCATTAAATTCATTGAATCTAGGATTTCAGTGCTTGCGGTCTGATACTCTTTCAAGCTAACTTCTGTAATCAGAAGCATTCCTTAGAGCTCAGGGCAGAAGAACTGGAACAAGCTGTGGAAGCACTATTATTCATGGGTATTTTTTCCTCTATCTGCCTTTGATAATGGACAATTCACTGTTCTTCAAATTATCATTTTAAAGATTACCATATACCCCTTTCTTCAATAAAGCATCTGAGTAGGCTGGTAAATAGAGAGGACTGCCAGAATAAAACATACTAGAAACAGTCAAGAAATCAATAAAAAACAACAAAACAGCATGGAAAATGAAGTAACTTTAATACACTTCAGAATGCTCACGTTTGCACATAAAGTGCCTGCATGTGTATACATTAGGTACCTGTACCTCTCTTACCCAGGCAAGTTTCCACTACTAAAAGGTAATACTGCATTTAAGGAAGTCTTAAGAGTTTGCAGATACAACCTATTTTATAGGGAGACGAATTCATACTTGAAACCACTAAGGTGTCAGGGGTGGGCCCACAGCACCCTGGGCAGGACGCTGGTATTGGCAGGAGCAATAAAAAACAAAAGTTCGGCTCTACCAGTACGTGAAATCAAATTGCTGAAAGCTGTAATTTCCCGTATATTTCATATTTTGCAATCTGCCATATACAGAACATGTTCTGATTTTCCTTTGAAACAGCAAGAATATGATTAATAACCTCAGAGTATCTGTCACCATTCCTTGTCACCTTGCGTCACTTCTGCTTTCATTCTGCCAGCCTCTAGACATTATTAGCTGATATACAAATGTATTATGCTTCAGCAATTAGGGTGACTGTGTTTTAAGAAACCCTGAAATAATTTATGCTAGATTTTTATCTGTTTGCCCACTGTAAACACAACTGATTAATTGAACTCAGTATTTTGGGACCATGCACACAGAGCCTGCCCATCAAAAGCCAGGCGTCTGAGAAAGCAAATACATAACCTACAGGTAGAAAGTAAGGGACAGGGTAACAAAAAGAGAACAAGCCAAAGGAATACTAAACACATTTGACTTTGAACTGTCTGCTGGTTAGGGATCTTGAAATAGATATGTCTCCATTCTCTTTCACCCATGCAAAATTAAAAATTAAATTCCACCAGTAAAACATTACATTTTTTTCTATCAGAAGAGCTGTTTGAAATTTGGTATGTGCACAGATTCCACAGAGATGGACAGCCTTACAAATATCTAGCGCTGTCCTCATCAAATATGAAAACTCACCTTGCCCATCACAGCCTTCACTGAGGGAAGGAAAGGCTCCCATAAGCAGGATGTCACATGTGAGGACTAGTAAGGAGACCTAACTTTATTTTCATGAACTAGTCATATGACATGAATCAGAGCTTATAAAACATGACTAATTCCTTGCCATACGATGTAAGTCCAGGGACTCCTTTAAACATCATCCTCTACTTTCTACTTAACCTCTTGTAGTCTTGTTCTTTGAAGCCTACCAGGATCGTCCAAATGTAACCAAGGACAGGGTTTTAAACCAATGAGATTTTATAGATACACAAAAGAATAAAGTCAGCTATGGAATTATTACACATGGAAAAGAAACTTGTTTGATTTTTGTGTCTAGTTTTTGCAGGTATTAAATCATTTAAGCCCAAGTAGGTAAGTACATACCATAAACTATGGAAAGAGAATATAAGCTATGTATTTTAATCCAACCTTGTGCTTCCAAGGGGAGAGATGCATTTTAAAATTCTGCCTGCTGGAGGACAAGATGAGTTGTCATCTGGACAGACTGAAAAGCAAATTTTTTTTGTAAACTAAGCAACTTAAATAAGAAAGCAGAAAACCAAAATAAATGTGGGCTCCTGAAATGTAATTTTTATAGCACTGCCTCTCAGTCTATTATGCTTCACAATTTTCAGCAAATGAAATAAAAAAAATTCCTGATACATGCTATAACCATACTGCAGCCACCTCTTCCCTTCACTCTCCATCTTCCCTCCACCTTATCCATGAAAAAAGCTTATTACGTTACATTTACTGGGGAGGTTAAGTCTCAGACCATACGATTCCTGGCTCTCTGGTAATTGTTTTCAAACAGACGCAGCCCAGTTCTTGGAGAGGTAATGTGGCTGTGCTGAAGTAGTTTTAAAAGCAGTAGCTATTATTAGTATTTTTAGAAAGACGGGTACAATTCCCTACTACAACAGACCAAGCTGAAATTTGTTAAACTATCAGAAATGTTTGGAAATGCTTTAATTTTTGAAGTCAAAAAGCATATTTAGGTATGCTTTTTACATGGGTAAAATACCCATGACAAAAAATTGTCGTAGTGGACAACAATTGAGAAACTCGTTTTAAAGTGCTACTATATCTCAGCTGTGTTGCATAGATGACATTTCCAGCATGGTATCAGCATGACAGAGTATATGCCATCTGGCTCAAAAGTGCGAACAGCATGGAATCCACTACCACGTATCATATGAAAAGATGGAATGGAGAAACACAGAATATACTACAGCAATATAAATAAAAATTTGACCAGATACTAAGAGAGTGTTAAATTTCCTCAGATCTTAAGATTTTCAGCTGTACCGCTCTTCTCCAACTTCACATCCATCCATTCTTTCTTCTTCCTCTAAAAACTACATGTATCTTTCTGGATATTTTTGAATTACAGATGTCTGGATTTTTTATTTTAATCCTACCTAAAACACTGAAAGAAGCGCTAAGTTCACTGTTGCAACATTTAATAAATTATTATTCTATTTTTATCTTTATCTTTTGATTTTAAATTGTTTTGACTAAACTCATTTTCTAATAATGTCCATTTTCTCCCTTACTTTCTTGCATTGTATATGAAAAGCTGACATTACTACTTACTGTATCCTGCTTATAAGACAGTATAACTTCATTAAACTTATATAATCCATCCAGCAAACATGTATAATACAGTTTATTCAGAATAGATTATGATTTTATTAGGTTATATCTTTTATGTTTTTCTTTGCTAAAGCTTAATCTTATTAGAATTATACACTGCACAGAAGGTTATGTCATTATTTTGGCTTAAACTCTAATTTTATACATTTCAGCATGATTGGTACCATCTCTTCAGCAGTAGCCCTGCAGTGGCCCTGCAGTCAACAAGGCAGGCAGGAATGGCAGCTCTCTAGACAATGTTTGGGATAGCTAGCAAAGAAGCTAAGACTTGTTCTGCAGCTGTCTGTGCTAAACTGAGCTTTAGGATAGGGTTTCTGATGGCTGGAAAGTCTCTAGAACTTTGTAAGTGTATTACCCCCAAAAGAAATTAAATTTGATTAAAATAGAGCTTTCTCAAAGCAACGTCTTTCTCAATATTTTAAAATTTCTGCATTGCACCAACTTTTTTTAATGTTTAAAAATACTGTTTGAAAACCACTAGGGGGAAGTAATTTTGACACATCGAATCTGAAAACCAAACTACATAGAAGTTTTTAAGTGTCACTGCTTTTGCTTTTTATTTTTTCCCTTTTTTAATCAATAAGGTAATAGCTGACTTCTAAATTGCTGAATTTATAAATGGCAATGATTGATGTATCTCAGCAATATGGTGACAGATATGGAAATGCAAATAGAAAAGGCATTAAAATCTTCTGAGACATCACCCTCAAGGTTGCCCTACCATGTCTATAGGAAATAAAATATTTTAATTCCTCTGTTTTCAGAGCACTATAAAAACAATAATGAATGAATCCTCACATCAGTTCAGCAAGGCAGGCTATTAAATGACATTGTTTCAGTCAAGCAATTGTCCCTCTCCCCAGGGAAAGCAAAGGAAGGAAACATTGAGAGCTTAATGCCACCTCTTCATCCATCCAACCTACCAACAGCACACAAGCTAAGTCAGTCTCAAACCCATGCTGTGAAAAACAGCTCAAGTCTGCAATCATGGTAATCTTCAGCTTTTGCTTAAAGCAACTTTTCTTCCTCTGCTCACTGCTGCAGCAGCTGAAAGATAATTTATGATGGGAAGACAAAATATACTCATAAATAAAGTTGCTACTAAAATAAGGATGTTTTGTATTTAGATCATAGCAAAGGATGTTGCTATTCAAGCTTCACTTGAAACAAGGATGAGAGGACACATTTTTGTACATTAATTACAAAGCAAGTGGTTCAATGAAAGGTGATCTGACATTATTGTACTATACTCAAAAGCAAGACTATTTACAAAACACTTCAAGCAAAGCACTGTATGGTATAAAAAGTTGTATGTCATTCAAGAAAAAAAGTGTTCCTTATCTTATATGTCAAACAAAAACATGGAACACTCCCCCTCCCCCCCGACATAAGATAACTGAATTTAAATTAAATAATGGGGAAGGGTTAATCTTTAAATTTCACTAGGTGTGTGGCATTTCAATCCCCAGTAATAATGCTTCCCTGCTTACATTGTCTTTCTCATGAATAAGTTTCAAAGGAAATTAAGGATTGGTTTCCTTATTTTCCATTGGTGAAAGTGAAGCACAGAGAAGTGAGACGGTCACTGTCTCGCAGCAAGTCGGCAGGGGATCCAGAAAATGAACTCAAGCGCTCTTAACTCTAGGCAGTTCTCTAGTCATTAGAACACGCTGTTTTCCATGCATATGTGCTCTTACTTATAGTGATAGCTATTTCAGCTGCATACTAGGGAAACACTCCCAGCTTTCTTAGAGAAATAGCACTGACCTCTTCTTTCCCTCCAGATGCAGCCATACTACCATTAGTACAAATAAAAACATGTTTTTTCTTAAGCGGCTCATATTGTTTGTACAGTATCTTTCAAAGACCTTTTTTGCTTTACTGTATCTTTCAAAATTTTCTAATGGATAGATACTTTAATTCTGACTAGCTCATCTGCCTGTGCCAACCAATTAGCATTAACAAGTTCTAAAGCTTTACAGTTTTTAGAGTTTGTCCACTATATCCTTCCCACCTTGACCATTCATAACCTCAGTTTGTAATACTGAACAGCAAATTCTGATTTTGAGCAACACTACCACTGAAGAAATCTTTTAAATTTTTACTTCACTTGTAAGTACTTTTATTTTTCAGACTAATAATTTTCCAAAAATCCCCTAATTATTTTAAATAACTTGTGTCAGACTTTATGCTTGGAGAACAAGCAAACAAAGACAGCAAATGTATCTGAGTGGGAGGAGACAGCAGGGAATCGGGGCAAGGAGAGCTACAGCAAGTCACTGAAGCCCAGGAAGTGCATCAGTGGAGATCCTGGGAGAGAGCTCCCCAGCTGCCTGAGAAATACGACGATATTCAGCATCATTTCTGCTATTATGGGAACTAACATGTCTTTCTCTCAGCACATCAATGACAGGCATAACACTGAGTTCGATTCTTAGTTCTTCAAGTTCTGTTTTGGATTTGAACAGAAGAACAACAGCGCTTGAAACAGTTAAGAAAGCACCAGATAAGTCCAGAAAAAAGACCTCATCTTTGTGAAAGCTGGATACCTGTGGCACTAGAGACCAGTGCTATTAACAGCAGGTGTGGTGTTTTGGGTTCTCCATGGCAGGAACAGCACAAAGTACCAGCTTGTAGATGTGGCAGCACAACACAGAAAAAAGGCATCCATGCCTATCAAGAGACGTGGCCTACCAGTCCTGGGGTAGATCACATCAGGAAGTGGACAGTATCACCAATACTCAGCCAAACCTCTTAGTGGCTACTGATAATCACTGCATGCACCAGGTAGGTGTGGTGCACTATTAATTAACGTCATAGTTATAATTGTAATGCAGCTGAGTATAAGGGCTGTGCCAATAAACATGCTGGGCGAGCTGAGTCACTAGGAACTCCCTGGGCAGTCCTGGGAACTCCCCAGACAGTTTCTGTCCAGATGAGATAACTGACTGATAGGGAAAGGAGCCCGCCCCAGGCGGCCCAGCTCCACCAGGGAAGGGAGTGATCGATAGCAGAAGTCCCCAGGCAGTCCTGGCTTTGCATTAACAAGATAATGGACTGCGTGACAGGACCTGGCGAGGCAGGGAACTCCGGGCAGTCCTGGGAACAACCCAGGCACTTCCTGCTTTGCATGCATGAACCAACTGCTGAACTGATAGACACTATGTGTATATTCAGATGTGTTTATGATTGGATAGGAAGATTTTTGTACAGAGTTAAGATGGTTTTAACTAGTCAATGGAAACTGATCATGCATGCACTGGACTGGTGACATGGGACCACAAGCCAGCTGGGTTATAAGAATTCAGCAAGCAACAGTCCAGGGAGTCTGATCTGATCCAGCAGAAAATATTGTTACAAGGATGTTTGCAATGGAGACTCCTGTCACCACCCGGGCAGCAACTGACCATCCTGTTTGAGTGATTGCCCTCAAGAGTAATTACCTCATGCAGAAGATCCACATAAATCAGTTTCTTCAGCTAACACTTGCACCAGTGTTTGTGTAATATAGGCCAGAATGGTCTCTATGAAAAGGAGAGCTTACCACCAGGTATGCCGTCCATGCTGAAACCGCACTCAGACTCAAAACATTATGCCAGAGAGTAAGGCCATATGTCCAAGGATATGTATCTGATATCACTACCAGATTTCATATATGCTACCTACACTTCTGACTTGCAGAATACATACTCTTTCCAAAATAATTAATAAATAAGTACATTCCAATATTCTGGCCTCATCCTCACAACACAAAAATTTTGGTGACATAGATAATGTGCATAAATATTGTTGGTTTATACACATCACCCATTTATTTATAAGCTGGCTATAATCTATTATAGCACTAGTCACTGACACCACTGGAACAGGATAAGGACTTCCCAGGTCCAGACCACCTATAAATATGCAAAATGAAACTTCACATGAGAGTCCCTGAATTCAGATCTGCTGACCTGCTCTTTTGGGATTCCTGTCCTAACATATTCAGTTCTGACGGACAGTTGTTGCCCATGCACTACACAGTGAACTCTTGCTCTTTTATAATATTTGTGGTTCTTTACAGGAAGGATAATTGGTGCCACATGCATGGCAGGCTGCTGTTTCATCCTGTAGTCAGCAGCAATTTCAGAGACATCCCAGGCAATCTGTCACCACTGTGAGAAGCCACCATGGAAATATGTCACCAAATCATGTTTTTTTTTTCAGTCAAGAGGGGATTTTGGAGATAAATGTTTTTCACTAAGGATACCCAATGTCCAAATGTCTATTTTTGGTGGGAATGAGCCAGGATTATTTACAAATTCTCTCCCGCAGCAAAACCAAGACCTTTCCTTAACCCTTCCATTGATTTCACTAAGCCACAAGGTTATTGCTAAGGTCAGATGAGACTAGGTCACATTTGACCTCTAGCTTTTGATGAGCCAGGAATTCTGGCAGACAGCCCAGTTACAAATTTCACACAGCACAATCTGACCAGGGGGCTGAGCCCCTCAGCCCTCCTGTCACAAGAGCAGGGCCAAGTATCCCACACAGACCTGAAACTAGCTTAGCCTGAGAACCACTAAATGGGGCTGTTCCTCATGCATTCAGGAAACATTGGCATGGATTAGGCCTATATCCACAAGGTGGTTAGGTGTGACACCGCACAGGATTTTTAGACACCCAGCTCCCAAAGTGGAATTCAGAAGCCTGAGTTGTGTATACAAAACTCAGTTTACAAGAAACAGACCATAAAGTGGGGAGATGCCTAAGCAAAAAAACCTGGAAATAGTATGGGAAGAAATACATCTAGAACCCCACCTCTCTCCTGCAGGATTTGTACATGCAACACTGAAGTAACCTAAGTCAATTACTTGTGTGAGACTGGTATTTACTTGAAGCCCCCCAAAGGGTTAGACATTTAAAAAAGGAGTCATGGGGACTGTTTAGGAAAAGAGGAATTATTGGTATAAACTTTTATATGATATCACAGTGAATAGAGTACTTGCTCAGGACCCTTCTTCCATACCCATCTCAACACAAAAGGAGTTCCCACCTTAGAAGAGATATATTACTGACCATGCCAAAGCCTAGGATCCTTCCTGTTGAGTTGTGCCACTGTAAAGAGAACATGCAGATGTCTTTGGAGGCTTGTTTTGAGGTTCCAGTCCTTTTCCTAGATTTCACATGGAAAATCTATTTGCTAAAATACTTTAATTTCATCTGGAACAAGAAACAGGAACCAGAAGTCAGGACTTCTTTGTTCTGTCCCACACAACATGCAAACTGGACAGAGATATGTTTCTACTGTAGTTTTCTAGGAGTGCTCAGCCTACCATTTCACTCTTAAAATAGTTTGCCTGAGAGCGAACTTCTTGGTCAGGAGAGCAATACATTTACAGGCCTCCCTGCAGAGCTCAAATATATCCCATTTTTTAAGGCATTATTGAAACCTCAAGCAAAACACATACCAAAAGTGGTTTTCAATTTCCACTCAGACTCAATCTATTTACCTTGTTCTTCCCATTCCACTGAAGGAAAGAGGTATGTGTGAGCTCTAGCCATATCCAAAGCTCTGTATTATTATGCTTTCCAGACCAGATCCTTTGACTTCTTTGTTTCTATTTATAAACATAGTTAGGTATTACAAGAGCCAGACTATTTAACCACAAAGACTGTCAAAACAGATAATGTATTGTGTCTCACTGAATTACCAACTGGCTGGGTGCCTAGCCTTTTGACTTCTAAGGTCCATTCCATCATAGCTCAAGCAAACTCTTCTATCTACTTCAAAAATGTTTTGATAACAGACAATGCTGAAATGACTATATGGATGACGCAAAGTATATTTGTTAATCATTCTGCTGGTTAACTGCACTTAGTTGCTAGATCTAATACCAAGTTAGGAAGAGCCATGCTTCACCAAATAATGTAGCTGATGGCCTTCATTCTAAGAAGATACCACTCAGCAGGGATCTCCAGAAGTATCCATACTGATGTGTGCTCAGAATAGTAAAGGTGATTACTTACTCTATTGGAACTGGTTCTTTGAAAATTGTTTTCCTTATGTACATTGGGAGCGCATGTATATCCACAATGGGATCAAAATTAATATTGCATTTCAAAGAACTGAGTATTTACTGTAGTAACAGTTTACAACACAGTAACTGTTTTTATGAGGCCCATGAAATTTTATTTGACTCAGTGAAGGCATTACTTAGAACTGCTTCCAAGTCATCTAAGTTAGAAAACGAATTGCATTTAAGTGGATTAATACTGGTTAATAAAACCATAACAAACCTGTAATAAAGCCTGCAACAAATATGGCAAGTCTAATTTAGGTAGAAAAACACCCTCCTTTGAGATGAGAACACTGAAACAAAATGACAATCCAGAAAAGACATATTCGCTGCAAGGTAAAATATCGCAGCTTACCATTGTATGAAATTGTATGAGCTAACCTTTTGGAGGAAAATATAAATTAAATACYGCTTTGATCTATAAAATGCTTGACATTCAAGCATCAATATGCACAAGTGCACTGAATAAAGTGAAAGCACCTTTTGTCCCAGGAAGGGATTTCTTCATGAGAAAGGCAGCTTTTATCCAATTGTGGATGTAGCTGCTGTTGTTGAATATAAAACCAAAACATATACTTCATTTAAAAGCAAAATATGATGCAGTATCATAATACAGTAGGGTTATCACAGATATAAAATACTATAAACTTCAGGAATTTTGTATCTATAGTTACAACATTTGAATTCTTAATGCAAAGGTAAGGTCAACATATCAATAGATTATGAATTTGAAAGCAAGTACAACAAATCAGCAGCTGAAATGAAGCCCCCATATTTTAACCATATGTTTAGTAATCATGTGTATGCTAAAAGATAAACCATCATGCCATTATTTCCATATTGTAAGTATCTTCAGCTTAGAAAAAATAAACAATCCATATAATACAACAGTACTACAGCATTATGAATTTCTATTTCCTGACATTTTTCCCACCTGCATTTTTTTTCCAATTTATATTTCCCAGGTTTTCAGACTGAGGATGGAGAGAGCACCAGAGGGACTTTTGCCTCCCTAAACTGTTACTCAAGAAATGAGAACAAGAATCTGAAAGTATCTCCCATACCTCATTCTAGGGCTGCCTCCATTTTAAAGCGCTTACACAATTTGCATTTCTTTTGCTTCTAGATGGAATGATAGCCAGCTTCAGATGGGGACTTTCTCTTTGGTAATACCAGATATCTTCCATCTCACCTTTTAAAGAAACTGGAAACTGATAAGGGATCAAAGAGATGATCTACTTGTTTCTCACTTATCTCTTATTTAGATGATTCTAAATGTTGCACAGAAAGGGGGTTTCACAGCGTTATCTGGAACTGTCATAAACAAGCCTATTTAATGGTATCATTGCACATATTTGACAGTATAAATTGATTATATACTGTAAAATTTAAGTCAACCTTTAGGTACTTTTCAAAAACATAGAAAATCATAAAGCAGAGACCAAATGACTGTTGACTATATTTAATAAAATCTGGCTCAGCCTCCAGACAATACAGTGCGCTTCTCTCAAAATTTCTTCATAATAGCAGTCYTTCTTAAAGCTCTAAAAAAGGGATGTGCCTTATAGGGCAACATGTTTATCCAGCTCAAAGAAAGGAGTAAGTTTCAAAACTCAGAAATCCCTATCAACAGCCATTTTATGTCAAGGCAAGAAAGGAGCATCTGTTAACTTAATGGTTGCACCAAAGCACAGGAGGATCAATAACCAGCCAAGCAGGCAAATCCAAAGCCATTTTCAGCTTTTTAAGTCAAAATCAGCACTTTAAAATCATCCCGAAAATATCCAGAAAAAGCTACTGTAGCTGGACAACACAACGAAAACAAAAAGTAACTTCTTTATGGCAAGATATACTTAGCAAGTCGACTTCTACATTCTGCAGTATTCCGGTCTTTGGATGAAGCCCCTAATAAAGAAGGCTGCAGTGAATAAGGCATGAAACATTGTTGCCAGGTCAGCATTGCAAAAAGGTTAGGCTAAATGCAACCTCAGAGTCAACCACAGATAGAAAAAAGGACTCAGTAGTATTTGGGAATGTAACCGGACTTTCAAAAGCCAAAACCCAGAAACAGAATGAAAACCACTTCCCCTTAAAGAAATAAATAAAGGTATATTTTTTGCACACTGCCTATTTTTTATTATACTAGAACATGGTGAATAAAATGGTGGATTTATTTTATTTCTACTAGCTAATTATCATGACTGGTGACAAGCTGAATATGGACGGAAACTGGAAAAAGCTAAAATTGCTCCAAGAAGAATTTTGATTTAACTAACTAAATAAACCTACTTTAAATGTGTTGCACATGTAAAGAAAAAAGCCTATAACAACACATTATGTATTTAAATCTGACATACAGAAGAAATGAAATGTTTTTTGTAGTGAGCAGACCAGATTTAATGGTTTTTTTTCACCATGTCCTACAAGATTTTAGAAGTAGTAGATATTATCCTCCCACACCTCATTGTTATTCACAAACGAGAAGGAGGAAAAACAGGTTTTCTACTTTTTAACTCCCAGTCCGTTTCTCAGTGAATTGATTTCTCCTCATTCTGAATGAAATAGTTATTGAACTAAACTACTAAATAACAGGAAGAAATTCTCTGCATCTGCACAGAAGACTACTGTTGTCAAAACAATTAATACTGAAGCAAATGCTAGCGCTGGTGCTTAACCACGTCCTTCCATACCTTGGTGGTGTGACTTCACTTAAAAAATTGAGTAATGCCTATTCTTTGTACATGATTATTTTCACTTGAGTCATTTTAAGACCCTGGAGTAAGTCAGGCTTTAAGAAAGGTTGTTATAAAGAAAAAATCTCATTAAAATCATATATACATAAATATCTGATTTACTAAACAGACTTTTTTAAAAGTTTGTGCTTTGTGAATTGTTTTGCAAGCAGGGACACAATCTTTAGACGCCATATGATAAAGTCCTCAAAGAAACAGAGCTCCCCAGCAGCATCTTGAGATATCTCTGAGAAATAGGGTAATCCATTTTACACCAGTACCATCCCTCTAAATATTAACAGCACAACATCATCATTAAATAGCTAACTG
Source organism: Apteryx rowi (assembly GCF_003343035.1). NCBI lineage: Eukaryota > Metazoa > Chordata > Aves > Apterygiformes > Apterygidae > Apteryx > Apteryx rowi. Next base: position 38,710 of record NW_020450909.1, on the reverse strand, counting down.
TAAGCAGGAGCATGTGAAGTTCACCTGTGTGAAGGATACCTCTATCCAGCAGAATGCAGATGCACACTACACAGGACTGTACCCAGAGAGACAACAGTGATAAGATTTCAATAAATAAGTAGCAAGCAATAGGACAATTACCTGAGAGATTAATTTGGATTCACTTCACAAGTTAATGCCGTTGCATGTGCTAATCATCTTGACTGGTAGGGTACAAACGTACTCTACAAAGAAAACATCTCTGACTGAGATTATGTACTAGCTTGCAACCAGTTCTAGCCCATCACTGAATTTACCAGTTACAATGTACGACTACAGCCCAAAGACCAGCAATATACAAGAGTGAAACATGGCTACACAAGGGGACCAACCAATAACCCACTGAGTTTGAATGCTGAGAAGCTCTAAACTCTCCCCGCTTGAAATACCTTTAAGTGTTAAGCCTTAGACTCCAGTTACAGTCTCAGTTTGGGAGCCAAATTTAAAGATCATGTATCCTGTACTATATGGTGCTCAATACACTACAGTAAAACAGCATAAAGAATCTACTGCACCCGTATGTAAAGTTATATATATATTTATATTTCACCTATTGGAAGCTGTGCAAGTTTTATACTATTTATTCAGTAAACAAAACAAATAAAATGTTTTTTTTAAACACCTTGCCTGCATTTCTAAGAAACTGGTATTTGTTTTATTTTTAAAATACATACATGGCATTCCTAGCAAGTGAAACTACTTAAGAGACGGTCATGAAAAGCCATCTCACAGGAGGGGCTGAGAGAGGGCTTGTGATGATTGTTATTTTTGTTAGTTCTGCAAGTAATATGTAGGGTCTCTTCCTGCACTAGAAACAAATAAAATTGAGATACATCTCTGCCTCACTGAACTTACATATTTTCAGAGCTAAAACAAAGCAGTCTCTGATGCTGAAATAGGCTAAAGGCAAACCAAATGCTAATGAAGTTTGTGGAACCCATCACCCAACTTTTCTACTACATTTTTTAATTCTGTAAAGGAAGCATGAGGTGAAGGAGTGTGGAGAAAAGCTAGGAGAAAAAACTAAAGGAATTATAACTACAGGAGAAAAAAATTTGCCCTATAAATAAAGAGCACCCTAAAACACACTTACAGACAGTGAGCAAAAGCACTTTGAAAAAAAGAATAGCAGTAACAGGTAACCACCTGGTATAAGTTAGAGCAGCCGAAGGACTACTCCAAATTATTGCCTATCTACACTAGCTCCTAAGAGGCTACTTCATAATCACAGATGAAGGAAACAAACCAGCTACATATCTGTTCTCTCCCCAGGATCACACTCCTCATACCAGTATCAAAAAAGAGACAATATAAAGCTAGCTATACCATGTCTATATTTCCAGGGGTCTCTCCACACCTAATTTAACCACATTTAATGACATTTATGTCATATATAACTTTACAGGACCAAAGCGGTGTGGAAAGCAGCCTTGGGATCTCTCACGATGCCCCTCAGAGGGATACGGCATGTCCCATTTGCACTAATAAAACAGTAACTATGAATCCCTTTAGTGCAGCTTAAATAAAAACATAACTTGTTTTGGTGCTGTTCCTGTGAACAGAAACAACTAGCTGTTTGGGGATGGTGAAGAAATCCTGGCAATGGGATTAATGCCTTGAGGATAATCTTGCTATCACTCCTCTCTCATCTAGACCACGAATCCTGACACAGAAGAAAATGAAAGTGGAATATTAGGCAGGAATCAGTCAGAATCAGATAGGCTTACCCTACGTTTTCAATTTCCTAAGACTGGACAAGGATAGACTCTTTTTTAGAGATCTCCCTATCTCTTATTTCCTTATTTCTTTCTATCCTGCTGCATAAGCATGCTTGTTAGGGAAGCTGAGACTCAATACTGTGTTACAGATTTGCTCACAAGAACATAATATGCCCTGTAAGAGCTACTTCCAGCTAGATGTAACAAGAAGAAATACTGAAAAACCTGCATGTGTAGTCCATGCTAAGAGAATCCAAGAATATACTGTATCAGGATACACAAGGGGTTACGAGTAAGTGTGCTACTTTAGCCCAGATCCAGCAAACAGGATTATCAACAGTGAGATTGTAACAGACAATGTGATCAGGCAGTTCGAAACCACGACAGAAGAAAAGAGATGAATATATTAGGGAAGAATATTAACACACAGAAGAGTGGAAGTTTCCAAGACTCAGCAGGACAAACTCCTAAGCAAGCTGGTTCAGTGTGGAGCCTGATTTGAACAAGGCGTTGGACTAGATGACTTCCTGGGGTCCACCCCAGCCTAAATGATCCTGTGATTAAATCCTGTCTGGGTTTTCATGTAGGGGAGAGTGTTTAGTCTTGTCAAGGCCTGTGAAATCTCTTCCTTTTAGCAAAACACAGATATCTCTAGAACAACTCCATCTGATCATGACATCTTAAACAATTCTGAAGTGTTTTCATAATTTACTGACTTCTCCTCCAGTCAATACAGGTTTAAACTTCACATAAGGATTCTGGTGCACAGACACTGCAGTAATAGTGTACTGTCTTGTTGACATGTCTCCCTGCTGGTGAGGTTTTAAACGTTATCCAATTTCTGGGTTTCTCCTTTACCCAGACCATCTGGAGAACTGGGCTTAAACTTGTATAGTAGATAATCACTAACCAGTATATACTAGGTATATGTGATTGCCATTTTCTACATTCATGTAGAAACAGTAATAAAAAAAAAATCCAAGCTGTGTCTCCCATCTAAAACTGTAGATCATTTTATGACTGCAATGGCAGCAAAGATCAGATAGGCTCATCTCATCCATAAGAATAAAAGCAAGCTATTTTTGCACATTTGGGCATGTATCTGTTACTGACACTCAGAAAGAGTGAAAACACGCGGTTGGTTATTTCATTACCATTTGCTGTCTGACTAATAGGTCAGTGTGTTCTCTGACAGTTCACACACTTACATACCAGTACTGCTTTTTAAAGCTGCTGTTTGATTTTTCAAATGTAACCATAGGTTGAGGTCTCACCTCGCTGGTGACTGTCCAAAATCTGTTTCTATCTCCATAAAACCAAAAGACACAAAAAACAATAGTTTTGTCTTTTTCATGCAACTTTACAGTTCACTTTCCCAGCCATATAAAGAGCTCTTATTTTAAGCATTCTCTATTGAGATCTTCATGACGATATTTGATCCTGGATCTTTCCAAGCCCTGGTGTCAGCAGCAAACTAACACCAATTCAGTTTTCACCAAGATGCACTATATGATTAAATATTTGTCATTTAAGTATCTGTAAAACTATTTGCATGTGAAGTCCAAGTATTTTCTTCAAAAGGCTTATCTTACAGCTAGCCTTTCCAACAGCTAATGGTATATTATTAAAGGGCTTGCCAACTGGGCAATTCTCGAGCTCTAAGGACTTGATTTTCCATTGCTGTGGACCCTGGGTTGTCGTTGGTATCTATGTGCAACGTGGACAAGATGCTAAAAAAATAGGATGATGTATTTTTTTTCACCTTGTGGAATCATTTGTCATTGCAAATCCAAGAGGAAAGACAGGGATACACATAAGAGGATGTTGCCATGGAGCTATTTTCTGAGCTGCTGGTAAAGGCTGAAATCAAGGCTCCAATTTGTCTTGGGATATTACAGTCTCCAGTGTAACACCTTAGAGGTACACACTTTAAAAACTGACTAGCCTCAAAAAGAGTCTACCATTCTTCACCATTGCTCCTTAAAACTAATCAATAGAGAGAACACCCTGAATTTTAATGCCTCTAATGGCACCAGAATCAAATCTGTTGTGGTCTGTAGAGACATATTCTGCTAGAAGAGAAAACAAGAGCATGGAGATCATGGTAGGAGGGACTGATCACACAGTTTTGCTCCCTCTCCCCTTACACAAAATTCTGCCCTACATATCCTGCACATATTCCACTTTACAAACAAGATTCAGCCACATTCTCAATACATGCCTTGTTGTTTTTCCTCTTTTGTTTGGGCCCATAGTACATTCTGGGCAGGATTTCACAAGTATGTAGTGTTCTGTGAGCATCGTACTCCAATGATGCTGGGGGGTGCCTAACTTTAACTGCAGCAAAGTTTTAGAAAAATCTCACATTTTATAAACATATATGGCAGGCAATGAATATGCAAATACCATATGAAGGGCTTCCAGATAAGTCACACTTAAAGTCCATAACCAAGTATTATATGCACCATCAGGTGAAATTTTTGTTTGTTCGTTTTTTTAAAATATTTTTTTCCTTGATGTTCAGAACATTTGAAAAAATATGTGGATACTAGCTCCATATTCTACATATTAAGATGAGAAATAGCTTCTAGTGCTGTTATACAATATTGTATTACTGTTTCATGTGAAGAAACTGTGAAGCAAAATTATAGCTCTTAAGTGTTACAGCAAAATTTACACATTCTTTTAACCACTAAGGCTTACATAATGGCTTGGACTTCCAGCGAAATTGAGTTTGAAACCTGAAATTCATGACAACACAAGGTACAAAGCATTGGAGAATTGAATCTTGTTAAACCTTGTAACATTGCTCAGTGAAGCAATAATAGTTAATTTTGTTGTCACATTTTATAGACAAGTGAAGCACTCARAATTTACTAATTTTCCTGAGATGACATGTTAAGGCACAAGAGAGTGGAACAAAACTCCTGACTGAACTAGAATCTCTGAATAATCCTTCTGGCCTTGATAGAAGACAGTTGGCAGAAATTCTTCAAGATTTGAATACCTACCTCCCTTAGACATCTTTGAAAGGTCATACTTAAATATAGATATACACACTTAAATAAACACTGCTTGCTTTGTGCTCTTGCCTACAAAGCTACCCCCATAGGATAATCTTTTAATTACCTATCATGGGAAAAAAAAGCATTTTCTGGCGCTAGAGTGCGTAGTTACAGACCCTAGGAACAATTCTAAACATTGCAACATAAATGTAAGAAAGTCTCCTCTGTGCTTCAGTTTGTCTATTTATCAGATTAAACCTTTACTCTAATTGGCATCAACTTTACAGAAGAAAGAGCCTTCATCCATCATGGGTCTAATATTCTATTGCCTTGAACCTTCAGTCTCATCTACATCTGCATACAAAATGAGGATAAGATACTAGCAAAATCAAAAGATAATAATGTACATTCATTTTACAAAGATGTAAATGGCAATACAGAGTGCAAACCAGAGGCCTTAAAACTGGATGAAGAATGCACAGAACTTCAAGCACTAACAAAGCTTAGATTCACAACTTTTTTGAAGAGAGTAGAACAGCAATAAAACTAGCGTAATTCTCAAAGTAATATTCTCAGAAGCAAATTGGGACTATGATTAATCAAGAATATAAACACCTAAAATTCTTCAACTGCCATGATTGTTTACTACTAATTAAACGGGTAATTTTTTTCACACTCCATTTGCAGCAACATCTTCTGTTTGAAGTGTTGTAAAGATGTTGTGTTGGTCCAATACAGAAACAAACACTTGTTAATTTCCCCCTTTGATGGCTCCGCACTTTGATCGATTCAGTTCCTTTTATGACTTCAGGGAAACTGGCTGTTAGATATTTATTCAATTTCCTGGTCTTAAGCACAGTGAGAAATGGCCATATGAAATGCTTGATAATCATTAACTTTGGCTCTTTACATTGTTATTCTGTGTCATTGTGCAGGAAAGATAAATATTAAGCTGTGAAGAAGTCAGACTAAGTATAAAGATCAATATTGCATCCTTTTGTTGCTGTGATTCTTTATAAAATATTTTGGTGTACTTGGTGTATGGAAAAGGTCTGAAGCAGGGTTTGTCCACAGAGCTAAAAATCTGCCAGAAAATCATGAGGGAAGGAAGGATGTTTAGAATTGGAGTAAGTCTGATTACTGTAAGCTTAAAGCTCAAATCAGATAAATTATTTAGGATTTAGATTTTCAAATGATAAAAATCTGCAAGCTGTTGTCATGTGATTACGGATTAAAAGGGCAGCTACTCTCAAAATGAAGTGCATCTGGAAGCTATCCACCATGTTTAACTGAGATCCTGTGGCAACAGATGCACAACCTTATCTGAATCCAAAGCATAAGGTCTTCCAATTTTGGGGTCCAGTGCAGTATGAACCAAAGACTAGTGCACAGTAAAACAACTGACACTAAACCTTGCTCTGTCATGTTAAAGGTTTCTGTTAGCAGGGTTCAGCTGCATCTTTCTGATATTCTTCTTTTAGTACACAATTTTGAATCTTCAGATTTTCTTTTTAAACCAATTTTCTTTAATTGAGTCAAAGACCTTTTTAGGCTACTGAGCTGAAAAGGATACTAGGAAATTATTCAGAAAATATGAATTTCATGCTCTGGGATGGGAATGTGAAAAATGTACTCATTATAAAACACCCTTGGAAAACATTCTTGTAAGAGAAAGAGTAAATCATAAACCCTTATTCTCCCCATAGAAAAGTGTTAATTAATGACATGACTGAAAACTGTAAACATAAAACATAAATCTAAAACAACATAAAACCCAAAGAGTTTGTGAATTAACTTGACACATGTACTACTTTAACATGCCAGCACAATACTTTTTATTGTACCCCATATCCTCCTTTCTTTTATACTCATAAAAATGTATATATTCCCTCTTTAAATCTCAAAACTTTTGGGTTAGGGCCAGTGTTCCTTTTTTCTGAAGCAGCGTGATCTACTCGGCAGCTATGAAGGCTGGATCCCTATTTCTGGAACTCCTCATGGGCTGCACTGATACAGCAAGAGGAGGCTGAGTTTATAAGCAGGAAGAAGAATGTGTGCAGCCTGATCCCATTCTCCCACATGAATGCGGATGCTAAGAAAACAAGTAGCAGAGTGTATGCAGGTACTGCTTGTCTTTAAGGACTCTCTGATCTGCCTACCTGACTGCTCCTCCTCTACCCTGAGAAAAAGACGGTGAGCTGCATGGAATTGTCCCTTGGGCTTGTGAGATTGTGAGCCACCAGCTGAACAACACTGCTAATGAACAACAACAGCAACAACAAAATAGGGCCCCATCACATAAATTCAACTTGTACATCGGCTTAAGTGTTTATGTAACTGCAGACTACAAAATACACTAATAAATACAGGCAGATATGAAATTCCCAATTGGGAAAGACCACCAGAACAATAGTTTCCTCTCTAAAGAATGCATATGACAATCTAAACCCACTTTTCAACAAGCAACCTTCATGTATAAAGGCCCAGTTTCAGAAAAACAGGGAGAAAACAAAGATTTTCTGTTTAAAAGCAGAGCTTCCACAAATCTAATCCTGAATCCTTGTTAAGCGGAACCTTCTCGGACATCAACAGTATGACCAAATGAATAAGGAATGGGGACTGAGGAAATACTGACAATACTTTTTTGCAGTCTCCTTCACTGTCTCCTTCCCATTTTCCTTCAACTCACTGATCCTTTACACATTTTTAAACAAATAATGAATAACAACTACTTAAGAAAAAAAAGTTCAGCAGTGAAGCAATAATCCATGGACATGAAATACATTCCTCATTTCTCTCTCCATTCAACTTTGCAGCTACATGAAGACAGTAACACAGTAAACAAGCCTCCTCCTCCTCCTCAACACACTTCAAGTCATTCTTCCCACACACAGCTGCCACTATCATGCATATTTCAAAGCCTCCATCTGGGCTTGACAACTGTACCTTCCTTTCTTCCAGCCAAAAGAAATACATGTCCTACTCAAACATGCCTGGACAATATCACGCTGTTTATTTCAGAAGAGAAACTGCCACTGGTGTTCCACAACTAGGTCATGTGGGTGGAAGCCCCCATGTTAACCTACATGTTAACTATGTAGTTAGAGCTACCATACATCCATTTTTTTCCTCTTTTTCCAGTTGGAAATTGTCTCCAGGCAGAATGTGAGGATTTGTGGTACTTGTCCAGGCTGCTGAATGTCTGATTTTTTTGGATAAACATCCACTGCTTACATAGGGATTAACTTCACAGTATATATCCAGTAGGTTCAACATTTCCCAGAAATTCTTGATTTGTGCTGCATGTGCTACACAGTGCAGGTACACCTACTTCTGTCCACAAATATGGCAATACTCCCCATGGCTACTGCGGGCTTTGAGGATGCCCTAAATTTGGCAGACGTAAGGACCAGATCTCAGACTCTCCCTGCTGCAGGATCATCCTCTTCCTTCCAGCATCACTGCCCTGCAGCGGAAATCACCCACTCTCAACACCTATGGTAGCAGCCTACATTCTGCCATTTAAGCTGCTGCTTCTATTCCTTTCTCCTTCATCAGCAGCCTTTCCACTGCTCACCCATCCTATATAATCAAATATGCCTTCCCACATCTATCATGCAAACAAGCACCCTATTTCTCCCCATCTCTTGCTCTGCAGCAGCTGAGGAGGCATCGAAGTTGAGGACAGGGTCCATAGCAAGACTGGGAAGGGGTGAGGCCAAGAAAGGATACAGTTCTTGTCTCGGAGAGGAGAAGAAAGTGGGGACGGAATGGGAGTCCTACTCCGCCAAGGGGTAGGAGCTGCTGCTAAGAAGAGTGTATTCCCTCATCCACACCTAATGGCACTGTCCCCCCATAAATATCCACACGCATCCCATCCCTCTGTGGGCAGCAGTAGCAGCAAGTGAGTCACTGTGTCTGACTGGGTAGACTGGAGGTGATGTTTGATTATCTGGACAGTCCTGCTTGAAGAGACAGTCTCAATTCCATCCCCATCCCATCCTGCCAAAAACACCACCCTGCCCCAAACCCGAAAGGCTGAATGGGAGGTAATCCATGAGCAGCACCTGGCTCACAAATCACCTTCTGGACCATGGGGGATGTTTTAAAATATAGGTTATGTGACAAAGCTAACTCTATGAAGGGGTTTTAATGACTATATATCCAGCAAATTTCAGTGGCTTGCATGCTGGACCTGCAGCTGGTTTAGCTAAGAACTCTCTGCAGAGGGATGTTGTGAAGCTTAGTCAGCTAATATTTCATAAGTGCTTTGAGTGCAATAGCACTACAAAGCAATCGTACTCTTAACAAGACACTTGCTACCAGGATATATTTATTTTGTCCGAAAGAGAAATCAGAAGTTCTCCATGTACATATGCATTGCTTCTTTCTTGGAAGATGGAGGACTAACAAGATGATATGAAAATAAGTATCTATAAAATGAATGGACAAGGTTGGCTATTTGGAATAGGCACTTTCTACCTATTTACACTATTTACTTATGCTTTCTTTCAGGAAGACCACCAAGAAGGAAAACTGCAGAGGAGACCTTAGTAGAAACATACTTTCAGCCCAGAGCACTCATAGGTGCTAGGGAAGAGATGTAGCCTAGACCTTTCGCCACCTTACAGCCACTACCTGTCTTCCTATTTTAACAATATTTCCAACAAACTGAGATATGGCCTTAATTTCTATAACCTGATCATTCAGGCTTTAAAATTTTTCTCTTATATTTGTAGTGCTTTGGAGGTCACGCAGGCATTTTATGCAGACTGCTGGTACACTTAATCATTTCAGCAGTTTCCTGCAGTAAATCAGGAGACATTACATTAATAAAAGATGGGGCTGTTCCAGCTTTGATTCATAATGCTGAATCCTCATCTACCTGGCTTAAAAGAGTCCTTTAAAAAGGCCAGTTTTCTCTATGGAATTCTGAGTATCAAGGATATGTTTTTTCTAACACAAGGCTCATGCAGAAAATATACATCCAAGGCCAGCATCTTGAAGCTGTGTAGAAGGTGCAGATAAAGAGCACACTAGAGTGATAGAGAAGCAGTGCTAACTGGTGTCTGCACCACTACCCAGCCAGAAAGACCTCCTCTGAATATACACCACTGAGATACAGGCATACCATGCAAATAAGCATCTCATATGACTGTTTTACCTCCATCAGTGCACTTCTTTGTCTGGCACAGTACAGTATCTGGAACTCTATGTAGTCATATTCATTGAGAACAAGATCCAAATATAGAAAAATGTCAGGTCTGAGAGGGAAAGATTGGACAAAAGTAGGCTTAACTTATAGCATATTATTATTCTTTGGTTGCTTCTTCAAAATACTTACTAACCCCTGTAGACAGGATGCAGCTAATGAAAAAAAAAAGATTCAACAGTTTATGTTTTCTGGATGTGACTTGTTATTGTATTCTCTCCTTGCTTTCACTTTTATATTTCAAATTCACTTTTGCTTTCACTATCTCTCAGTACAGATATAATTCCTGTGAAATAAGGATAACTATGAATGATATGCAACTTTCAAGATTACGTTGCTCCCATGACAGTGGTCTTGCCCTTGCTAAAGGAAAATAAAGCAGGTTTTCAATGAATACAGCTGGCAAAATGTTTCTGAATAACAATTTCCCACTGCAAACGCTGTTTCCTTTGTAATGTAGATTTTGTCTAAGTATTTTAATGAAAACTACCAAGTGTTTTGTTTTCACTTGGTACTGAAACCATGAATTTGAAATATTTTTTCTAATTTTTTTTCCATTAGAAATTGTGACTGACTTTTTCTTGCAATTTTGAATAAATTCACAATTTCTAAACTTACAATCACACCAGAATAGATTAAAAAAATCAATAATTTAGGGCCTTATCTTACAAGGTGCTGAAAACTCTCTTATTTCTAATTCACATGCAGTATGGTGTGGGTGTTGGGTAACATACACAACTGGAAGTCTGACCTCAACTCCTGTGCAAATTAAGCAGAAAGGTATGGATAACAGAGAAATAATATCTCCCCTCTGGCTGCCAGACATAATGCCAAAATACATCTGTAGATTGTGACTCTTATCACTAGGCAGTTGTGAGCGTTGGTTGCAATGGCATGCCACACAGATCAAACCCTGTGGTAGTGCCAAAGACCATCTAAGGCCAGTTATTGGAGGGATCCACACTGTATTTGTGTATATATTTCCCACTAATGGGCCTTCATCCTGATCAGCCAGAAAGGAGAACAGGACGAAGGCTACTGGTGCTGTTTGTGTGTGCAAGAGTGCTGAGTGTTTCTGTTTGTGTTGATCTGCACAGCTGGTCATGTATACATATGCGTTGTATACGTGTGTTTGTGGGTGTACCTACTGGGCACATGCTGCGCCTCTCTACTGGTTGGACCTGGGGAAATGGAGTTGCAGCAGGCTCATCTCTATCAGGCTACCAGATTCAGCAACCCATCACAAGAATGGAAATGCTTCCATGTAGGTTTGAGTAGGAAGTTACCACTATGAAATGCAGATTTCCCCCTTCCCCTACTTCTATATCCTAAATCACAACAGGTATACACCTGTTGTACACACCTGCATGCACTCCCAAGCCACCCACACAAGCAAGGACTAAATACTTACATATGTTCACATGAAAAAAGAAAGTTTTTTCTATTAACAACAATAATAATCGGTAAGTTAGGCAGTATTTCAAAATATTTTTGTTTGCTTCACTGAATGCAGCCAATTTCCATCCTTACAATGACAATTATGAGATCAGTTTACTTATTACAAAATATAAAATACAACTAAAATAATTTCAGCATCTCACTAAAAATATATAAATAAAAAGAAAGAAAAGATAGAAAATGTTTGAATAAACAGTGATTGCTGATTATCCCATACTCCACATTATTTATATTTTTCAATTGAAACATCAATTTCTATCAAGGATCTGTTTCTGAATTGGAAAATTTATCATTAAAAAAATTGCATGGCAGACTAAAAAAAGTGACAAGATTTTAAAACCATAATAAACATTACAATCTTGATCCATTATGCTGAACACTTATGGGTGTTTTTTCCTGTAACCCAGATGGTTAAAAATTTACTCAAAACTAGAAAGCAAACCTAAGATTCATAATAACATAAGAACATAAGATTCGTAATAACATGATTCCGAAAGCTGTTTCTTTGAGGCTATCACTAGACTGAAATCAAGCTCTTCTGAAGAGAGATGACTGATTCTTCAGTGCTACTGGGCTACACAGTGTTTTAAAAAGACATGACAATGAACCTGTAGAGGTCAGGTATTTGGTACAGACAGGGTGAGGATGCAGAAGACAAAATAAAACAGTGAATGAACAGTGAGAAAAGACAGGATGTGTGCATGGTGGGAAAAGAGCCTAAGGAGTACAGTGGTAATAAAAAACAGAAACACTAGACAGGAAAATACAGGCTTTTGGAAGAAGATTGGTTGTGCAACTGGATCTGGGACACAGCTAAAAGATCAAGGAGATGGTGCTGGGTAAGAAGAGATTAGGAGGAATAGGGGTATYGGAAGGGGATGTTGCACCAGTTGCCATAAGCAAAAAAGAGCAGAAAATACAGTGACACCTAACAGCTGTCTGTAACTGAGTAGCCTGACTGAGTGATAAGGGCAAGAGCAGAAAAGGACAAAGGGGGAACATCTTCATTCACATGGCTAGTAGTAGATGAACAGAATCAGCCCCTGCACACCCTGAAAGACATTTATGTTTTTGTTTATACGCTGCAGGTTGAATATTCAAATCAAGAAGTTCAGATCAAATCTGGCTCAAACCCCAAAAGTAACAAGAGGTCCCCCCATCCTTTTCTAAAACACCTCTACATAAAATAAATCTTGTGATTTTAATTCAGCCTCATCATTAATGGGGAACAAAACAACTTTTAATTCATTTGGCAGTATCATTTTAGTAGCTTCTGCCTCAGACCATGAGAAAAGAAAATAAAACTTAGCCTGAAATACCATAGGACTAATAACATAGAATATTATCCCTGAAAATTTAGAGGTGTTTAGCTTCTGAAATTAGGTTGGCACAGAAGTTAAGGAGATTTGAATACTAATCTTCTATAATCATATGTTTAGAATTAGAAACAATCATTAGCTCCTTAATAAATACAGGAATATCCCTTTCTAGGCATGGTAAGTCATGAGACAGCTGACCTTAAAGCTCTCTGCTCTCTCTTGTTAGTTGGAGTTCTTTTACATTCAAAAACTTAACAGTGTCTTGTAATTCAAACCACTGCAATTTTCTAACTATGGTTCATTAATTGGTCAACTGAACTGATTTCAGTAGTAAAAGGCCATTTTACTCCTAGATGTGCACAGTGTGTGGAGAGACGACAGAACGGATTTTATAAACACAGTTTAATATTTTTATATGATGAGCAGCATGAGTAAATAACAATTATATCAAATCTACACAAAGATGCATATGCATTACCAAAAACCCCAAATCCCTTTCAGCCTCCTGAATGTCCATTTTAAAAGTACAGTGCTGTGCACCAGTTGCACAAGGTAAAGGTTTCCTTCATGATTCATGCATTCCCCAGTTACCCCTGCAACGTTCAGGAATGTGGCTAATTGTGTCTAATGCACATGCAGATTTTCAGTTCTTGGAGCACAGCTATAACAAGCAAATTAAGGTCAAGAAAGTTTTCACAGCATGGAGTTTTAATTTGTAAGCTGAAGTGAACAGCAAATGGGGACCTCTGCATCTGTCAGCGCATATGGCTTCCAACTAAGGGCAAAGTTTTGCAAGCACCCTCCACTGTGCAGAAGAGTGCTAAGCTAAACAAGCTGTGTGCAGGGAAGTGGTACTGTGTCACATATGTGTGTGGCTCTGTGTGTGTGTGTGTGTGTGTGGTTGTGTAGGAGAAAGAAATGGGGGAGGGGGCAAAAGAGGGAAGGGAGTCTGAGGGAGCTAACAAATGCTGTTTTTGCCAAGAAATACCGGCTACTTTGTATCTCCACATTTTGTTTTTCCTCACATCATCCTCACAGCTGCCAGCCAAACACCTAAATAACAGTTTGTCTCAACACCAGGCTCATCAGCACGGTGCACTCTTTGACCTGCTCAACCCAGGTACAAAGTCATCCTGTCAGCTCTTCCTTTTCTCTCCCACTTTCTCTACTTGCATCCTTTAGAGAGCTGAGCCTGAACAAGTAGTTGGGCATAAAAAGCCCAATCTTCTCTAGGTTAAAGTGTCCTATTGAAGTGTCTCAGGATCACAGAGATGCTAGGCTGAACATTAGCTGTATGAAATGCTTCCAGCACTTCAGCCACAAGCTCTTTACGTGTCTCACAGAGAAAACATCCCTTCTGCATTCATACATTTTACCAATTTATATAACAGTATTAAAAGTCAGCAGTTTCTTTTCTTCCTCTTGCATCTGATCAAGTATATTTAGGAGCGTATGCCACCTGTGCTCTGCATGTGGAACTCCCACTCCCACCGGATTCTAATAATAATAGCAATAATAATAAATAACAATTTGTTACTTATGTGGTGCCAGGACCAGAAAGCTTCAAGACACCTGCTAAAGTATATGCAAATGGAGCACACACACACAAAACAACTAAGTAAATTCACCCTCAGGTACAAAAACCCCTAGGTTTAAAAATAAAGATTTTAGCAATATACAAATGCAGGCAGAGCTTTTCAAAAGCATGTAGGAGCCAATCAAATCCCAACAAAGTAAAAATAAAGTACCTTGTTAAGTCCTAATACATCCAACTCAAGCAATCTAAAGTGTCTAGTAGCATTCCTAGGGGTTTACAGGTAAGCTTCAGTTAAGCTGTTTCACTTAAACTAACTCATGGCAAATCCCACCACCACCACTACCTTTTCTACCCATTCAGATATGGTTTACTTGTACCTTGCTTTATAAGAAAAGCTAGCAAGTAATTAGTAACGGATTTGGCCTTCTGCTCTCCTGCACCTTCTGCTCGAGTTTATCTTTACCAGGACACCTAATATTCAGCTGGTAAAAATCCAGTGGTGCTACTGTTGTCTTAAGCTATACTGTAGACTGTCCTCAAGCACTTTATAACTAATGTGACAAACACCAACAAAAATACCTGAGCTATGTCAGTTGCATAGATTTCAGTGGAAATTATATAATTGTACCCTTTGGCAAGTGTTTTCATGGAAAATCCTACTATAAACGGGATGCTTGCAAGGACAGTGCAAGACAAGGTGTTCAGGGAACACAGCATCAGCCATTCAAATGTTTGTTTCAAACTCCAGAGGGTAAATTGCATGGACTGACCTAAGTTGCCAGAAGCTGTCTTCAAACAAATGAAAACCAGGTTCTAATTTCCTCCCAGCATTTCACATAAGCTTGTTTCTAGCCAATAGAATCTCTAAATTTTGCAGTATACTGCAAAAAAAAACAACCCCAAACCAAACAAATCAACAAACACCACCAAATATGTGAAGAGAGTGTAAAATACCCTGAGATGACTGGCAAATTGATGATGAAAATCCTCTGAATGCTTAATCCCATGAATTGGGTGTGTGTGTGTGGGGAAATCACCAGATTTTCAGGGCTTTATTTAAGTCTTACAAAAGCACACTTGAAAATTTTAATTTAGTTTAGGTTCTTCCTCTCCAGAAAGTCCAGAAGTTTTACTTCAGCTTTCAACTGATTTTTCTTCTTCAAATTTAACTTTTCCATCCACTGAAGTTAATTACACTCTTTTTCAGTCGTAGTAAATTTATTACGTTGAGTTAAAAAAATCTTGCATAGTAAATGATAAGAATAACAAAGCAAAGGATGTAAGGCTTTGAAGACAAATAACAATTTCAGAGTTTTTGAAAATAGGGTATGGGGAAAAACGTAGTTATTAAATGCAGGTGAATAAGGCAAAACTTGGAAAAGCTTTCATTAAAAAATATATTCACTCCATTCATAGAGCCAACAAAAAGTTTGTGCTTCATTTAGATCCTCAAAATAAGCCTAGGCAATGTCGGTTTTCTTTTTACCTTATATGMCATATATATACTTGGATATCCCAAGGTGAGAAGACCAGGCCTCAGATTCAGCAATTTAAAAGAAAAAAAATGTACATGAGAGGAATTTGATGTGTGTTTTACACGTGCATATTACAAGCAATAATATCGCTTACTTTCAAGTATAAAAACGTGTGCAATATCATGTGAATTTATTACATGCCAGTACTTGTTTCTCTCTCTAATTCTGCTGAAAGCATACAAACCTTCCACTGATGTTGGTCTTTTTAACATTTAATCATTGGAGTTCCATTAGCAATTAAAACTGCAAATAACAAGGAATTCTCCACCTTTGCTGAGCTCCTCTCAGCATCAGAGTCTAAATTAAACTACCACAATTAGAAAAATGCTTTCCAAATACCACGATAGGCAGGCACTGACAACTCCAATGATTAAATAGGGAAGGTTGCAGCACAGAAATGGCTGCATGCAATGGAAGGAATCTGAGATGTTTTAATTTTATTGCTTTGTTTAGATAAATACACATTTGACGTAATCTCTTGCAACAAATCTACATTGTACCATATTTAATATATTGCAGAATTGTCTGTTTTTTTCAACTTTGATTAAATCTTATTGTGGTTTCACTTTGTTCAATCTGTATACTTCAGTGGAATGTCAGGGTTTTGTTATATAATTTCATAGTTTTTCTATTTAGGCCTTTAAACAACTTTATGTCATTTTGCCATATTGTGGCATATTGGCATATTTCAATTTCCATTAAACCTATAATTAAAAATTACTGAGGATACTACAGTTTTAAAATTCCAAGCTTTAGGTTTTATCATTTGAGTGGTTCCCTACGTTCAGCTATAGAGATCAAGTTTAATTTCTTTTTTCAGCTTAAGGACAAAACAAATACCCATGYGGACTTCTACCCGACATCTTTTTGTACATCCTCAGGTTGTTGTAGCTGCAAAGATTACAGCAAAATTTGATTTTTATTAAAAACAATTCTAATTTAAAACACTAAGTTTGAAATTTTCTATCCTAGTTAAGGATTTAATAGGCTATATAAAAATCTTTAATAGAACTTAAGAAGGACCGTCTCACAAAATTTATTTCTTGTATAAACTTATATGGCCTCATTAATATAACATAAATACAGCTATAATGTCAAAAATATATCAATTAAATATTTTATTATGGACTTATATTCATAACAAATCAGGGAAGCTCAAAACTTCAATTTCAATTTCAGCATAGGAATTCCCTGAGATACACTAGATGTGTTGTCATTGTTTAAACCACTGTTTAAAATACAACAGTGTTGTTATGAACTTTGCCATATGGAGGCATATAAGAATAATTCAGTTATCCCTGCCACTAAAATAAAATTATAAAGAAAATCCTCCAACTGCAATGCAATGTATATAAGATTTTTTTCAAAGGGGAATAGAAAATCCACTAAAGCAACTTCTTGAAGTTGTCATCATTTGAAACTGTTCTGGCAAAACTCTACAGATTTGTCATTGTTTCATAATATAGCACTATTACCTAAGTTATGAAATAATATTACTGCCATTAGTTATATCTATAATCATAGAAAGCGATCCCAATTTGTCCTCTCTTCAGCCAAGTCTGCTGCCAACACAAACATTTCTTGACAGCTGTAATTTTCCTGAGAATTCCCAAATTAAATGTTCAACATATTTAAGTCCAATTGTAAAATAAAAACATGCTAATAAAATGTGGAAATGGAACTCTTCAATGTAATGCTCAAACCCCATTCAATCTGTAACACCACTACAAAAAGCAAATGGAAAACATGGTCTACGAATAAGAAATGGTGATACTATTACATTTTTGTTACTGCATTGACAGCGCGATACATAACTGTTTCTCTGACATATTTACAGCCTGAGAAGGAAAAAGAAAACTCTGAAACACACACTTCTTAAAAGGTTCCCTTACGTATATCATTGCCTTTTCTCTCAAATGCATTAAGCGCAATCAAGAAACCTCACCTTGTTATTCTTCAAAGAGCAATCTCTTAGTTTCTTTCCCTGTAGACTGATAAACATTGGTGACTGTATTCTCTGTTATAGTAGAGAACACTGAGATATTTAGAAATGGTGATGAATTACCTCTGGGAATAACGAATAATAATATTTTACACTTCTGTAATCTTTTCATACAAAAGCAGTAAAACACTTGACAAAGGTGCGTGAGTATCAGGGTAACTTTACAGATGATGAAAGAGAAAAGCAGAAGGTGAAATTAATTTCAGCAATGGAAAACTGGGAAAAGTGTCTTATAATTATATTCCACAGACTGTGCAATCTGTTTTCACTTGTGTCCTCTGGGTTGTGGTAAGTTTAACCTGCACACTTTGCAGTGAAACTTGCTCAATTTCAGACACCAAGTCGGTGGCACAGTTTGGAAGAACACAAACTGCCTTTTGATCTCCAGACATCAGCTAGGAACTGCAGTAGTTCAAGAACCTCATGTGAAAGAAACTAAGAGTTTACAGAAGCCAGTCAAGAGAATCTCAAAATCTTTAACACAGATACAGGAACAAATGAAGGACAGTACCACACATACTAGATATTAAGTATTTATATGTGACAACAGAATTAAATTTGTGAGGTATTTGATTATTTGGATAATGATTGACCAAGAAAATCAAGGTTACTTTCAAAATTCAGCTTTATCTTGAAGAGGTAAAGAGCAAAATCTGTCTTTTATTGTTATAATTTTATTAATATTAGTGGTAAGACAGTCTACGTAATGTAACAGCATATGATTAATACTAAGGCATTGTGATTTTATAAGGTAACCAATAAATCTATTACTAATACAAAGGTTATCTTATTTTACACCAGGGAATGACTATATTGGCTGTTTGCAATCAAGCTGGCTTTTTGACCTTTACTTAAGAAAAACGCCCAATTTATTCTTCACTTCTGAATCTTCTGGCCTCTGACATATTCTGGTCATCTGACTTCCCATCGGCAAGACTAAACCCAACTTGGGCACATCCTATCTATAATTTTTACCCATGCTTTAAGCTGCTAGATTTTTTCTTATCTAGAAAATGTACCTCATATAATTTAATATAACTAATACACTAAATAAGTTAAACTTAAATGACAGGTATACAAACTCTAGTTTCTAGTCCTAGTCTTGATAATATGCCTCTCTAAAGTTTTCCAAAGGGAAGAAACAAACTACGTTCTGATGACTTATTTAAACTTAATCAAACTAAATTTAAAGGCATTTTCTGCAGGTACTAGCAAAACTGTGCCTGAGAACAGAACTGATATTTTTTTTTGTAGAACCCAGTTTTCCAGACCATGTATAAAAGTAAACGCAGGCAAACAGACACTTTGCTTTTTTAAGGAATAATAAAAGTATGAGGCCAGACAAGTTTGTATATAAATAAAATTAATTCCTCTCTAGTTTTGGCTGCCCTGAATCAAGAGGTATGAATACCCATGTTAACATTCTGTTATTCAAAATAAGACTGTTAGCAAATCATAACACTTGAGACTCCTTCTAAAATTCTGGCCTTGGTTTTTGTCTCTGTAACTGCCCTGTTCAGTCTGTCAGAGAGCCCTTAAGGTCAAAAAAATCCAAACTGTATTTTGTTACTGTATGTATATGTACATGCATTAGTATCTTGTTTTATTCTAGCATTGTTTGAGGAACAAAGTTTTCATGGAAATTGCACAATGAAAAATAGAAGCTATTTAGACCAGGGCGCCCTTTGTTAACGAGACATACGGTCTTCCTTTGGTACTTGCAGGCTCCACTTCATTCCAGAATACAAATTCTGTTTATTTTTTTGCCTCTTCTCTCCACAACAGTAAGAGAACCAAGAGAAACTGAAGAACAAAACTTAATCCTTACAACAGTAAGAATCCTGCCATTTTAGACAAGTTGGTGCAAAGGATTCCTGAACAAATGTATGTATGTTTATGAAGATAGGGGTGTGACTGCAATGTATGCCAGATGACCCAGTTATCTTTAATTTTGCTACTTCAACTGCTTACAAAACTGAACAAACAGTGGTACAAGTGGGGAAGTACTAAATTCCTGAAAGACTTGTGTGGCTGACCAACCTGTTGCAAAGAATCCTTTCATACTGTCATCATTTTCACCCTAACCTAACTTTTCCTATGAGGCTCAACAACAAATTCATGGGTTGTGATGCAGGGATCAGGGCAGCAGTCCAGTACTGAAGCACCAAAACCTGTAAATGGTGAATCTGAGTCTAACAAAGGCAACTATACAAGAGGTTTTAGACAGATCTCTTGAAATATCTTGAATCTGATTCTTTGCCTTTTTCACAGGAACTATCTTTGAGACTTGTTTTGTGTTGTGAGGTTGAATGAAAAAAACATCATGTTGTAGTTATGAAGCAGCCTGATTATTCAGTTCAATAATTTGATCTGCCTGGCCCACTGACTGATCTTGGCAGCAACTGGTCACCTCTGTGTACCTCAGTTTACTGCCCTATAAAATGAAGACAAGGATACTGCTGTTTTCTAAAGGATTTTAGAAGTTTGAAGTGGAGAAATGATTGTTAGCAGCCACAGTGAGGAACATCCAGAGTACTGACAAAACATATTTCCAGTACAGTCTTCATTTCAGAACATCTCTTCACAATTCAAAAACACCCCCTCTACTGACATGGGGGAGTGGCCACTCTGACATAGGCCTCTACTGACATAGGGAGAGTGGCCAACACATTCACAACTCCAAGGAAACTGAGTCAGTATATCACAGCAGTTAAGAGTCATCAGTAATGCTTATTCTCTCCTTTACTCCAAGGACAGGAGATATTAAGCATGAATATTGGTATCTAAGTAAATATTACTTAGGTATCAACATGTAAAATATTATTGCATGAACATCTAAAATGTCATGGATGGGCAGGTAAAACAGATAAATGCAAACTTTGAGAAGCAGCAAGCCACTGCATTCTCTAAAAGATAAAAATGAAGTATTTATCCTCTTTTCAAACAACATAGCATTACTATACTATACTATACAGAATACTACAGTCTTTAGCTTTGTATTGAACAAGTTCCTCTTAATGCTCAACTTCTATAAACAGTGTAAGGCCTATAAATCTACTCTTTATATTAATACATAGATTTGGAACATTTTGCTATGTCTTGTGTTTTACTTTAAAGGAATTTTAAAGTTTTTACTTCAGATGAGTTTAGAGTAGTTTTTCATAATTTGATTCAAAATTGTGCTACACGCAAATAACTAAATAGCACCTCTGCAAAGCCAGCTATCTAAATCTCTGAAGCACTTACTGATGCTGAGAGTGAAATGTCCCATTACAACTGGATATATGGAAAAAATTCCAAATTAGTTTTCACATTCAATTCATAAACTTGCTTTCGCAAAAACTGGTAGCCTTTTCTGGAAACTGAAAGAACTTCTATATGCTTCTGTGATGTCAAAGATGAAATCTCTGCTTGTGGAGGTACAATCTGTAGCAAGAACACGTCTGCCAAGACTCTGGCATTGCTGATATTTTGTCTAGACAGCCTTTGAATATGACTGACACAGGAACACAGCACATGGCTGAGGAAACTGAAACTTATGGACGAGCTTTTTAAAACTTAGTTAACATACAGGATTTTGGAAGTATGCCTAACATCCTCCAACCATTCCTCCTGGAATCCTCCCCAGGAATCTAACAGAGTTTTGTTTCTTGAAGTCTCTCAGTTGTCCCAGGGGACATAAAGAGAGGTCTGCTTAGGTAAGATGCTACCAGAGGTATTTGGACATAAGTAAATATTGTTAAGAAGTGGAGAGGGCAATCTGCTGGCTACGCACCAAGAAAGGCATTCAAGTAGTTGTGTCCATTATTCGGAAGGAATCAAGACTATTAGGAACTATTAACCTTTTCTCGACTATCAGACTTGACTATGGGTAACACATGACATCTATGAGCTAAAGGACAGAAGTGACTAATTGCAGTTGATAACTGTTCTAGTCTTTATTTTAGAAAGCATTACATATTTACTTGACCTTCTGGGCCATGTCAGAAGTAGCCTGAACTATGTGTATGCTTTGGTGGGAAAGTCCACATGAACTTGTCATAGACAGCACGCTGTAATTTCTTGGGAAATAATGAATATCATGCACTGTCAAATGTTACTTCCAATGCATGACAAACAGCCTTAGTTCACTTAATACTCCAAGGATTTTTAGAACTATAAAAACAGAGAAAAGGGTGAAGGAGATTCAAATACAAGGTTGTCAGCTTTTAGCTTTAGTTGGTTCACATCCAATTCAACTGTCACTAAAGTCAACAGTTCCGCCTTAACTTAATGGGATTTGACTCTAACTTCTATCAATCAGTATCACTGATGACACTGTTCAGCAGCCCAAAAGGAAAAAAACCCCAAACTTAGACATTAGTTTGCATTCCAGAAAAAATCCAGGCCTTAAGACACCCTTTTACAATGGCAGTAAAAGCACCCATTATGGCTATGGATCCTCAGAGGATCAGCCAATTTTTGGCACTCAGCAAAAAAAATTGTCTTGGTTAAATAAAAAATATGGTAGTTCTTTCTTTTCTCTCTCTAAAAAAAAAAAAAGGGAGCTCAATGAACCTTATCTTAACCCTGATATAGAAATTTGCACCCCCGACCTACTAGGTTAAGTGTCTAAGTTTGGTTTCCAAATTCACAAACTTGACCTACTGACTGGGTATCAAGTGTGTAGGCAGTTAATATAGCAATACTTGTGAAACAAGAATGGGGTGCTGTGAAAGGTTTTATCGTCAGGGAACACTGAAATAGAGACTTTTTCAGACTTTTCTGTAACTCAGTAGGAACTATAAAATGTATTGTCTAATTACACTGTGGATTCATAAAAAAAAAAACTTGCT
The DNA here is from genome assembly GCF_003343035.1 of Apteryx rowi. Taxonomy (NCBI): domain Eukaryota; kingdom Metazoa; phylum Chordata; class Aves; order Apterygiformes; family Apterygidae; genus Apteryx; species Apteryx rowi. Next base: position 16,050 of record NW_020450909.1, on the reverse strand, counting down.
TTGATCTAGGTGCTAGGTGAAAGTTGCTATCTTATTTCTGAATCAGAAACCAACTTTCTCCTCCCATCTCCCCTTTTCCTCCCACCCCCTCTCCTCCCAAGCGCACTAGAAACAACACTGCTACTGAGGCAGCAAGGCTATGAAACTGGGGGCAAAAATAGCCCTTGACCAGCAAGGGCCAGCTGCAGCACCTGGGGGCTTCCAGTGGGCTTACACACAATAGCTCACGATCTGGATCCTTATGAAGAAAGGTGAAAAGAAACATCTTTGGTTTGATAGGCAGATTTATGWGTTTGAAACCAGAGCTAACTAGATGCGGCAGGCCAAGCCGCTCAGTGGGTTTTGTGTTGCGCTCTCACCAGCACCTGCCGGGGAAAGACTCCTCTGGCGGGCCAAGGGAACAAGACGTGCTTTCTGCTTTGACAGCACATTTTATGAGGTGGGAGGCAAACACTGGGACCAGCAGGTTCTGGTGTTTACTGCCAGCCCTTAAAAAGAGAGGAAACATGGCAGAAGTATGGCCATGACAGGGCGGCAGACACGCTTTCCCCACAGGGCTCCGAGCCGCTGTGGCCTGCTTCCGCACGACAGCTCCTGGGCTTTGTCCGTGTCTGTCTCCTTGCAAACCACCCAGTTCCGCGGCCGTCGCGCCCGCCTGGCTCCTCTCACGGCTGGCCCCGGGGCCACAACATGTCGCCGTCCCGCTTTAAGGTCACCTCATGGCGCTGCCGTCGAGCGGGGCCGCGGCACCGGGGGGCGCGAGCCGCCGGGCCCGTCCCCGCCCCCGCGCGCGGCGGCGGCAGCGGCCGTTACGCGGGCGGCCTGACGGAGGGGGCAGGGGGGACTTACCAGGTCTATGAAGGTCAGAAATTTCCAGCTGCCTCCATAGGTCTGATGCGCGGGCATGTCAATGGCCTTGTAATTGCACAGGATGGAGCAATAGGACAGGAGGATGGCGGCGCGCAGCACCTGGCAGGGCACCAGCGCCATGTTGCACGCTGCGCAGGGGCGGCCTCCGCGGCGGCGGGCTGAGAGGCAGCGCGCGCGCGCGCGCGTGTGTGTGTGTGGCGGGCGGTGTGTGTCGCGCGGTGTGTGTCGCTCTGTGTCAGTGCGTGTGTTGGTGCGGGCGGGCCCCTGTACGCCTCCGCGCCGCGCTCGGCCCCGGCCGGGGCGTAGCG
>NW_020450909.1:5259-14082 GCF_003343035.1 Apteryx rowi | reverse complement strand
GCAGCAGCAGCAGCAGCAGCAGCAGCAGCAGGAGGGCGTGCGTGCGTGCGTGCGTGCGTGCGTGGGGGCGAGCGCAGACAGTTGTAGAGGAGCAAACGCACAAGCGAGCCCACCTGATAAATGCCGGTTGAGCTGTAACTCCACAGTTACGGTAGGCTGCTGGTTCATATGACCTCCACTGTATGTTGAGAACAATTCACTGTCCTTTTGTGTATTCTTCTGAGGAACCCTCAAGTCCTTCATGTCCCTTAGCAGCAAGCCTCCCACTTGTTTTGTTTATATTCAACACACGTGCACACAGACAATTCCTAGAAGTTTGCATCCTAATACTTGTAAGCGCCTCGAATCGGGGGCCTTATTATCCCAGTATTAAAATGTTAAGTCCAGTATCTGTGCTGTTAGTGCTTATAACTAATCTCTTTGTAATACTGTCCCAGTGACCAGAAAGTTATTAGGAAGGTTCGTGCCCTCAGCCCTGACTCACGATGGCTTTTTCCTCCCTGAGAAGGCACAAAATACAATTACCAGCAGAATCAGCTAGTCTTGGTGACAGGAAGGATTTGAATTTCGGTGCCTGTCATGTTGTGAGGGATCCTTCAGACCACATCCTATTCTGTTAGTCCAGGAGCAAATAAAATAAGTAGCAAGACACTGAAAGACCTCATGAGAGCCAAATCAAGTGAAAGATGAATCTTCGGTAAGTAAGCACTGGTGCAATTTCAGGGATTAGTATTGATACCATCCTTTGTCTAAGGGCAATGAATGAGAGCTTTTTCTGCCAGCAGAGATTTGACCACTGAAGGGATCGATGTTATGAGCAGTTGCGGTTAAGGGGGTCTTGTTCTTGGACTTCTTCACCCTGAAAAAGAAAGGGTCTTAAACTGTTTGACTTGAGAGTCAGTTTAATTGCTCCACCAGCTGGAGAATTTATCACAGAAGGAAAAACACTAAGTAGCAGTGACGTTGGGGCTTGAATTAGACAAATGACTTCTGTAAACGCCATTTCCATACATCTGTCTTTTGCAATAAATATTTGAACAATAAGTTGCTTTATCATAATTATGCTACAGGGAGGCAAAAAGAATCAATGATTCTGCAATGTGTTCCCTACTTTTATTCATCACATAGAGTCAAGACCTCTTGATTCCGTATCTACAGTGTTCAAATTCTGAAAAAATGAAGGATTGTCTAGGGCAACCCGTGCCAGCACTTATCCTAAAAGAAATTAGCACATTTTAAGTTCTCTGCTTATGGAGAGGAATTGTATTTCAGGTATGCACAAAGAATCCACTAGGAGCATGTAGCATGAGTTTCCTGCTATATCATTAGGTTATCTTACATATCAGTTTACAGCCACAGCAAGCACATTAGGCAATCAGACCCTTCTGTTTTCTGTGGTATGTATTTTAGTCTTACGGATTAAAAGAGTTTGGTTTCATTGAAGACTTAAGGTTCAACGTAAGAGGTATCTGGATAAAATGTTATGGTCTACAGTACATAGAAGACCAGACAAATGAGGTTAGTAGTGTGCCCCAATACAAATGAATCGATAGAGTAGACCAGTTGCTGCTAGGGATTTGATGCCTGTGCTGTAGGTATTGCATGGGGCTTTATTGCAGATGAGTTCTTATCTGGACCTGTGGACTGAATGCTCATTAATGGCTGGAGTGCCTTAAGTGAATGCCTCAAGTACATCTGCTTCGCTTTTATCCAAACAGAATCCAGCTTGCATTCTAAGACTATGTCATGATATGAACCAAAGCACAACAGTATGAGTGCAAATGATCAGCAGATTTACTTCTAAAGTGCATTTGTTGATCTGAAGTATAATGCTAGTGTAGAGGCACTCTTAGTGTGCAGTTCTTGCTGGACTTGAGCTTTATAAGCTCTCAAAAGCAAGTACTCTATGCAGATCACTACAGCATGACTGATTACAAACATATACATGTACGTGCTCATGTCTTGCAATCAGCCTCTGACATGGAGTTTTTTTGAGTTGTCTAATGCTTAGACAGTTTATGTCCTCTACTGTTCTAACTGCAACCTCCTGCACCTATGTAGGGGAGCTCACTCCTGGGTCACCTCTATGTTGCTAACATGGCACCACAGACATTAATGCGCACTGAACATCACTTGCTAATTGCCATTCCCTGTTATCCTTTTAGTCACATGCAGTTAAACATCTTCCAGGGTTTCAGCATCCTTAAAACTTTTAAAAAAGGGAAAAACTACAAAACTACCCATTTTGAGAGCCCCATTTTGAATGCTTCTTCAATTCTACTATCTCTTCTTCCATAGAGACTTCAGTAAAGCTCACACAAAATCCTAGCCTCATACAAAGAAAAATGTTCACCCAGCTGTGTAGGCCAAGGTGTAATTTTAAGTGAAGCAGAATGGGTAAACACTTTTGTTCCCCGTTTTCTTCTTTCAGTCAAGAAAATCTCAAGGCAGGCTAGCTAACATGCCAGGCTCGGCCAAGCTTTTTCCTAGTCAAAGGCTCCTCTTTGTTTAGCATTTCTAGACCTTTGAAAGGAAACTTAACCCCTTTGTGGGTGGGTCCTTTGTGCCTGTGTCCTTTTTAAAGGAATATCTGTTGAATCTCTGGACAGTATTATAATGAGGGCTAATTAGATTGTAGGCTGCCATTATCCTTTATGGGCCACGGTGGAGTTTATACTTCCCAGCTATTGAGAAACAGGCAGCATAGTCTTTTGTGACTGTGGCTGAAATACATTTGCAATGGATTTGCTTTTCCTGTGGGATTTGGTCTTAAATTCTTTCAGCAAAGTAAAAATGAGTAATTTTGCTAATTTACTCTTTATCTTGCTATATGATTGCAACTTTTCAGTACTTTGTAAAATGTTTGCATTTCAGCCTTTTGATCAAATCCATAAATCATAGTAAGGTAGACTATTAACATTTAATATATGATATTCAAGGCTAGCCTGTGATTCTTCAGGTCCTGATGTTTAAATATTTGCATATATGTAAATTGTGCAAAGCCTCAACTGAATTTTCATAAGTCACATACTGTAAGTTTATTTGAAAATTTGAGAGTTTGACATAGGTCATACTTGTCATAAAGTGGAGATGTAAGAGAGGCTTAGAAAGGAAAGCTTGTCAAAAGCACTGGTATGTCTYGGATGGGAGAGGTTAAGAAATGCTATCTACTACAGGGAGGAGGAGGCAGGATGCTTGCAAATATGTCAGAGGATTGAATGGAAAAAAGGACTGAAAAGGTGGGTTTCCCATCCAGTTGTTATTATAAATCAGTGAAGCATGCCGTTTTTGCTGTTTTGCCGGTTAGACAGAATAAAGTGTAACATCTTGGAGTCCAAGTTTTAGTCTTTTCTATGAAGGCTAGCAGATGAGAATGCTTAAGAGGGTTTTTGTTGTTGTTTTTTAAAGGAACTACAGTTGTTTTTTTGGACAGCATTGTATTTTGTGAATATCAAAGAATAATTGGGTGAATGGTCTTTGAGAGGTGTTTTGAGACCTGAGCAAGGAGGTGCCTTTTCTTAAGCAGTTGGTTTAAAGGGAAATGAGTTGTTTACAAGGAATTATGCCACAAGCAGTTGCCTCCAGAGAATAGTGCATAATAATGCACACTTGAGCTCGGAGAAAATTGGTGAGTACTGCCTCATCGCAATATGTTCATAATGATGCACCTGATATTTGAGGTAGAGTGTACAAACTGTGCCAAGGTAAGTGTACTTGGACGTGTGGGAGTGTGATTCCCTTTGATTCTACCTGAGCAGATATGCAAAAATTAAGCTTTTCTTGCAATAGATATAAGTGTAATTGTTGGAAACATTATAATTTAAAAGACCACAGGCAAGTACTGAAGAAAAGCCTGCCTATGCCTAAGACAGAAGAGTTTTTAGAACTGTTCTTAAATGTGTGTTTTTTATATATAATGTATATATACAATATATATAGTTCTGCAGTCAGGTGAACTATCATTGAAGGTAGTAGGTGGCCACACGTATCAGAGGAGAATTCAACACAAAGTATTTAGTAAAGGCAGCCATTTATCTGTTGTAACTGGGCCCATTGTTGATACTAATACTAAACTTTAGGCAAGGTTTTATTTATTTATTCCCAATATATTTTCTTAAAATAAGGAAATTTACTTTGCACAGATATAAAGGATAAAAATAGAAGGATGGAGAAAAAAGAAAACAAAAGTGAAAAGGCCATCTTTATGCCAGGTCTAAAGAACAGTGTGCTTAGTAATACTTTTGCAGCTATATGTTTATATGATGGCTGATAATATTATTGCCAATTTAGTTTTAAGTGTAGGCTTAAGATTTAAAGTCAGATAATTAACTGAACATATTTTGTACTGTATACTTCACGGTATGTATCTACATACTTAACAATGGGAAATAGAGGTGGGCCAGAGACAGCCCCTCACTATTTAAAGGAGATATGTGGAACAGAATTTAGGTGACTTGGAAATATCTTCCATTCATCCTTTCTGAAAGTTATACTTTGCATTACTCTGAAAAAAAGACTATGAACTTTCTTGCTGTAATGGAGAAATGTGCAGATAAAATTTGCTGCATTCAGCCTTCCTGTTAGATTAGAATTTCCAATACTGATGCTTTTATATAGAAAAAGTCTTATTGTGCAAATCAGGAGTTGTGAATATGTAAGTGAAGCAGAAAGTGGGTAAGCAGCTTAACTTTTCTTCACATTTGGGTCAGATACATTGTATGCAGCAAAGCTGATTGACTGTAAAGGTTTTTATTTCTTCATTTCATATGCTTTCTAATGATTACCAAGGTCAGTGTTAGAGCAAGAAAGAAAGTTAAGTTAACGGGCCTCTGAGGTGCGAAAGAGCAATACTGATCAGGAATATTCTATCCATCCACAGATAATGTGACCCTCTGTAAACCAGTGCAAATGTTCGTCTGTTGTAGGATACAGTCTAACAAGAATGTAGCCTTTGGGAAATGGTTTATGTGCTCAAAACACGTAGTCTATCAGTTATAAATTACCTGAAGTCCGGTTTTAAGAGGTTACCCATCACACTTGGAGATAGCTGTCAGCAAATTCTTGAAGAAGCTGGGTACACAGTATTGTTTGGGAGTATCAGTGAACAATAAAAAGCAGAACTGCTTGCCATGGAGAAATATGAGTCAGCTTCTTATTCATTGAAAATGCACAAAAGAAGACAAACAAAATTTGCACAAATAATTATGAAGTCTGAAGATTTAACCCTGTATATAACTGTATACTAAGTGTCCACCTTCTCTTAGACCCTCTTTTTAGAAGACAGTCCTGACAGAAGAATTGTTACCAGATAGCTTTTTAGTATAAATGGAGGTACCTATGCAACTAACACACACCTCACCAGGCCTGCCTCAACTTTCTGGATGATCTTGTTAAAATCAGCTCTGTGATGGCTTAAATCCCCTAAGCACAGCACCATGCTACCTCCCCTGAACACCTATGCAAAGGGGCAAGAGGTGGGAAAGAAACATGCAGTAGGAATAGCATAGGTGCCCTACACCAATTTGATAGTGTTGCTTACATAAAAAAGCTATGTTATTGCTAATTCGTACTGAAGACTTAATATGTGTAGTCTATGAATTGAGTTGGAACAAATCTCTTCCCTAAATCACTGATCAAAAGTTGTAGAATTATTTAGCTGCACCCTGTCTCTGCCTCAAATTCTCCATAAGACTGGACTAGCAATGCTTCCTGTCTTATATGCATACTGAAAGTTCTTCTCAGCAAAGACTATTTTATCATATATTTAAAAATTATAAATATGTAATTATACATCACTCCATTACACCTGGGACTTCTGAGGACATCTAAGAGGAAAAAAACACTATGTTTTTTTAAAACAGCTATAGATTCTTTTCTGTAACAACTAACTTTAATGGGCAGCACTGTAAAATCAAGTAAATGTGAGATATCTTCTATTGTGAATCTGGTAATAATTATCTGGTTCAGCTACAGTAGGGTTTAACTGATCAAGAGATAGCAGTAATATGCATCTAATACAACAGTCAGGATACTAAGAGCATCTCATTCACTAGCAGAGAGACAGTGCTGGCTAGCAACGACAATATTAACCAAATCCCCATCTCAAAGATTTCACACAGCCAGTTTATTACCTGGTATGTTATCTGGTAAATCTGACTAGTTACTGTCATTATAAGACTAACATAGTTAAAGAAATTCTGACAGTTGCTAGGGATAATTGAAAATGCATAAGACTTCATTTTTTTGCCAAAATTTTTATGTGAATGGGGGTGGAAGAAATTATGTTTATGGACATTTTGCAAAAAATATATCGCATTTTCAAGCATCTTCAAGTCTTGCATACACTTATGCACCCATTATTATCTATAAGCAACCCAGATGGCACACTGGGATTCAGAACCCAATCTAAACCCTTGAAAGATTCCATATAATTTCAGCTGGTTTAGATGAATCACAAAGCTATCCTTTCCCTTTATGTTTTCTAAACCTAAGGAGTCCAGGGTTTGTGAGGTTTTTTGCTTTGTTTTTCTTGCTGGCTTCCTAATATAAGAGATGTCCTTCTTAACAGAATAAATGATATTTTGAATGTTTACAACACAATTTTGAGAGAGGTATTTTTTTAAATTCAGGAATTTCCAGTGGAAGCTGAGGAAACTTCATATTCTTCACCTTGTCACTGAAAACATATCCAACTCTGTCTATTATCCTGGTAAAAGATTCACTAAGGGACAACAGTCTGTTGCCTGTGATAGAACTGAACATAGCATAATGGATTCAGATGGAAGAACTGCACAAACTTAATTCTTCCTGGGCCAACAGGCCTAATTAAAACCTTATTAATTGTTTTATAATGATATCTCTCCTCTTGGGAATTACTAGTCTGTGATGGGGACATGATGTACTGCAGGTGAATGCAAACTACTAACATTCAGTGTTAGTATAAATTTTAAATGATTACCTAAATCCCTGTGAACTGCATAATTTTAATGTAAAAGTAATCTTTTTAGGGTACTTAGGATAATGGGAACACTTAAGTACTATGTTTTTTCCACTTATTTGATATAGTTGTTCTACCCTTCATGAATAAATTAGCATGCCTAAATAGCTCCATACTTTTATTAGAATTAATCTATAAAGTTTCCTGATTCAACTAACCATCCAAATATGTGTCCAGTTTTAACATCTTTAGTGAATCTGAAGTGAATATTTGATTTTTTTTCTTCTGCATGAGAATGATACAGGATCAAGACTGAGCTCATGCAACTTATTTATTCAAGACCAGTGTTCTGTCATCATTAAAACATTTAAACCAATACAGTAGAGTGTAGTTTCTGTGCTACAACCAGTACATGATAGATTTTGAGTAACATCATTCTTCTCTCAGTAGCACGAGCAGATATTCTTAGTTTTCACTGATGTGTCAGTAAGTTGAAAGGGAAAAGAAATAAATGAACAAAATACCAAAGGAAAACAAAAAGCAGCTCAAAATGAAAGTGTGCATGCAAATGAAAGTATGTGATAGTGGCAGGAAGTGATTGCATCCTAAGTCGTCTACCTTTTCTTCAGATTTTGCATTATTCTCTACAATTATAGCAATGGATTAATTAATTTTCATTAAAAAAGAACAGCCCCCTCCCCAGTGTTATTAGGTTGAACAGATATACCATGTGGAGATTGTTACCATTTGCTAATTTTCAATTAATTTATTAAGATCTGCTCTCATTTTTTAATTTTCAGTAATCAGTGCCACTCTGTTATGAAAGCACCTCTGTAGTCTAGACAGTTCGTACTCATTTATGTGATAAATAATGGATAAATACTGAGTGTGTCATTAGCCGTTAATGCAGTGGATTGATTCCCTGCAGCACATATTCTCCATCCTTGTTTCAGCACTTATGCCACCTGTCTCTTGCACTTACTGCGTGATGCTTCAATAGCAGGGAATGGGGTTTCCTGATCATTCTTAATTTAGCTCATTTTTATCACTCATAAACAGGCTGACAGAAAATAAAGCTAATCTTTCTGATATGACAGAGAGATGGGCAAATCAAAAGGTACTACTACTACCTTTGTGACTGCTATCACTACTCTATCCTGTAGTTTTAGCACAATACAGATTACTTGTAGATAACCAGACAGAATCAGTGAACTTGTTTCTTTTCTCAGATTTCCATTTTCATATATTGCCATTCTTTTGGCCAAGTGGCTGGGACAAACAGAAGTTATTTAAAGTATCTCTTCCCATTGCCTTCTGGTGTAGAAACAGGGATTCAAAGTGAAGTTATTGGCTTTCCACTCTCCACTTTACAACAACAGATATCTGCAAAAGTAGAGGAAAAAGGGAAAGGTACCAGGGACACATTACCTCCTCAAAGCAGAAATATGTGGCGGGCATCTCTTTGGTCTCTCTCTCCAAGACTAATCAAACTCGCACTGTGTAAATGGCAGTACTCCTTTTGTCTGCACTGGGATTAAGTCTGGGCCTCTAGAAAGAGAATCCTGTTCATTAGAGTGCATGATCCCTTGCTTTGCCTCTCTCTGTCACACACACATGCATATGCACACACTTAATATCTAAGAGAATGTAAACAGAATCACAGAATGGTTGAGGTTGGAAGGGACCTCTGGAGATCATCTAGTCCAACCCCCCTGCTCAAGCAGCATCACCTAGAGCACATTGCACAGGATCACGTCCAGGCGCGTTTTGAATATCTCCAGAGAAGGAGACTCCACAACCTCTCTGGGCAACCTGTTCCAGTGCTCTGTCACCCTCACAGTGAAAAAGTTTTTCCTCATGTTCAGATGGAAGCATCTGTGTTTCAG
>NW_020450909.1:0-3284 GCF_003343035.1 Apteryx rowi | reverse complement strand
CTCCTCCACCACCTGTGTCAAGAAGTTGTCACCAATGCTCTGCAGGAACCTCCAGGACTGTTTGTGCCTAGCTGTGTTGTCTCTCCAGCAGATATCGGGGTGGTTGAAGTCCCCCATGAGAACCAGSGCCTRRGAYYRTGAGGCTACTTCCAGCTGTCTGTAGAAGGCCTCATCGACTTCCTCATCCTGATCAGGTGGCCTGTAGTAAACACCCACAACAGTGTCACCCACTGTATACAAGTATTTGTATCAAATCTATACATAAACATTGCTGAAGAACCAACATATAATGAGCTTTGTTACAATCACAAGCTTTTATCTACACACAGGTAGTCATACATCTGCCATGCACGTTCTTTCCCTGACATATCACTGCGCCATACATAACACTTTGTCAGGGGTCAAAAATATCCAGTGCACATAGAATAACAACAATCGCATCAGTCAACTGCCATGACATTGACAATGCTGAAACACACTGCTATTGTCATACAGAAAACTGTTGTTTGTAGCTGTAACATCCACTGTCCTTAGCCAGGCTAAAAACTGTATGTTCTGCATCCTCTATTTCATCTCCTGCTCTGAGCCTTCCACTTTTTTTTTTTTCTGGGTCACAGCATTTGTTGTTTGATGAGCTACCATCTTTGTACTAGATGTGTAAAAATAGCACAATTTTCCATATTTTCCTATTTTCGACTGAAAAGTGTGACAAAGGTGTGCAAATGAGATGCAGCACAGGCTAGACCTTTTCTAGGTTAGCCTCAAATGCTGCATGAGAACATAAAAATAGAAATGTCCCCCTGTGGTCAATTTAGCCCACTGTTCTGTCTCCAGCTGTGTCAGAAGGAGATGAGATTTTGGGAGAGGAAATGATGGATGGATGGATCTGTGATCCATTCCCCTTGTACTCCCCTGACATCTACAATCATTGCATTGAGGATGATAGAAAATGTATGTTCCCTTTAGTGTTTATTGCCCACTTGTCCCTGAATTTGTCTAACCCTTTATGAACCCATTGACATTGACTGCCTCCACAGCAGACACTGAATGCCATGTCACTTCGCATGGCAACAAATTCCTTAAGTTCACTACCTGCTGTGTAAAGCAGTACTTTTAAAATACATTCTAAACTAATCTCCCACTAGGTTCATTGAGTGTCTCTTAGGTTTACTATTGTATGATTTGGTGTATAACAGTTCTATCTGCATTCAGCTTCTCCATCATCTTCATGATTTAGATCATACACCCTTCAGCCCTATTCTAACTGAAAAGTCCCAGGTTTTTTAGTCTCTCTTCATGAGTCAGCTGCTCTTCTCCTTAACCATTTTGGCTGCTTTCTCTTTAGCCTCTCTGATTCCACCATGTCTTTCTTGAGATATGGTGACCACAGCTGCACAGTACATAAGATGTGGGTGCACTGACACTGTATAAAATGGCAATATGCTTCCTGTCTTGTTCTCCATGCCATTTTTGATGTTCAACTTTTTACTGGATTTTTTGACTGCCACCCCACATTGAACTGATGATTTCAGGGAACTGTCAATGATAACTCCAAGATCTCTTCTCTGAGTTATAACTGCCACTTCTCAGTTCATATTGCGTAGGCATGGGGTTTAGATTATTTTTCCGTAGAGTCATTACCTTCCATTTACCTGTACCGAAGCTAATCTGACACCTGTTTACCTGCTTGCCCAGCTTTGCAAGTTGCTTTTGGTCCTCCTGATTACTAGCATGGCATTTCATTACCCAAAAAGTAGTCCCTACTCCATGTCACTGATGAAGATGCTGAAGAAAACCGGTTAAATCACTGAACCCCACTAACTGACTCCACTCAGAAAAATGATCATCAAACTCTTCAGTTTGCATAATCCTTTAACCAGCTTTCAGTCCACAAAAGAGCATTTCCTCCAGCCCTGTGGCAGCTTACTTTCTTTAATAACAGTGTGGAACCTTGTCAAAGATCTTTTGCAAATCAGAAATATTATGTCCCCAGAACATCCTTTATCTATATGCTTACTGATGCCCTCATAGAACTAGAAGGTTACTGAGACAGCATTTCCTTTTACAGAAGATGTGCTGACTCTTTCCCAACGCACCAAGTTTATCCATGTGATCAAGTATCTTATTCTGTGAGATATACTCTACCATCTTATCAGGAATGGAAGTCAGACTCATTGGTCTGTAGTTCCCAAGATCCCTTTTAGAGCCCTTTTTGTAGATGGAAGTTACACAGGCAACCTGGCACAGTGGTCGTTTCTATTGATTGGTGAGACACCTCAGCCAGCAGTTCTTCAATTTCACATTTCAGTTACTTCAAAATCTTGGTTGGAATGCCATCCTGTCCTAGTGACTTACTGGTATCTAATTTGTCTACTTGGTTTAATACTTAATTCAAATTTATCTGGCTCTTCTGACCCATCTCCTACTCCCCAACATCTCCAGCAGTAGACTCAGGTAAAGAATTCACTGAGCTTCTCTGCTATGGCCTTATCAACCTTGACTGTCCTTTTTACACCTTTATTCATCAAGTGGTCCCACTGATTCCTTATCTGGCTTCCTGTTTTCAATATATTTAAAGAGCTTTTTACTATCAGCTTGAGCATCCTTTCCAAGCCACTCCTAAAACTCTTTTTTAATCCCCTTATTTTTCTGTTTATATTTACACTTCTTGTTTTATGTTTACACAAATGCAAATGCATTTGACTGAAGTTTTCCATGGCAAAAGGAAAAAAAGACATTTCTGAAGACTCCAGAAAGAAGCGGTCTTTTTCTTTTAACTAACTATCCTTGCCTTTTGGTATGCCTCCTTATGTACTTCTGGCATATGTTATGATTTTAATATTTTTGCTATCCATATAAAATAGGGCAATTATATCTGAAACAGAAAATACAGTAATTCTGTTACCAGTCAACCAGATATAATTAGCATACATTTAATTAAAGTGACCGCAGTGAACAGAGGCAGCGAACAGATGCAGCAGTTTGTGCAGCAGTTTGCGCAGCAGTTCACGCAGAAGGGCGCACAAAGGTACCTTCGTTTCTGATCCCTGTGGTGTACGCTTCCTCAAGTATGGTCGTGACACGCCGCAGAGCACATTCCCCAGTGGCTGTTGGAGTTGCTGTGTCAGAGGCTGSGACCCAGACMGACCCTCTGACAGTAGATGCAGCCCTACAGGTCTCAGGCTGCAGGGAGTGCTTGGGGCCTCTCCGGGAGGCCTGGGCTGGCAGCCAGCTCTCCTGCAGGAGGTGTGCTGCTGTTGGCGAGCTGTGTCGTCAGGTAAGGG
>NW_020450908.1:470810-518370 GCF_003343035.1 Apteryx rowi | reverse complement strand
GAGCGCGGCCGGGGGGCGGCTGCTCTGCCGGCCGGGGAGTTTGAGTTACGGGCATTTAGCCTGCCTTCCAGGCATGGCTTTCCAGAACTGTGCGTTAGATAGGGCCTTTCGTCAAGTAAAGCTCATTTGCATCGGATCTCTGTGAGTTTCCTTTGTTTGGAAGACTCCAAGATTTGGGGTTCTTCTGCTGTGAAAGCTGGAAGAAACTGAGGGTTTGGGGATTTTTTTTTTTTTTTTGATGTGTTGCAGTACAAAACATGCTTTGGGTCATTCAGTGTTATTTGGTGATTTGTCCTCACCTGGAAGTGTCCTTGTGTTTGAGCTGGTGCACCTGTGCCTGCTGTGAGCTAGGTAACTGTGTCAGGATTTGCTCTCGTCCATGTACTTTAACTTGTTTTTTTCCCCTGGCTTTCTACTCCGCTGGGTTCAGGCTGTACCCTGAGGACTTGTGGCTGTGTATTGTGCTGCTGTGAGTTTTTTCTGCATGTTTGGGCAAGGTCTCCAAGTACACCGGCAGAGCTGAGCTCTGTGGGGCCAGCCCTCCACTTGGGCAAAGGGGATGAAAATGGGCTTGGGGTGGAAAGGGGCTTTTGAACATCCATTCCTGGTGGCACGTTCATCTCCTGTGCTGGTTGCCTTGGAAGAGAGATTTGGGTTTTTGTGGTCTCCAGGATGCGAACAGTGAGAGGTAGCGTGGACTGGAGTGTAGGTGCTTTGGCAGAACTGGCTTAGGGAACAAGGAAAGTCACCCAGGTCCAGCATGGAGTCCATACAGTCCTGGCTGTTTTCAGCTCATTTGCAGGATCCAAACATCTCTGAGGAATAACTGTACTGGCCCTGGATGTTTCTAGACACCAGACCTGGCTCCGGTAGTCAGCCAGCTTGCTCCTTGCTGAGTGCAGAGGCCGTTGGCTCCGTGTCGGCTTGCAGCCATTTGGCTGGATGTTGCTGGTACTTTAATAACCCAGTGTATGGAATATGAATGCTCGCTTAATTTTCTCACATCTGCCTACAGCAGCAAGGGACTGCTTGTTCTGTTCAGAAGATCTGCTGCTTTGCAGGAGCAGTTGCAAGGAGGGATTTCCACGAAAACTCCTGTTGCTACGTTTGCAGCCTGGCTGTTAGAGTACCAGGGTACCTGTCAGGGTTTGCACCCCTGGGACTATCCCAGCGCACATTACCCTCTTTGGATCCAGGCGAAGGATGCACTTACCTCAAGAGCATCCCACTAATGTAATAAGCACAGCAGGTATTCGTTCTGAGGGGGAAATCTGCAGCTATTTGTCTGAAATCTAAATAGGTCATGGCAAAGTTGAAGTGCAGGGTGCTGTCACATCATGCTGAAGCAGTTGTACTACCTTTCACGTGGAAGACATTTGAGGCAGCCGTATACCAGGAGCTATATTTGCTGACTGGGTCTTGCCATTGAAAGGGCAGGTTTCCTCCTAGATGAAAAGTTTCACAAGGGGTAAAATTTCTCAATCAAGTTTTGTCCTGTGATGGCAATTTATCACTGAAATGCTTGTCTGGAGCTGAACTCCTTGCACACTGAGTTTGCACGGTCCTGTTTCTGCTCCCTGCATCCTGAAGTGGGGGACAGTGTTAGTGTCAAGTCTCAAAGCCTTTATTTCCTCCCATTGCAAAAAATGCCCAAACATTTGCATTCGCTGGAGCAGAAGACTCCAGCTGAGGCCATTGTTAAAGTATCAGGTATATTTGGAAGACCACAGTAGACAGTGCCAGTGATTCTCCCTCCACAGATACAAATCACTGCCAGGGGAAGATTCTGAGTGCATAAAATCCCCACTTAAAATCAAAAGCCTGACTAATAGGGCAGCTAGCGGAAAAGGCTTCTGGCCATGGGGGAATGGGCTCGGCAACATGGGGTACCAGTGCGATTGATTGGCTGCCAGTGATGTTATGCCCATATTGACAATTAAGCATTAAGAGTAACGAGTGCTTGTCTGGGGGAACAGCTGCTGGAGGAGTGCAGCCGCTTCGGAGGATGCCCTGCCTGGGAGGATGCCTGCTGGTGCCCCTTGGGAATCGCCATTGTTGCCTCCCTGCCTTGTTTTGGCATGTATAGGAGGCTTGCTGCCATGTGGTTTGCAAGCTGTCTTTCAATTCAACTGGTTGTTCTGGGGTCTGCAGTTGGTGCAGGTCGAAATCACAGCCTGCTCAAGCAACTCAGAGGAGGAGACACTGTGCTGTGCGAACAGTGATGGATGGTTTTGATGGGGAGCTCTGTTGTCTGCAGCATGTGAGCCAGGGACACAGCCTCGCCTCTGAGACCTGACTCTGTGCTAGGCTGTCACGTCTGAGAGAGCGAGGTGACTTCTGGCCAACCTCAGAGTATATCTCCCGGTTATAATAGCATTTCTTCTTCCCAAAGTGCTGTCTCATCTTCTAGCATCCAGGAAGGAATGGGTCTGGGGTATTTCTCCATCAGTTTATACCTCTGCTGGTGTGCAGGGCAGCAGAATCTGTGGCACCAATTTGTGTCGGGGCCTGTCCTGGCCCTTCAGAGCTGTTGAGATGGCTGAAATATTTCCCGAGTTCTTTTGCAGACTCAGCTGACTTTTCTTCTGACTGTTATTGCAGCTGGAGATTTCAAATGGATCCCAGCCTTTATGGCGTAAACTCCCCAGACAGTCATTAATGAGGATGGGTTATTCTGTAGCCTCAGTTTTTTTGCTAGCCGTAACCCCTAAATCAATTTTGCTTCTGTCCTTTTTTCCAAAGCTTTCCTGTGTATTGAAAGAGTTCATATTCCTTAAGCTGGATGAAAGATGTCTGTCTAGAGCTTGGATTCTGTCCAAGTGATTAATCTGTATAAATTGTTTATGGCATTTGAGAAATCTAATGGCCTATTTGGGTTTTGATACCACAATTGTATGAAGTGATGCATTCAACTTAGCAGGCTCTTGTTTCCAGTGTCATTATACCAAATGCTTCAAATCACTTCTTAACAGTCAGAGGTCTGCAGTCTGGCTCTCCCTTGCTGGCATCTGCCAGATCTCCACCATCCACAAATAAGACTTCTCAAGTCTCTGAGACCCATCACAAGTCCATTTGGTGTTTTGCTTCATTCCTTCTCTTTGATCATTTCAAAGATAGAGGGAGTGATCAAATATCGCCATCTTTTCCTGCCTTAGCGTTCATGATTCTGTTCAGCCCATTTCTTGAGCTTGAGGATCTGCAAAGGCCACTTCCCAGGAAGGATGGTGAGTTAATCCCTTATACACACAGTTCATAAATGCACTATCCTGTAGATTGCTTCCTCCAGTTTGATTCCACTGTGACTGGACTCTGCTACACTGAGGAACAGCTAGGAGCCAGTGGGATAGTCTCCTATGCTCTCTGGTTCATATACACTCCAAGAAGTGTGTATCCTTCAAATTATTTTGATTTTTGTACTGCAGAGAATGGTACTACGCACATGAGGCAAAAGCCACAGATCTTATGGGGATGCTGACAACAGCTGTGGTCCTAGTGTGTCTCCCTTCCAGTGTCCTGTCCTAGATGCAGACGTTTGAACATCACCCCTCACTCTCTTGGGCCAGGTTTTTCTCCTTGAAGCACGTGTATTGCAAGAACTGTTCTATAACACTTATATCTTGCATTGCCTTTTGCAGTAAACCACATGGTGACAATAGGTAGGTTAAGCGTGATGTTAATCTGAAGGTGCCATCTTCCCAAGCCTCATGAGATCAGATCTGAAGCCTGTAGGCGTTACAGTGCTTTTTGTCACCTTTGCCAGTTGTGTCTATGCCAAGAAGAACCTGACTGTGCGGTCTCTTTGGTTTCCAGCAAAGTTTAAAGACAGGAAATACATCATGAAATTATGCTGGCTGTCTCTCTTGGCAGTGTGCTAGGATTTTCTCCTGCTGTCTTTAGTTGTGTCAATGTGGGAGGATAAAGATTTGCATCTGGTGATGCTGGTTAGCCATTCTTTCTATCCTCCCCTCCCTTGCTATCTCCCAGGAGAGTTCAATGACTTGGGGTATCATCTGTGCCACCTGACTGGTGGCAACACTGTCTCTGAGGCAGCAGGGGACACTGCAGACCCCCAGCTGTCTGGGAGAGTTCATGTGGGTAGCTCAGGTCCCAAAAGCTGCCCCAGAGGCCTGGCATCCCTCAGGATTCAGGATTGTCTCCATTGCCCTGCAGAGAGATGTCTTTGGTTCTCCTTCTCTTGCCAGCCTCCGAGTTGGCTGCTGCAGTAGGCAGCACTTCTGGCTGGGGCAGGCACGGTGTTGGCATATCTTCACAGAATGGTTGAGGTTGGAAGGGACCTCTGGAGATCATCTAGTCCAACCCCCTCCTGCTCAAGCAGGGTCACCTAGAGCACGTTGCCCAGGACTGTGTCCAGACGGCTTTTTAATGTCTCCAAGGAAGGAGTCTCCACAACCTCTCTGGGCAACCTGTTCCATCTTGCTCATCTGGACTTCTCATTCAGCTCTCCGGTCTGCCTCTCCTCTCTGTGCTACCTTTTCTTCTGTAAGCTGTGTGCCCTGCGGTTGTCCCGAGGCTTCGGTTGGGGCAGGGCTCGTGTTGGACTACGACAGCCATGCAGGGAGCGGGTTCCTGCAAAAGCTGACTTTTGCTCTCCCAAAGGGATGTTTTCACTGAGAAGTAATCTCTAGCTAGCACAGTTGTGAGCAAAGCCTGGCTGATGCAGCAAGGTACCCAGGTGTCTAAAGACTGAGGCAATCATTGCTTTGAGAAAAATAAGTTTGTCTTATGGCCCAAGTGAGGGCAAATGCTGAGACATGTGCAATTACTGGCATTATTTCTAGGCTGACTGGGGCAGGAGGCTAGAAGAGTGATAGCCCTCTTATGAAGGTGGTCAAGGTGTTTCATCCCTGGAGTGGCTCCAGCACTGACAGCTTGTAGCTGGGAGGGAGAGGAGCACTTTATTTCTAAGTTCATGGATCCAGTAGTGGAAACCCCTGATGCAGCCAGATCGCCCGGGTTAAATGATGGGGAAGCACTTTTTATGTCTCCCTATTCTAAGGGAACATTTAGGACTGAGTTGGAAGACTGTGAGTTATGCAATTTGTGCTAGGCATCCCCTTATTTTTTATATATATATATGTGTGTGTGTATGTGTATATATATACGTGTGTATATATATATATGTGTGTGTGTGTGTGTGTATGTATGCCACCTGCCTCTTTGCGGTTTGCTCTGGCAGCAAAGCCTTTCTTTCTTCATTTCCCTTCTGCGGGCGTTATGCGCAAAACCAGGGTGGTTCTCTTTTCGTGGTGCTACTGTATAAGGTCATGCGGGCTGTGCCGCTGAGCAGGCACGGGCTGGGCCAGCGCTTCCTCAGGCATTCCTGCGAAGGGGGAACCGGGGCCAAGCCGCCTCCGCCTCCCCGGGCTTCGCCGCGGCCCCTAAGGGCTCTCCAGGCCTGAGTGTGTTATTAAGCACTGCAGGCGTCATCCCGCGTGGTTTGCTTCAGTACTTCACAGAGGGAAAACCTCTTCTGAACTTGGAGAGTCGGCGTTTTGCTTTTTGCTGCTCTTGGCAAGTCATGTTTAAAAAGAGCCGTGGGTACCCTTTGAAAAGGTGTGATTTGCACCTTTGAGAAACTCTCCTGCATCCCTGCTGCCTTGTGCCACCCAGGAGGGAGGATTTCCCATATCCTCATCACCCCCTCAACCTGTTGCCCTGGGGCCAGAGTGAAGCTTTGCTGGGCTGGGATTTACATTTTGATTAATTCCACAGTTTTTTACTGGGAGCTCTGCCATGGTCAGATCTTACTTACCACTTACCACTTCCCCCAGAGCCCCTGTATCTGTGGTCTGCTGTAGGGCTGGGTTGAGAATACTTTTCCGGAGGTATGCTCAGTCTCAACTATCCATTTATAGAAAGGAATTAAGGAGAAATGAGGAACATTACTAAGAGGATTTGCGCTGCAACTTACTCAATTTCTCCAAATAATTTGCAATAGCGCTAGATTCTTTAATCAACACTCATTTCCTTTCGGAAATGAAAGGAGATGCAAGAAGGCTCCGTGCAGCTACTGTGCCGAGCTAAACTATTCTCTGCGTAATGGCAGACTTGCGATTCAAAGAATTGTAATTTGGGGAGATCTGGAAGGGGGCTGCGAATGTGTGTATCTGCATGTGAGAGAGAGAGGGAGAGATCCGTTTTGCTGCGCTCGGAAAGCCACCTGTAATTCTGTCTCTGCGATCCTGCATGCATTTTTTTGCGTGTGTCCCTGTGACTGTCGCGCTCTTGGGGAGATATTTTGGCTGATGAGGGCTTTGTTCCACGTGCTTCCTGCGGTGGGCACAAACACCTGCATGGGACCGCTGCTTGCCCTGCCACCCGTGGTCAGAGCCATTCACTGAGGGGGATTTTACCTTTTGTGTGGCTCTTCTCCCGCACAGCAGCGAAAGCGGGGCTGCTTCCAGCCCTCTCCCAGCCCCGCAGGCGTCTCCGCTCTCCTGCTGTGGCCTCAGGGCGGCTGGCGTGGCTTGTGCGGAGAGGAGGGTCTGTCCCGCTGTGTTCCCGCAGGGGATGCTGCATGTACACTTTGTATATGGTCCTGGTTACCTTTCATTCCCTCTGGGGGTGTTGAAGCATCTCGGCACCTTGTAGGCTGCGGCCTCCAGTAAGCCCATAGGTCAGCAGAGTTCGTGCTGGAGTGTGAAGCTGCCGTTTTGGTGTTTCCCCTCTGCAGTGCAGACATCTAAATTCCTTGAGGGAGGAGGTTGCCTGCGGATGCTGTGTTGAATCTGTTGGAGAGGAGCCATCAGAGCTCTGAGGGGTCTTGCACCAGTGTGCTGCATAATCCGGGGCAGTCCGAGGCCCAGAAATGTTCATCATCCTCCAGTTTCCTGTCCTGGGAGCCAGCATGATTCCCATGGGAACTAAGTACACCTCGGGCAGAGCTGGGATGTCATACCCATCCACAGCAAAAGACCCTGCATGGACTTCTGGGCATCCCCCAAGCGCTGTGAAGGAGGGAAATAGTCTCTGTGGGCACATTGAGCAGGCATGAGCTGGACATGTCCCTGAGCTGGGCAGGTCCTGTTGCTTCAGGGCAAAGGTTTTAGTTTGGATAGTTTCCGATCTGGTTTACCTGACTCTTTGCTACTCTCACAAAGAGCCTTTCAACTTGGGGGACCTGATTCCTCTGTTTGTTGCATTGGTTTTTCTTTACCCTGCTTGAAATGAGCTTTGTGGCATTATCAGGGCTGCTCTTTCAGCTTCAGGCACGCGAAGGCATAGAGCAGTCGAGGGATGTGTTACAGCACTGAGCTTGACTTATTCATATCCCTGCTCCAAGTGCTGGGGTTGTTTTTTTAGATCTGCCCCCATCGCACTGACCTTGTGTGGTAATGGGTGACTCGACTATGACGCTCGTTGCCCAAACGGGGCCTGCCTGAGTCACAGGGGCTCAGACGGCCTCTCCTCTCTCTTCCCTTTCAGCATTACTGGCTTTGCGGCATTGCTCAAAAAGAGGAAGCGGGAGGTTGCGTTCGCTGGGTGGGGGGCGCAGGGGCAGCCATGGAGCACGGGGGGTCGGCCGAGGCCGGGCCAGGAGCTGTGTGAGCGCTCGCTGCCTAGCGTGGCTTCAGGGCCGGGGGGGCCAGCATCGCTCTGTCGGCGTGGCGAAACCAGAGACGAGCCACGGGCGTCACGGGGGATGCGTTCATGGCCTCGCGGGTCAGAAATAGTCTCTGCAGTGTAGAAGCTTGCAATTAAAATATCCTCAGCCGTAGTGGCTGGTGAGCGTTGGGAACCGGCGCCCGTCAGTCAGGATAAAAACGCCTCTCCGTGCCTATCCAGCGGGATAAGAGAGGTCTACGTTTTCTTTTAAGGCAGCCCAAAATGTCTTGTGAGGCGACTCAGCCTTCTTGACCTAGTTTTCCAGCCAAAACTCAGGGAGTGGAGCTTAACACTGTCACCCCTCCCGGACCCTCTCTTCCCTTGGAGGTGACGCTCCAGCCTCCGTCGCTCGGCCCTCGCTGCCGCCCTGTGCTCCCCACTGGGCACCGGCAAGTGTGGCGGGCACGGAGGCTTTGCCCTGCGCTGCCAAAAGGGCGCCAGCTCTCCGCGGGGTGGCGAAGGGGGGTCACGGGTTCCCCCCCCCCCCCCGCAGCTCCCCTGCCGAGCCCACATCTGCCGGGAAGGAGGTGATTCACGGGTGAGTGCCAACTCCCCTGCCACGTGCAGCCTGCGGTGCCCTCGGTGGAGGGGCGCTCTGGGCAGAGACGGATGCTGACAGCGTCCAGCGGGCCGTGTTTGGCATGGGTTTGGCTGCTGTGCCGAACGGGCCTGAAGCAGCAGGGAAGAGCAAACACCATGTTTGAATGCAGGTGGGGGCAAAGCCAGGGCTCCTGCAATGAGCCCGCGTACGTGCAAGCGGAGCCGGCAGCAGTACTGCTGCTCTTTTGGCCCCTCCAAGGAAATAAATGTTGGATCCGCCTTTTCCTGCAGACTGAGCACCTTTCCTTTCCCTGCGCTGCTCTAGCCTGGTGTTTGCTTCGGACTGAAAGCAAGGCATGAGGAAAGAGGTGCACGAGGCCCTCGGTGTGATGAAGGGCATCGTGTGGATCAGGCTGTGATGCTGCTGGTGCTGGTTGGTGCTGGCACCGCGCCACTCCGTGTGCGCTCAGCGGTCAGAGCTGCGGGGCAGCGTTGTCTTTGCGTGGCACTTTGGGAAATCGCGTCGAAGGTTGCTTATCCCAGCTACCTTTCCACCACCATGTTTTCCTCCTCTGGGAGGATTGCTTGGAAAATCTGGAAGTAGCATGAACCTCCGCTTCCTCTGCAGGCTGGGAAGCAAAGGGTGTCTCCTTGGATCAGATAACAGGCTTGTGCTGGCAGCCCGGTTTTGCTAATCTCTTAGAGGACCAATTTGGAAAGAAAAAAATTGTCCTCGATTCACCAGGAATGTTCAGTAGGAAATGACATTTTCAACTTGGAACTTAATTTCCAGCTTTTCCAAAGGGCATTCCTGCTGGCCGCGGTGCCGCGTGAGGCCGCCCAGGCAGCGGTACCCAGCCGGGGCCGCGCTCCCCAGCTGCGGCCGCCTGGGATGTGCCGCCACCGCGGGACTCCCTCCGTGGGGCGCTTCCCGCGCCCTGCCTCTCTCTGGAAATGCATTCAGCGTTTGCCTTGGCTGCCGGGCAGCCTGGTGGCGACTCTGTTTCGGGGGGATGCGGGAGGGGCGGCGGGATAAAGCTCGCCTTCCTGTGTGCTGCCGTCGATAATTGCCTCTCCGGAACCAGCCTCGGAGAGAGCCGCCGCAGCAGGAAGCGCTTGACAATGCTGCTCTTTCAGCCGTGCGCTGAAAGGTCCCAGCCCCTCGCAGCGTCAGGAAGCCCTTGGCCCGAGGAATGCGCAGTCCCGTACATATCCTTCCCTAACCTTCCGGGAAAGAGCGTGGCTCTTGCGCTCCCCTGGAGGGGAGAAAATGAGGTTCCCTGTGCCCTGGGGGCTTTCACTCGCCGCAGAGGCTGCATTCACCGGGTGCAGCTGCGCCGAGCAAAAGGAGTTCAAAGTGACACTGTTTCGCTCAGCTGTGCCGGCAGCCTCGGTCCCCCGGAGCCCTTTGAGGCAGCAGCGTGCTCTCCAGGAATTGCTGCTGAACTCGCTGCTGGCTCTGCAGCAGGCCCTCTCTAATCCCTCTTTGTTAGAGACCGCATAAAGCAAGGACTTCTGCTTCTCCCAGCAGCCCCCAGGCATAATTCCCTCCAGGGAGTCGGACAGCAGGATTCAGGGAGCCAAATGTTTAAAGGATGGGGATAGCAAAAACGTGCTTGCTGAAGCTGATGCCTTAGCAAGAACAGTGCTGGCGCCTAGCCTCTAATAAGCTTTGAGACTTCACTCGCGGGATCCGTGTTTTCAGTTAGCTTACCACCTTTGGTCCAAAACTTCTCTGCCTTTTCTCTCAGCTCTGTTTGAGGTTACTTGGGGGAAAAGTAAGTCAAAAACCTGCCAGACCACTTTTTTAATGCAGTAGCTCTCGTCTTGCGCCCCTCCCGTCATGCAGTCTGCCTGTTCATTTTTGCATTGAAACTTGCTTTTTACTGTTCTCCCTGCAGCTGCAATCACCTCTGAGGAAAATCCACACAGCGGTGCACAGCAAATAAAGCCAGGTTTTTATCTAGGTATCCCCAGATAAGCTTTTAGGTATCTAGAGTTGTGTTTAAATGCTTGACGTGTTTAGTAAAGGAAGCATATGGCAGTTAGCTCACACTGAGATTTGAGGATGAAATTGGATGGGATGGGCTGAACTGGTCTGATAGTTTGGGGAGGTCCTAGTCCTTCCTCTCACTCCAGCCCTGTGTTCCTGCTCCAGGAGCTCCTCTGACTCCAGGGTGAGCTGATCCAGCCAGCTGAGCTGGCAGAAAACTAACCTTGTGAGAAATGCATGGCTGTCCTGGGGCTCAGAGCAGCTCCCGAGAGAGAGACAGGGCTGAGAACTGGAGGGAGCGAGATTGCTCCTTCCAGTGCCAGAGGGACCATCCTGGCTGTCCCGTCTAAGTGCATCTTCATGTTTGTAAACCTGAGTTTAGGACAAGGACAAGCTAAACTTACAGCCTGCTCCTCACCAGGCACCACCTGCTGCTATTGGGATGTAGGGCTCTGGGTTGTGGGCATCATGTTCCAGGCTGCAGCTGCTGCCACAGAGACTCCTTCTTTCCGAGGATTTTGTTGTTCTTTGGGTTTTGTAAGAGGAAAATGAGCATAATGCTGAATGGTGGTTTTTTTTTTTTTTTTTTTGACATAAATAACAATCAGTTGCACACACCGGAAGGGCAGAGCTGGAGAGGTGGCTCCCACTCTTAACCTTCCTGCATAAAGAATCTGCTGACCTCCACCCAGCAGGTTGGGAGGGGACGTCTGCTGTGATTGAGTTTCTCCACTGCTGGCCCCTGCAGGGTTTCTTCCAACTCTCCTTAAGGCTGGGCTAAGTCGCAGGGTCTGGTCTGTGTCCAGACCTCATTTCATTTTGCCTGGACCAGGATGCTCCTGCCTTCCAGCAGGCAATCCTGCATCTTTCCCTGATTCCCTGTAACCCTCAGACGAGCCCCCTGCATCTTACTGGTGAGGAACCTGCATCTCCTTGATAAGGAGAATGGGCCTCCCAGCTGCAAGGTGGGCAACAGTGAGCATGGTGTGCAGCTCAGCGCAGCTGGAGACCGTCACAGGTGTCCTTCCCAACAGAGCCCATGCCATATGGATGTTGGTTAAAGAAACAATGAAATGGCTAAATGGATTAGCTGTGCTCTGAAGCACCTGGTGCTGTTGTCCACTGCTGGAGCAAGCAGCAGTGTTTCGTGTCTCACAAAGCAGGGCCAGTCTGTCCTGGGACATTGAGAAACTAGACATAGAAATCTCCTTTAGCGTAAAGAGTGGATGCTCGATTTCCTCTCAGTGTTGTAACTGGTAGTTGTGGGTTAGAACAGAAGCTGTCTCAGCCTTTAATATGTTTTCCACACTCCAGATGGCAAGTCCTTTGGGGGCAGAGGGACTTTCCAGGAAGCTGGGACGTGGGTAGTGCTCAGCACTGTGTTTGCTGGGGGAATCTGCGCCCTTCTGTGCTCAGCTATACATGCGGAGTGTGCAGCTGGTGCCTTATGTGCTCTCCTCATTCCTGCACAACGGAGAGGAGTCAGTCCTGCTTGGAGGTTTCTGCCCTCCTCTCCACCATCTGTTGGGATGAAGCTGTAGCAGGGCCGTCTTGGAGATTAAGGGAGCTGCTGAGATGCAGGGAGGACTGTCAATGAATAAGGCATAGGAATTAATCCCACTGCTTTCATTGGCTTGCATCAATAATTAATTGCTTCTGGTTATGCTGAGCCAGCCTCTCTCTTTCATCAGTGCAGTGCGGATCCTAGCAGGGCAACATTATCACAAGTGTCAAACTAGTGGTAGAAGTTGCTGTGAGTAGGGAGAGAACAAGCTTGGAGGGGGGGTCTCCGTGCCAACATTGCAGTGCTCAAACAGAACGGCTTCCTAAACGCGACAGTTGACCACTAGCAGTATTGCAGGGCCCTGGGGCTAGGAGTAAATTCACTCTCGTGCAGACTGGGCGGCTGGAACAGCTAACGCATCTTCCAGCTTCTGGTGCACCTCCCAGCCCTGTCATGCACTTGAGAAGGGAGGTGCAGAAATGGGATAGAGTCAAAAAAAAACACTCAAAATCCTGCAAGGAAAACACTTCTAACTACTGCAACTGCTTCTCTGTCAGCAGAAGCCAAGTGCAGTGGCTTCTCTTGCTCTGCGTTCACCCACGCTTCTCGATGTGGGCTTCGCAAAGTCCACAACATTTGCACTGCAAAACATGCCTTTTCTGGCAGAGTGAAAAAGGGCAACTTGAGGGTTTTGTGGGTACATTTGCACTGGGGAGAGGCTGCCCGTAGCCCTCGCTCTTGCATCCACCTGCCCCAGAGGAAGGCTTGTGTCATGTCTGAGCAGGACCAGGGCTGCCAGGGTGTTCCTCGCTGTGGGGACCTCTTGTGCTGGGGACCACATTCAAATGAGCTGGGTGCAGATGTGCCTCTTAAGCGGTGAGTTTGGGAGAAGGCATGAACAGGAGCATAGCTGGATCTTGACAGAGAGACTCATGAATCGGAGCTGGATGCGGGGGAGGCTGCAGCAGAAAAGAGGGGTACCTGGAGGATCTGAGACAGAGTGCCACCTGCGCCTTGGGAGGGACAGCCTTGTCCCCCTGTGTCAGCAGGTCTATCTCCCCCATGCCACGTTGAGTACTGTCTGGTAGCTCCATGTTCTGCCCTCCTCCTCCACCGGCTACGTGGCGAAACCATCCTACTGCTTCCAGCCACAGGGCTGTGGGATGGATGGGGCTGGAGCATCAGTATTTGTAAAAGCAGATTTGCAAAGCTGCTCTGATTTCTCTGTCCAGTGCCTACCAGTTGATACCAGCTAAGCAGGGACCTATTCTTTGCTGCCAAACAGCACGTCCAGCCCAGTTCCTTCCCCGCTCTGCATGGTGGACTTTGCCATCCCCGTGCAGGGTTCCCTGTCCCCCCAGAAACTCCCTCTCCATGCAGCCTGCCATAGAAGGCAGAGCAGGGGCTGCTGGCTGCTGACCATGATCCAGGGTCAGGAGAGGGGTCTGCCTTCCCTCTGCCTGTCCCACCACCTCGCAGGCAGGAGAGAGTCCTTTGTGGTCAGTGCTTTAATTGCATCATTATTATGCTGAGTAAATGAATCCTGGCAGCAGCTGAACCTGCCAGATGCCAGGCACATCCCAGAAAGGCATCCGGGAATGAGCAGAGTCCAGCTGGCATGGGACGGTGGCGGCTTGGAGGGCCGGGGACCTGGATGGGACCCAGCCACCGACAGGTGCCGGCAGAGCCAGGGAACCATGTCCATGCAGGCAGGGGGACTGGGAGCCCAAGCCCTTCCCATCTCACCCCCCTCCCCGCTTCTGTTTTTCAGACTGTCAGCATCAATAAGGCTATTAATACACAGGAAGTGGCTGTCAAGGAGAAACACGCCAGAAATATCCTTCTGAAAGTTGGCTGCAGGACAGGCGAGCGTGGGAGCTGGCTGGAGCCGCCCGGAAAAGGGGCCAAGGCGAGGCAGTGCGTGGGGAGAGGTGCAGGCGCAGCCGACGCTGCCCGGCTGGGCCAAGCTGCAGAGCACTGCTACCGGACAAGCCAGTCCCCAGGGTGCTCGGGTGAGCCTGTGCAGCACCCCAAGAGGGTCTCTGTTCGATGGCTGGGGCTTTCCCGGCATGGCACTGCTGAGCAGTGCATGCTCCTTTCATTGCTTCTTGCTGCAGCCTTTGCTTTTTTGGTGGGTCTGCACCTAGCCTTGCGCTCCCGCCACTCGCACCGCAGTGTTGCCATCCCATGGGAGCAGTGATGGGAGAGCCAGAGGGACTGATGTCCGTCAGCAGACTGTCTAGCCTGGGCCTAAGGCACTTAAATCTCAAAGGTGCTTTTGATTGTTTGCTGTCCCTAAAATCTGGGCCTCTAGCACTTATGCAAGGCAGCCAAGAAGTGCCAGTGCGGCCTGGCCTGGAGAGTGCAGATGGTGCTCCCAGGGAAGTGGTGCGGAGCTGGAGGAGAGGGGTAGCGTCTGCCACCCTTGGGGACAGTGTGTGCCCAGGCTGGTGGCTGTGGCTTGGCAACCTCTCAGCTCCCTGTGATGGCCCAGCTCTCCTTGGCTCTCCTGGTACTCGCTGGGAAAGGACAGAGCGTTCCTGCACTCTCCAAGCTCCCTGCTGCTGGACGGGACCTGGGCTCAGCACTGCAGCTTGGCTGCCCAGCACTGCAGGGGCTTGACACCAGGCTGAACCCATCCTCTCTCCCTGGGGAGGAGTCTTTTCCTCTTGAATCCCTGGTGATGGGCACAGATGCTTTGCAAGACCCCTTGTTTTATGTGGGAGAGCTGCCTGTCTGCTGTCGGGGTGTTGAGGAGGGGTGGTTAGGAAGCAGCCAGCCTGGCCTGTTGTTTTGGGGAGATCACCTCGGGCCTGGAGAGTCAGGAAGGGAGTGTTTCCTTGACCAGCCTTTCACCATGCATCCTGGGCACGCACCACGAGAAGGGGGCACAGACCTTCTGGTCGGTCGTGAACCGGCTTCCACTCTCCGGCAACGCTGTGCTCTGCTGGAAGTTCTGCCATGTCTTCCACAAACTCCTCCGAGATGGCCATTCAAACGTAAGTGCTGCCCTGTGCCCCCAAAGGTTCATGAAAAGGCCTCATTTCATCATTACCCTTCAAACTCATGACCCGTTTCCTGAATTTTGGATACTGGGGTTGGCACTGCAAAGCAAGGCAAGGCAGAGCAGCGCTGCATCCAAGTGTCCCTGTTCCCTGACGTGTCTCCTAGCCAGCTTGTGTTGAGCAGCGCTCTGGCACCGCTGCCTCTGGCAGCTCTATGCTTATGTCTGGTTGCCCCCAGCCCTCTTCCCCCATGTCCCCTTTGCTCCATTACCTACATGCACTTTGATTCCTGTTGTTCTTCACCTCCTCCATTTTACCTGGAGAACCTCAAGCCCTTTAAAAGTAAGAAAAACTTTTCAAGGGTTTTCCTCCAAGAAATACCCTGAGCTAGGTCATGCAGCATAGCTCCCCAATGCAGAGAGTGTATCCACAGTGATGGTGCCAGAGGAAACTGCTCTGCTTGGGGAAACAGTATGCATATGAGAGAGATCAGAAAGGATTCTCCATCCCTGGGTAGGGATGGAGAGACTGAGGCATTCTGGGGCTGGGGCTTGCCTGTAGTGAGAGAGCAAGCTTTCTGCAGAGTTTGGAACACCTCCAGGAGTCCCATTTCTTAGCCTATTTGTTAGCTCAAAGTAATGTCCACTTTGCCCCCAGTGCCTGGAGCTAGCAGGAGCATGGCTGGCTATGTGCGCTGCCCTCGCTTGCTGATATTTTATTCTTGATTCCTTTTCCAGGTCCTGAAAGACTCTGTGAGGTACAAGAATGAGCTGAGTGACATGAGCAGGATGTGGGTAAGTGGCCAGTCCTACCAGCCCCAATAGGGAAATGGCTGCAGGACACCAGGGCCGGGCTGGTGGGCCCTTGGCAGCACCCTGCCAGGCTCTGTGCCCACGGCTGGAGCTGGGCAGGCAGCAGGATGCCTCCGTCAGCTGCTCCCCTGCCCCACAGCTACCCCGAGACCATCTTGCCCTGAGGAGGATACGCCAGTAGCGCAGAGAGGCTGTTGCAAATTGAAGCTGACTCTGCGTTATTGGCTAGATTATCTTCTTGCCCAAGAGGAGCCAGGCCCTGAAACACTGAGCACTGGGTGGATATCAGGAAGCTTAAAATCTCTCTGGGCTTGTTCCAGCTGAGATCACTGGCTCAGCACCTCCAGAGAGTGGCTTAGCCTAGAAATGTCAGGTCTGTTTGGTTTGCTTCGCCTTGCTGCGAAGAGGGGTGAATGAGAGAGAGTATTTATAGCAAGAAATACTCATAGTAATGCAAATGACCTCTTTCCAACTACAGTAGATTAAATGGGGTAGCAGAGGAACAGGAGAGCAGGAAAAGTCATGGCAAGGCAGACTGCGAAGAGATGGGCCAGGAGCCGAAGAGTTGTAGGACTGGGTGGAGGGGAAGGATGTGACTTGTGTATCATGGGAGGAGAAGATGTCTCTGGAAAGGAGGAGGGAAAAGGCACAAGCCTGGCTGAAAGAGAAGCAAGGATCACCACAAAGAGTGTAGAGAGGCGGCTTGAGCTGAGCTGGAGGGGCTGTGACAAGCAGGTGCTGGTAACCACAGCAGGGAAGGAGGAGTAGATGGGACATGTCTATGAGGAGCTTGAGGAGCCATGGAAAGGTGTCATGAGCAGGACTGCACTGTCCATGAAGGGGCCTGTGTGCACCCTGCTAGCATTCATCCTCTCTAGCGGGCCACAGGCAGCCTGTAGGAAAGCCTTGGCAGCAGGACCTCTCCCGCAGAAGTGTGGATTGAGCTTTCAGAGCTGGTGTGAAGTTATGAGGACAGGACAGGAGCTTAAGACAAACCTTTCACTGCAGGGAGTTAACACAGAAAGCCATTTCCCATAGAGTTTGCTGACCCCCAGAATGTCATTTTTCCATCGTGAGAATTCCATAGTACTTGAAAACCCTGGACATCAGACCTTCAGCTGCCCCAAAGCCTGTTTCTTTTCCTACTGACCCTAGCACTGTCTACTGGGCCTTAAGCTCTTCTTTCAGTGCAACTGTCAGGAGTGCACCCAGACTTCAATGAGAAATGCTGGCAGAAGCTTGACTCTTAATCCATGTGCAGTAGATGTATTCCCAGCATCAGAGCAAAATGGGAGAGCTGTGGCTCATACTACCTCAGCATGTGTCTGGTGGGTACTCTGAACTCACTGTGCTGGATTTGCAGGTAGTGTTCAGTATCCATCTCATCCTTCAAGATCAGATTTGTTCTTCCTATTTTATGGCAAAACCTTGTAAAACCCCAGAGTTGCAGGGGCCCTGGTGTCCTCAAGGTGAGTCTCTGTAGGAGTCTGCATGCAGAGTTGTGGGATGCTGGGCAGCTCTGGCAGAAATGGTTTAAGCTGGAAGAATTGCTAATTACAAAGCCTTCGAAGAAGCGAGGCAAATGCATCTCTCTCATCTCCTGTGTGCCACTGGGAGCTTTGTGCCCCTTGGTCCCTGCAGAGTCCCTGACAGAGCCAGGCACAGCCCTGCATGAGGACAAGGATCCCGCTACGGTTCCTGAACTCAGATGAAGGGCCCTCCTGGGCATCTGTGAGTTGCCTGATGCCTTTGCTTTAGTTCAGTCAGGCATCTTGCATATCATGCTTAAAGCATCCCAGGTGCATCACAGTGATGGGCGATTCTCTCTGCTCTGATAGTCAAAAGCAGTGTTGAAACTGAAATAGAAGAGACCGTGACCAGAAAGTCATGACCAAATCATCCCACCATGATTCTCCCCTTCTCCAGGCCATGTATAAAGCTGTCGGAATATTTGCTGCCAAGATGTACGCCAGCCCACAGCTGATGTGCTCTTGGTAGACATAACCTGCATGCCGTGATACCTGGCTCACGCACATGGCATGAAGGACAAGGCGGTTCTTGCTCTGTGTATGTGGCAGGCAGCATGGTGCCAATGAGCATTTGCTGTGTGTTTTAGGAAGATAAGAGACTTGGGAAGATGGCAGATAGTGGTGGCCCAGACAGCAGCCAAAGTTCAGACAGTCTGTGTCCTGGGAGGAATGGGCCAGCGGAGGGAGGAGAGGCATGGACAGGCAGTCACACTCTGTAGGAGTCCAGACAGGCAAATTTCAGTTGCTACTGCCCACAGCAGTGGGGAGAAGGTTTCTTTGAAGGCGCAGCCTGCCCCAGGTCTGAACAGCTTTCTTGTGTCCCCAGGGTCACCTGAGCGAGGGCTATGGACAGCTGTGCAGCATCTACCTCAAACTGCTGAGAACAAAGATGGAGTTCCACACAAAAGTGAGTGTCCTCCATCCCATCCTGTCCTGTCCCCATCCCCACAGGACCCCAGCCCAGCCCACCCAGCCCTCTATGGCTGGGATTAACAGCCCCTCACCAGCCCAAGTGGGAGGATGAAGCGTGCTTGTGGCTGCTGGGCGAACCAGCCGTTGGGCATGTGTTGTGGGGTTGTTGGTTTTGCCCAGGGCTCTGTAACTGGGTGCAGCGGGACACCTGCCACACATGGGATGGTCAAACCACAGCCATGAGTGCTGAGCCCCGCTGCATTCTCTTGGAGGCCCCCAGCCACGACACCGAGGGTGCGACCCAGTAGAGAGAGTGCCTGCAGCTTGGCGCTGCCTCTTCATGACTTCTTCATGCCTGAAAGCATGGCAACAAGCTCACAAGGAGACCATCACAGGGCCTTAAACATGGGATGAGCAGTGGCTGAGGACGGTTATTTTCTTGCAGTGGTGCAGGACAGTGAACAGGAGGAGACTTGCTTTTTGGGCACCAGACCCAAGAGACAGACCTCACTGAGCCACTGCCACACCAAGTAATGAGTGATGGGGCTGCTGTGAGTGGGGTCCAGGACTTAGCCCTGCTCTTAAAGCCCAGCTGAGCCCAGCTCAGGGGCTACCACAAGAGGTTACATTTTGGGTATTCAGAGCCAGAAAGCAGCAAAAATGCTGCAGAGCAGGATAGTGGCTGGCAGAGCAATCTGAGCAGTGTAATTCTCACTCTTACCCCAGTGTGTCCTTTCCTGTATCATGGGCCTCGTGCTGCCACCATGAAATGATGACACAAACTGCCAGTGTCTCTGTCCTTCCCCTGCATCAAAAGTGGCCCAAGGAGCAAAGCCCTGGGGACAGCTGTCTTCATGACATATTTGGACATGTTGGCTCCTTGGAGGCACTTAGGTTCATCTTCTTTGCTCTGGAAGTGGGGAGACTACAAAGAAGGTGTTCACAGTAGAAGACCCTGGGCTTTGGGGTGCATGTCTCCCCCACTCTGCTGGAGTCCAAATATCCTTCCTGATAGGCAGAGGCGGAAGAGAGTATGTGTTGGACTATAAGGAGGGGAAGGCTGAGATACGGCCATGAACCTGCACAGCCTCAGCCCCCTGTTGCCTGCTCAGGCATCTCCTGCCCAGCTGCAAGGGCTGAAGCCAGCCCATTCGACAGGGCTGGACAGGAGGCAGTGCATGCGGCTGTGGACCCGGCAGGGCAGCAGCTAGTGCTGAAGGGTAAATCCCCTGAAAAACCCTGCTGTGGAGCCCAGCTCCTCCATCGCACCTTGAATGCAGGCAGGGAAGCTGAGGATTTAGCCTGGTAGGGTATCCCCGTTCATGCACAAAAATGGATGAGCAGGAAGACCCTGCGCTGGCTCCGACTGGCATACAAGCAAATGAGGATTATTTGAGTCAGCACAGCCTGTGCTCCGAGATGAACCAGAAATCAAGACAAGGTAGCACAAAACAAGCCTGCTCAGCCCACGGCTGTCTTTGCCTTCGTGATCCCAGAGCCTCTGCCTCCACATTACCTGCCCCCGTCCCAGCATCTTCGTCACTTGGCGGCGGGGAGCAGAGCAAAATGCTGCATCCCCAAGGGAGCAGGCAGGTCCCGTCACTGGAGCAGCAGCTTTCCCCCGCACTGCGTCGCAGGCATAGCAGGCTCACAAGGATCTCCCGCCACGTGTGACTTGTAGAGTTTCTTTTAGGAAAATAGCATCTGTTGGTTGTACTTGCAGCAGCTTTCTGAAAATCCTTTTCAGAAATACATTGCCCTTAATTCAACCTTCAGAAAAGGACTTGTGCTCATTGAAGGTTGTCAGACATGGGGAGGGTGTGCAAGGGCTTGGGAGAGGGGTAGCGCCTTGTGCTGGGTCGAGTCAGCGCAGCAGCATGATGACCCATCCTGTCCCACCCAGTCATGTTCCCAGCTTGTGGCCTGGTAATGAAATTATCAATGTCTGTCACTTCGAAATCCATTTTTTCTCTCTGGCCTTTGGGCTCTTGGACCAAAGGAGCTTCTGGGCACTTGGGGCCAGAGAACAGCCCAGACTTTTTATTCCCCCCCCCCCCCACCCATCTCTCTGCTTGTGTTAGGAACTTGTTTTGACTCTGCAGACCAGAACTGCTGTTCAGGTCCCTTGTTTGGGCTGCGTTTTGGAGAGGATGTGGTCAGAGATTTGGCCAGCTACAGGTCTGCTGTCATAGCTCGAAGCCGGCTTGCCTGATCGCCACTTGGTTAGTGATGTTTGCCAAAGGTGATGGGGAGCGTATTTATAGAAAGCAACGTGATGTGTCCTGTTGTGCATTCTGGGAAGCAGCGCTCCCATCAATGGAGTTTATTATTTAGGCAGACACTTTCTTAGGCTTGGGGCATTAAAAATAAAGGCATGCCTCCAAGAACAGAATGAAAAATCATTGTGGACCTTCACTCAAACACTGCCCTGCATGGGTTTAAGTGCCCTAATCCTTAAAATAATTGGCAGCAGCAGATTTGGTACCTGCAGGATTTTCTTTCTTTCGAGCTCTGCTCAAACACAAACCCTGTGCAAAACAAGGCTTGGGTAGCCAAGGGCTTTGGCAGCAGCTAAGCAGGGGCTCTGGAGCCCTGTGCCCTGCCAGGACAGCCTGCTGCACTGCTTGGGAGCTGCAAGAGGGGCTGCAGGCCAGGGCTGCCCCTCTGGCACCCTGCACCTGTGGTCCCCAGTGCCTGAGCAATAGCTGTCCCTGTGTGGCCTTTCTGTTCCCTTCCAGGACGCCTGATGATTGAGTACAAACACTTCTTCCTTCAAAGGCACTTTCTGAAGCCAGGTCCGTGTCCTGTAACATGGGCCTCGCTTCAGAAAGCCTTTAAACCTCCTTTAAAACTCTCTGGCCAGGATAGTCTGATGAGGGAAGCAGCATGAAGAAGCTTCACCTTCCAGAGCAGAGATACTGGCTCCTTCTGTGGGCTCTTCCTGCTGGCCGCGTGCGCTGGCCAGGAACAGCATAGCCAACAGACACCCTCATCCCTGTTTCTGCAGGGTGTGGGCCCAAAGAGGCATCTCCTTTTCTACCAACTGCTCAACAGTGCCTTGAAAGAGCTGGTGGCCCCGTCTTCTTCCTATTCAGCAGGTTTCTAAACCCAGGGAGATTGGCTCTTGCTAGACAGAATAGGGGGTCTGCAAATCATGGAGGCTCCAGTCCTGTTTCACCAAAGGCCTTGGGCTTTTTCCCTGTAGCAGCAGATGCCAGCCACTTCCCATCTCTTCAACCCCTGCTCTGGAGAAAGGGGTCTTTGCAGAGCGTTGCTTTTCCTCATGGTGAGGAACTGGGCTTTGATGGATGACACTGCCTGCACAGGAGCGTGTTATGGTGAGCTGGCAGGCTGCTGGCCTGTGGACATAGTGTGGGATAGAGCTGGGGTCTCTCTGCCCTTCACTGCTGCTTGCTTCATCAGCAGCCTAGAATTTGCAGGGATACAGTTTTGTTCCCTTCGTGGCACAGCTCTTTAAGGAAGCCTGCAGGCTTGCTTTGACAAGGCAGAAGGAGAAGACCCGGTTATGGGCCATGAGATTTTAGCCTGCCACCAAAACCTTTTAAGGGCTGGTTAGAGAGACAGCCACCACTCCAATGTTCCCCCAGCTGAGGAGGCCAATGTGCAGTACTTCTCAGCCCAAGGGGACTTCCTTGGGGCATTTGAAGAGCCATCGCTATCTCTTGCACCCATGGCCATGGGCCAGAACGGCAGCTCTGGCCCTCACAGCCTGGCAGCAGCACTGCCTCAGCAGCTGCAGAGCTGTGACCAGACTGGGAAGTCCTCAAAAGCCCTTTCCCTGACTCGTCCTCCCATTTCCTTGTGCAGAATCCCAGGTTCCCTGGCAACCTCCAGATGTCCGACCGACAGCTTGATGAGGCTGGAGAGAACGACGTCAATAATTTGTGAGTCCGGGGCAGGAGAAATGAGGCATTCCCAGGCAGGGACGCCAGGGCTAGGAGGCGAGGGGAGGAATCTAGATGTCAGGTAGCGCTGGTGGAAAGGCGTTGCATGCCCTTGCCAGCGGCCTGTCTGAACCAGGGACAGGGGCCCGCATTGGACCCTCTCCCCCACTTTCTACCATGGGCAATAGGAGCAGGCAAAGCCTTGAGGTGAGCACATTACAGGTGCTCTGGGAAGCGTCCCAACGAGCACAACCGCTGTCTGCATCCTTCCCAAGGGGTGCCATGGCAGTGTGGGCTCCTACACTGAATCACTTGCGAGTCCCTCTAGGGTGACACCTGCCAGAAGATGAGGCTTGTGCGGTGCCATGGGGATGCTCTCTAATGTTTTTGTTCCTCCTTCCTAGTTTCCAACTGACAGTGGAGATGTTTGACTATCTGGAGTGCGAGCTGAACCTCTTCCAGACAGGTAAGACACCCTCTTGTTTTCATGACCTGGGGTTGCTGTGAGCTGTGGAGTTGCGGGGTGAGACCCTGCTGTGGCCGTGGGTGCAGCGCCAGAGGAGGCTGAGCCACCTCCACTGTTCCCAATTGAAGCTCATGGGGGTGTTGATGTGTGCGTGATGCTGAGTCTCAGGCTCCAGGAAGGGAGTTGTCTGAGGGCGTCTGAGCTCATCTGTTTTTCGTGCACTTCACCAGAGTTATTATTAGCCAAAATTATTTCATGTTAGAGAATTGTGCCTGGCTCATGCCTCCCCCCAGCAGCCCTCCAGCATTGCTGGGAAGCCTGCGTGGAGCCGGCTGCACCGTACAGCTCTACTCTTCCTCCCCACACTCCTCCAGTTTCACTTCCCGGTCTTCATGAACTCTCACTTCAGTGCTCTCCCTGGGCTGGGTTTCTTCTTGGGTTTCATCTGGGCTTGTGACAGGATCTGTTTTTTATTAACGGAGGACATCAGCTCCCCCAGATATTTTACAGCAGTTTCAGAGAGAGGTGGGGGTACCAACTGCTCTCTTCCTTGTGCGCATAGAGGCTACAGTCAAGCAGAATGGTGAACACAAGCGAGTCTCAACTCTCGGGACTAGGGAGCCATGAGTTGTAATGCACTTCTGTATGTAGTAGCAGGATTGTGTTTTGGACAAATTAAAGCAATATCAAGGCAATCCTTCATTTGTTGGATTTACAAGGCCTTGAGTGCTGGCGCTACAATATAGCAGAGGCATGTGATAGCCTTGAAGCAGAAGTGGAAATGTGTCATGACATGAAGGTTCCTGTATGCTTTTATCTGAGGCAAGAGTGAATTTGGCTGGCTTGTAGCACAGGGATGTGTTCTAGTGGAGCTGGAACAGTGCCTTCATCTCAGGGCTCACAGGAGAAGCAGGACAGCAGTGCGTGAGCTTGCTCAGCGGGGCCGGTGCTGAAGGGCTGGTCCGTGCCATGCAGCCCTGGTCCTAGGAATACTTTCAGGAGCTATCGCTGCTGCGCTTCCAGGGAGGGAGTTGCTGGATAGAGAGGGATGAAGCTGCCGTCTTCCCCAATAGCTTTGCTAGACTGCCGTGGGCTTCCACCCCATGCAGCTGGTTCAGGGCAGGAAACTCCTTCAGAGGTTTCTTTCACAGGGCAGGAGCCGTGAGCTCCTGTGGGGTTCCCTCGTGCCAGCCTTTGGGAAGACAAGGGAGCCCAGGCTGCGATGCCATTTGCAGAGCCTGTGTTGCGCTTCCTGCACTTGTTCCTCTAGGTATGGCTGATCTCTGTTTCAGTCCACATGAGCAGATGTAACATGGAAACTAGAGGATGTGGGGCTCTGTGTCTTGCTCTTGTAGCCTCCAGCTCCTGCCGGTCTCCCAGGAAGCCCCCTTGAAGCAGTCTGTGTGCCCATACCTTGATAAACTCTTTGGGAACAGCTTTGTTAGTGCCTTGTACAAATGCTTCAGGTCACATGGAGACTCACTTGCTTAGGAAGAATACCTCGGCCTACCCTTTACAACACCCCAAACTTAACTGTGACGTGTGAAACATGCCTCAAATGGCCAAGGGGTGCGGTAGGAACCCTGCAACCTGCCGACAGTTACAGGGGATGCTCGTGTGTCAGCACAGTCTCCACATTCTCTACTTGCTGCAGAGGATCACGGACACAAGACAGTGTCCTTTGCTTCTGGGTGTTGCTGGAGTCTCTGGCTGCATCTGGCTTTCTGTGCACACATCTCTGGGTGCCCAGCAGGGAGACCTGAACGGCTGTGCTGCCTGGAAATAGCTGGGCATGACTGCAGGGCGGCCGTACAGTGCAGCCCTGACAGCGGGGAAAGGAGGGAGCTGTGGCTCAGCGTTACCTCCCTGCCTTGCACTGCAGAGGGGCATCATTTGCTCCCTTCTGGCCCAGGGTCAGTAGTGAGGGGTGCTGATTCTCTTGCTCCTGACATCATCTGCCAAAAATGGGCAGTTTGCAGTCACCCAAGGGCTGGAGCGTGGCCCAAGCTCCCTGCCGCTCTGGCCTGTTTGCCCAGTATTTGTATCAGAGCAGTGCTGTCCTTCAGGGTTTCAGCTGGGTGCTGGCAGAACCATCAAAATTCCGGTGTTATTTGAGGTGGGTTTTCATCCTTTTCCTCCCACCTGAAGCACAGGGCCCTGAAACGGTGGTGGCAGGCAGAGCACCAAGCTGAGGGGCTGCGTGCTGCTTGGGAGACATGGAGTTCTGCCCCAGGAACCTAGTGGGGTCTCAGGACCAGGCTCTTTAGGCCTGAAAACCTGGCAGGACTCAGAGAATATTTGCTGCTGGTGTGGGGAGACACAGAGCTACAACAAGGGCCGGGGCCAAGGCCTTGCCAGGGGCACAAGTGGTTGATGCAAAGCAGCTGGCAGTCCATTAGTCCGCAGTGCAAATGGAGAGCCCTCCAAGGTGCTTTCTGCCAGCACAGCTTCCTCAGGGCTGAGCCCTGGCTGGAGAAAATGCCTCTGGAAGGAATGAGATGGGTATGCCGGCAGGGATGCAGGGCCTAGAGAGACTGAAAGGGAGAGCACAGTGCATGTGCAGCCCACCACTGCTGTGTTGCTCCCGGTTCCTCCCCTCTCCATGCCTGTGATGTGCACTGAGCCCTTGATGGCTGGCCCACAGCGCTAAGCAAAAGTGTTCCCATACTTGCATGGGTGCCCTGGGAAACACAGTTGGGAATTTGCTCTCCTGCTGAGCTTGCAAGTGACAAATAGGGAGCAAACAGCTGGATGGCAGAGGGCTGGGTCCCAGCCCCAAGGGCCAGCAGGTCTCTTGTTCCAGGTCATGTTGGCCTAATACAGCTGACCTGCTTCAGACATCTGGTCTGGGAGGAGATGGACCAGCCTTAGAGGGCTGTTGCTCTCCCCCAAATCTAAAATTTAGACCATTAGCTTGGAGCTGGTTGTCTCCCTTGGATCAAGCAAATTCTGGCTTCAACAGTCTGCCCACATCATGTGGCAGATGGAGTCTCCCCAGCACAAGTTTCCATAGCAGAGCTGTGGCTGGTGGCGGGTGCTGAGACTTGCTGAGGGGTGTCTGCAGGCCAAGAACGAAGCCTGCTGTCCTCCAGGCGCTGCAGATGGAAAGGGAATGTCACAGACACACTGAGGCCCATGCCTGCTGATGTGAACTGCCGCACAGAAATCACGTAATACC
This sequence comes from Apteryx rowi, assembly GCF_003343035.1. NCBI lineage: Eukaryota > Metazoa > Chordata > Aves > Apterygiformes > Apterygidae > Apteryx > Apteryx rowi. The sequence goes on along the minus strand of NW_020450908.1, from coordinate 492,900 downwards.
CTGTGACCTTCCATGCTGAGGGTAACGGTTTCCATGAGTCCCCTGGAACAGGGCCTAAGCACCATCTTTACTTTTCTTCCGGTAGTATTCAACTCCCTGGACATGTCACGCTCTGTGTCGGTCACTGCTGCAGGCCAGTGCCGCCTGGCCCCGCTGATCCAGGTGATATTGGACTGCAGCCACCTCTATGACTACACTGTCAAGCTCCTCTTCAAACTCCACTCCTGTAAGTATTTCCAGGGCTGCCACCTCTCAGGATCGTCATCTACCCCTAATTGCTGGGCTGGACCACAGGCGATTTGCATCAGGCCGAGAGTTCCTGGCACAGCTTTCCATGAAGGTGGATGCTGTGCTATGCTGCTCTTCTCCCAACAAACCACCCTTTCTCTGCAGTCTTGGGGCTCCCAGCACTTGGTAGCATGAGCCAAAGGCTTGCCATCACAGGCAGGAGGTCTGGCTGGGCTGGACCTCTACATGTGTCTTGGGAGCACATCTCTGTCGTGTCTGAGCACAGCCTCAAGCCTGTGGGAGAATCCAGCTGTTGGTACTGCCCAGCAGTCTGAGTCCTTAGGTTTCTTCACATTCCCCTTTTAGTCCTGAGTCACAAATGCAGCCTTGCAGTCGCTGGCTTTAGAGAGGCTGGACTAACAACAGTGCATTGCGTGGGCTGAGAAAGCTGCATCTCCCCAGCACCTTGCAGAGACAGCAGCTGAATGCCATCTTGCAACCTTTCTCAGCCCCTGATCCCCCACTGCCCCAGAAAAACATCCTCTCCAGGGCCCTGTGGACATCTCAGGGGATGTGATCCCGCACTTTAGCCCATCCTGCAGCGAGAGGCTGAGCCTGGAGCGTTCAAACCCCAGGAGAAGGCTGACCGTCCCTGGGAAGCACCCGTCCTGTATGGCCATGCGGAAGTGATGTGGCCATGCATGTTCCTAGGGAGGTGAGGTTTACATTTGCTTCATCTTCCAGGTCTCCCAGCTGATACACTGCAGGGCCACAGGGACCGCTTCCTGGAACAGTTCAGAAAGTAAGTGCCTGGATGGACAAGTCTCTCACCCGTGGTTCATTTGTAGGTGATACTTTGCATACAGAGTTCAGTTCAGAAGGAGTACCATGCACCCACCCAGAGCTCTGTTCGGTACCGATTGCAGGCCAAGTGGGCCACCAGGACCCTTTATAATTGTGCTCAGCAGCCGAGCAATGGAGGCGGATGAAATGCAGAATTTTGGCTTGGGGCTGAGAAGTCAGCCCAGTCTGACTTCTCTGCCTCTGCTCAGAAATGGCTCTCCTGGAGCAGGGCTGGTTTCTCCAGGACGCCCACTCTGTTTCACTAATCCTCTGCTATTGAATTACTAGATAACTGCGTTATTAATTCTAAAGAGGCATTCAGCCACTAATGGCATTTGATATAAAATGCTAGCTGATGATTTGAAATCCTCAACCATTTAATTGCAGTTTTAACTGCAAAGTGCAGCTGGCATGCTGAGATGAAAGGCTCTCAGGCATTGCCGAGGACCCAGTCCTGCCCTTCCCAACTTTGCTGGAAGTGTTTGATCCATTTAGCACAGAAGCTTTGCTGCATAAAGAAAATGTGTGTTTAACAGGGTCTTTGAAGCTGAGCACAGCAGGTGGCTGCCAGGGAGGCCTGGTGACACCCCAGGACAGCGTGCAGTCGGTGCGGATAGGGTGTTGGGCGCAGCAGGCTGTCACATCTTTGGGAGCTACCCTTTCGCATCATTTTCTGCTCGCAAAGGGCCTGGCTCCCACTGCTCTGCTGGGAGAAGGATGCAACTGTGGTGCGTTTGAAGGAGTGCTGGGGTGACCTGTTCACAGGGCAGAAACCCAACTGGGCTTTTGAGGAAGGCAGAAGTGCAGAGGAAAGACCTGAATCCTGCTTTTTTCCAGAGTAGTTGTCCTTTGAGCAGCGACAGGACACAGTTGGAAATGCTGTTACTGGAGAGACTGCGTGTGCCCCATAGTGTAGTCAAGGCCATTGCCTTTGTGGGTGTGAAGAAGGGAGAAGGGAAGAGATTTCCCTGAGCAGTGTTTAATTTCAAAAAAGGCAAATTGTACAAAACTGAGGAAGCTTGTTAAAAGGATAGAACTTGCAGGTGTCATGGAGACTGTATAACGTGCAGCAGTGGGCAGCAATGCTCAGTGTGTTGTCTGTGAAAAGACATTAGAAAAGAGGCTGTGTGTTGGGGAAGCTGCGTGGTTAGGCAGCAAAGCAGGGGTGGCTTTGAGGAGTGAAACACCATCCTTCAGAGCATGCATGGCATGCCCAAACGAGGAGCACAGAGACCAGCCTGGCATGAAAAATCTAAAACTGTAATAAGGCAACACGAAATGAGATCCTGAGGAGCACTTGCTTCAAGCACAGTGTGAGCAATAGTTTTTCACATAAACCAGAGGCTGGTGAGTCACAGCAGTTCAAGGGGAGCGCTTGTGGGAGACAAATTGGGAACAGAAAAACTAAAGGCACTCACAGCAGCAGCGGCCCCTGATCTGGAGCCAGGGTCTGCATGTCTGAGGAACTATCCCAGATTTAAGTATCAATAGCAGAGATTTTAAAAGAAACAGATAAAAGGGGTAGGAACAGATAGGCAGAACCAAGTCGCATTCATCCAGTTATCCAGAAACTCACACGTGAGAGAGTGGCTGTAACATGTTGCTGGAAAATTGCCTGGGTATCTTCATGCCAGAGGACTGCAAAATATTTGAAATCATGCTGTTCTTTAAAAAGGGCTCTGGTGAGAGAGGGAGGGGGAAGAAGGCACTGGTGGGGCTGACCTGGGGCTTGGCACCATGGTGAAACGAGGACGATTTTAATAAAATGATAGAATGGGATGGGGTGAGCATTGCTATATGGTGAAGTTGAGTCAGGGTTTATTAGAGTCCTGGGGGGAATCTGCAGGCACATGCAGAGTGATACAGATGATACAGTGAAAAAGTCTGTTTCCAAAAGCTCCAAAAGAAATTAAGCTGCTCTGGCATGTGAGGGCAGCTCTTTCTTGATTAGTTACTGCTCAAAAGACAGGAGACAAAGTGCTGGACTTAAAAGACAAATGATTCCCCGAGTTTCTCAGGGAATCCCCAGGTGACTGTGCCGGAACCGGTGTTGTTCAGTGCTTTTCTAAATGAGAGAAAAAGAGAGTGAATAGTGAAACCTCACAGCCTCTGATACACAATTATTTAGGGCAGTCGAAACGAAAAGTGACCACAGAGAACAGTGGGAGGACATCACAGTGCCAAGTAACCGTGCAGTGATAGGGCAGCTCAATTCAAGGTCAAACACTGCAAATCAGTGCCCCCCCGGGAAAAATACTAGCAACAATGTCAGCACTCATCTAGGTGCTGCATAAGCTCTGGCCACCCAGGACAGGGATGTTGTATCGGATGTGGACAGCACTCAGAAAACAACAGCTCGGTGGCACTGGCACAGCAAGTCGAATGTCAGGGATGGCCGGGAAGGGAACGGAGAGCCAGGGGGTGCTGCTGCACCGCAGTGGCTGTGGTCCCCAGCCCAGGGGGTGTTACAAGAGCAGGAGCAGCCAAGAGAAGAGCAAGGTGTGGGCAGAGGGCCCAAGGAGAAGTTGAATGGACACAGATTTCTTCATTTGAGAAAGGAGACCTTTGAGGGTTATGGTAAAGGTGTGGAGAATCACAAACCAAGTGGAAAAGGGAGAGGGAACAACGCTTTGCTTTTCTCATTTCGCAAAAGCCAAGGTGCCAAAGGAAATGATCAGACAGCAGGCTTAAAATAAACAGTGGAGAGTACTTTTTGGCACAGGATGCTCTTGATGCCAATATTGGAAGTAGCTCGAGAAAGCAGGTAGACCTACTCATGGGAGAGATGCCCATGCAGAGAATTAAATGTGGTGCTGTAGATGTAGCTCCCAGGCTGGAAACCCAGACCCACTGATTGCTGGGAGTATAATGGGAGCAGTGTTTTTTTCTGCTGTCCCCTCAAGCATGCAATTTTGGCCACTTCAGGGACAGGACAGAGAGGGGGCTGGACCTCTGGTCTGACCAAGTGCAGCCATTCTCCTGTGGTTCTCAGTTTTGGGTCCTTCTCTCTGCTCTTCTGGTCCGTCCCTTCGGGGTTTATGGGAGAAGGCCTGTGGGGTTCAATATTTGCCAGTATTTGCTTCTTATACGGAGCAAGAGGTGGGAGGCTGGGATCTGGGGGGCCTTCGCAGATCTTGCTGTGGGTTTGATGGCAGCACACACCACTGTCCCCTCCAGCACAGAGCAGCAACTCAGTGATGCCGCTCTGGAGCCAGGCGAGAGGTTGGAGGAGGCATGCGGAGGAGCTGCCCATGTGGGTATACGTGAGAAAGTGGGGCACAGCATGTGGAGAGCCTTCCTTACCAACCTCTGCCCTTCTTCTTTCAGGCTGAAGGACCTGTTCTATCGCTCCAGTAACCTGCAATACTTCAAGCGGCTGATTCAGATCCCACAGCTTCCAGAGGTGAGAGCCACAGATCTGGGTCTGCCCGGGGCATGGGGAACACTCGCCATTCCCATGGCCAGGATTTGCAGCAGGGGCGCAAAGGTGTGCTCCCCTTCCAAGGGCTGGAGGAGACTCAGGACTCACTGTGCAGCTCTGTGGCCAGAGCTGATCAGAGCCCAGATGTGCTATAAGGGCCTCCAGTTTGCAGAGGTTAACAGAAGCGCACAGTTTGCACAGCCTCGCAGTTGGAGCTGGACGGATCGGGGCTGGTGTCTGCAGCCACAGCTTGCCGGGGCTGGTGCGCCACTCCTGCAAGTGAGGGAGCTTCTTTCAGCTGCTTTCTGCATATCCGGGTTGCACGCCCAGTGGCCAAGCTGCATGCTTGCTTCCTAAGGGAGTTTATCCAGCTCCTGAGAACAGCCAAGAGCAGAGTGTGGCCTGAGGTTCATCCCCAAAGGCCTTCCTGGGTCTGACCCTTTGGGAAGGAGATGCTCCTCTGGCTGCTGCTGTCCCTGCCCGGGGCTTTGGTCCAGGATCCCTTCTCGGGGCAGCAGAACTGGGAGGTGCAAGGAGCAAAATGACTTTCCAAACTGTAAACGTCATGCTCAGCTCCTACGATGAGCCTGCGGCGTGATGCCACTCCACGTCTACCTCAAGCTCTGCCTCCTGGAGCCAAAGCTGCCTGCAGAGCTGGCCACAGCAGGGACAGCCCCTCACACCCTGGTTGTAGCAGATTTAAGACCTATTTTGTTCTGGAAACACAACGCCTCAGCGCTGAGCCCAGCCCTAACCAGGCCTCTGCAGAGCGGAGGGCTGGGCCTGCAATATGTCGGCAGAGGGGACACGAACTGTGTTTCTGGTGCATGTTGCAGGCACAGCAGCCAGAACGGAGTGCAGCTCCCACCTCACTGAACCACAGCCCTGCTAGGGCATGTTCCTAGCCAGCTCTGGGGCTGCTGGGGATGGCAGTAGGGCTGGATTTAGGCCAGTTGTGTCTGAAGTCCTGTGGAGGGGCAGGTCTCAGCACTGCGTAGCCACACTCTCCTCCCTTGCCAGAACCCTCCCAATTTCCTGCGAGCCTCGGCACTGTCGGAGCACATCAGCCCTGTGGTGGTCATCCCTGCTGAGGCATCTTCCCCAGACAGCGAGCCCATCACTGATCTAGTGGAGATGGACACGGCGTCACAGGTGAGCCACCAGGAGCCTCCTCCGGGCTCTCCTAGCTGCGATCTGCCTCTCTTGCTGTGAAAAGGGTCTCATCCGCCCATGGGTTCCACAGCCAGACTGCGTCCAGGGTTGTCTCTCCAAGCTGTGATTTGGTTGGATCTTAGAAAGCAGAAAGCGGTGAAGGCCTGGAGCCTGTGGGGCTGAGAGGCATTAAGGAACCTCCACGCAGAGGGCCGTGTTGGCACTGTGTGTTCCCAGGGGGTGGGTGCCCACAGGGCTGCTGGGAGCACTGCATAGTCTGGGGAGGCTGAAGTGATGCCATGGTGCTTCTCTTAACAGTTTGGTGCCCTCCAGTGATGACTGGCTATATACGTTTTGCTTCCCAAAATTGCCCTGAAGCTCTACAGGCTTGTGCTAGACCTCCTTCCCAAGGGCCCCGGGCTGGATGTCACTGAGGCTGGGAGAGGCGATCCTCACAATGGCTCTCCCTGGCTGTTCAGCATTTCGGGAGGGAAACCGGTGTGCAGTGAAATGGCATTGGGGATCTCCCTCCCCAGGAGTTAGTTGGGAGCAGACCATAGATGCCTCATGTTAAACACCGGGGTCTGGTTTTCTGTATTGGACACCCATAAGTGAGGCTGCGCAGCACAGGGCAACAGGAAAATTCAGTCCTGTAGCAGCTGCCCCAGGTGTCCAGGTGACACAAGGAGTCAACAGCCCTGCTGACAGACATAACATAGCAACGCATAGCAGGCAGGTCCAGGCATTGCCCACGGATTGGCTCTGTAGGGCTCAGCACCCTCCTGCCTCCACCACCCCGCTGGGGGCTTGTGCTACAGCCGGGAAAGCTGGGGGACCTGGGGCTCCATGCATTCCTCCTTGGGGTGTCTCAAGCAGGTTTGGGTTGACTCACTGGCTCTGCATTTCTCTCCCCCCAGAGTCTGTTTGACAATAAGTTTGATGACATCTTTGGCAGTTCTTTCAGCAACGATCCTTTCAACTTCAACAGTCAGAACGGGATGAACAAGGATGACAAGTGAGTTCTCCCTGCGGAGCCTCCGCGGCTTCTCCTCTCCCTGCAGGGCTTCACGCTCGGGTGCTGTTCCTGCATGCTGAGGCCTGGGTCTCCCTCCCAGGGGGCAGTTTATCCGGAGTCCACTCCGGAGAGCACCTTTGAGCCATGAGCCCAAGCCTGCAGCTCTGCGATACCGTGAGTGGTAGAAATGGCCTGGAGCGGATCTGGAGCTCTGTGTTGCGCAGCAGGAGCAGATGCACGCAAGTCTGCTGTGGGGTGGCTGCTGCATGCTCCCAGCCCTCATGGCAAAGGAGAGATCTCCTCTCCCAAGGCCACCTGTCCACCATGCTGGCAGGCGCCATCAGGCCATCTTAGAGACCCTGTGGCCAGATCCAGACCAATCCCAGGATCTCCATACGTCTCTCTTGCTCTTCTGTTATGCAGAAGAGGAGCTGAAGCATCTGGTTTTCTGTCAGGGCTCTGCATTATTCATGTACCTTTGTCACATCCCCGTCCCCTTTCTAAGATAAGCTGGCAATTTTTGTATGCAAAGAAATTGAAGGATCCCGATAGTCTTCAGTGCTTGTCCCCAAGCCACAGTCTTCTCTGGGGAACAGGCACACAGGGATTGGCTCAGCTGTGCCCAGTGGATGTGGCAACACTGCAGTGTTATTCTCTCCTCATCTCTACACCTCCGTGCTGGTGGTCGGGAGCACGGAGGAGGCATTTGGTGTCTCTCTCCTTCCCAGGGACCGGTTAATTGAACAGCTTTACAGGGAGATTGGTGCCCTGAAGGAGGAACTGGAAAACTTCAAGGCTGAGGTGGGTTTATAACCATCCTGTTTGTGTTTACATGGCTGGGGCATTGCTCTCAGCAGCACTGGAGGTGAACGGGCCCCAGCGATCCCAGGGCAGGATGAGGTCTGGAAGCTTGCGTTGTGAACGGGCCCAGCGTTGGGGCACTGGACCCTCAGCCGCTGGCTGCTCAAGGGGGTGCTGTGCCTCTGTGAGCTGCTGGTCCCAGGCCTTGACCATGTCTGTGGGTCTATCCTGCCTGCTGCTCCCCCGGGTTCTGGGTCCTGGGGAGCAATCTCTGTAGGTACAAGGAGTCTGTAGGTGTGCTGGGTCACGGTTCCCCAGCGCCCACGGGCAAGGGGCCCCACTGGCCACGGCAGACAGCCCTGACAGGGCTGAAGCACCCAGGCTGCACCTCTGCCGGGGGAATGAAACTCACTCCCAGACCCAGTTTAACCTGCCGCAGCTGATGCTCCGGCTGGTGTGTTCGGGGCTGTCCCCAAGTCCCTGCCAAGTGCCCCAGGGTGCTGCCAGCAGGGCACACACTAAACAGACAGCCGCCAGGAGCTGCCGGCACATGCCCAGCTTGCTGTCCCCGCAGAGCGAGCGGCGAGCCCTGCAGCTGCGCGGGCGCATCAGCGAGCTGGAGGCCGAGCTGGCCGAGCAGCGGCATCTCAAGCAGCAGGCCCTGGACGAGAGTGAGTTCCTGCGTGCGGAGCTGGAGGAGCTGAAGAAGCAGCGGGAGGACACCGAGAAAGCACAGAGGAGCCTGACGGAGATCGAAAGTGAGGAGAGGGGTCTGGCCCAGCAGGTCCACAGAGACGGGGATGCTGGGGCAGGGGATCTGCTGCCGGGATGCTGCTGGGTGCTCACCTTGCTGTGCACACATGTGTGTATGTGGCAGGGAAGGCGCAGGCGAATGAGCAGCGATACACCAAGCTGAAGGAGAAGTACAGCGAGCTGGTGCAGAACCACGCCGACCTGCTGCGGAAGGTAGGCTCCTGGCCTGGCCTGGTGGCCTTTGGCCATCTCCCGTCAGCCGCCGCAAGGTGATGCCCTGCACAAATGCTCTCTAGAGCTTTCCTGATTGCTCTGCCTGGGTGGGAGCACCTGGGTTTTGCCCCAAAAGTGAGCTGGGGCCGGGGTGGGAGGCTGGCACTGGCCAAGGGAGGACAGGAGGTCAGGTTGGGCAGCCATTGAGCTCTCGAACGCTCTGTCCTCAGAACGCAGAGGTCACCAAGCAGGTGACAGTGGCAAGACAGGCCCAAGGCGACGTGGAGCGGGAGAAGAAGGAGTTGGAGGACTCCTTCCAGCGGGTGAGCGAGCAGGCCCAGAGGAAGGTGAGTCAGGGCCCAGAGCAGAGTGGAGAGGTCCCAAGCGGTGCCAGGACAGGGGCATGCAGTGGGGACAGGGCTGAGGCCCCGTGCTCAGATGGGTGCAAGGGAGGAGGGCAGAGGGCTGGGGAACTGCAGGGTAAGGGGCAGGAGTGCTTGGGAGGGCACTCGACTAGGAGCCGGGGCCAGCACCCCTGTGGGGTGCGGACTTGGGACCACTTTGTTCTGCCTGCAGTCTCAGGAGCAAACAGAAGTCTTGGAAACATTAAAGCGGGAGCTGACAGCCAGCAAGCAGGAGCTGCAAGCCCTTCAGGGCACGCTGGAGTCCAGCACGCAGGTGAGAGCGCTTCCTCTCGGCCCCTTGGGCCACACTGGTGCTGCTGCCACCCCATGCTGGGCCTGTCATCCTCCCGTGGCCTCACTGCCTCCGCAGCCACCCTGGCACTGCAGCCCTGTTCTGATCACCTTAGCATGGGCCGGTTCCTCTGGTTCCTCACCGGTGGGCCTCGGGATATTTATTCAGCCCTGCCCAGAAAACCCAGACAAAGGGTGGCCATTGCAGTAGTCAGATAAAACAAAGCGTTACCCATCAAGATGCCATCAGCTTGATAACCCACTTGCTTTCTTCACTGTTTCCAGATCCACATGGTTTTAGCGATCAGCACCACGGGGTTTAACACTCGTGGATGTGAGAGAGCATGAAGCAGTACTCCCTGGAATCAGTACTCCCTAGCAGTAGCAAATCACCTAGCTGGAGGGGCAGGGCCTGCCAAGGGCAGCAAGGATGGAACCTGGGAACCCTTCAGAGCTAGCAGGACTCTAGTTCAGTGCAGGCAGTCCAGGGAGCTGCCTGCCTCTCCACAGCCTGCCCCAGACCCAGCAGCTAGGCAGAAAGCAGGTGCCTGTCACCACCATGTCTGTGCTGTAAAACTGCCCTTCCTGATGGAAAAGCCGAAAGATTTGCTCTCGTTCAGGGAAGGCAGGAATCACTGAATGAAATCCCCAGTGGTGGTAGGAGTCAGATAGGATGGCTCTGCCCCGCTGTAAAACTAGCAGGCAGTGTGCGCCTCGTGTTACAAGTCTCTTTATGCCATGCCAGAAGGTCTGTCAAGCCCATGAAGATGTGGTCCTTCACTGTGTAGGACTGCAGGGCTTTTTCCAGGCTCATTATAGAGGTTGGTGCATCAGGAACTGGCAGGAGCTCTCCTTCTCCGGGGGCAGACAGGCAGGCTGCAGCAAGACACGCTCAGGACAGAGCCAGCTCCAGAGCTGGCAGCCAGCACCTTTCATCCACACCAGCTTCACTCACATATCAGGGTGACGACAGTCATCAGCCGATAAAAGCAAAATGACAACTCCAGGGAGCCTCGGCTGGTCCCACGCAAGGCCATCATGTCCTGCAAGGTTGCTGCCTGGACACAGTGGATGTAGGGCTGTGACACACCAAGCAGGGATGGTAGGGGCGGACTGGGTCTTGGCCTGGAACAAGCCATGAGCAATTCCCCAAATGCAAGGGTTTGTCTCTTCCCTGTCATGCCGTCAGCAGAGCTCTGATACCTGTTTTGTGCCCATCCAGCTGGGCGTGGAGCAGAGCACCAGGATAGCAGGCCTGGAGCAGGAGAGGGACAGCCTGAGCCAAGCGGCGGAGCAGCATGGTGAGGAGATGGCAGCCCTGCGGGCTGAGCTTCAGCAGCTGCGGGACACACTCAGCAGCGAGAAGGAGAGCAGCAAAAAGGTGTTGGAGATGCTGCAGACCCAGCTGAAAGACAAGGTACCCCGACATGGCATGCTGGCTAGCACCGGCACTGGGGCATCCTGGCATTGCTTGGCATCCCAGCAGCGTGCTGGAGCCCAAGGGCTGCTCCGACCATGCTCAGAGGAGCCACACAAGGAGCTGCACTCCCCGGCACATGGCTATTTGAGTTCTGCTCAGCTGGCCACTTGGGTTGTAGCAGAGCAATGCAGAGCCTTCCTCCATGCTGAGACCCACTGCAGGTCTTTGGCCGTCAATAAGAGCTGGAGGCAACAGTGGGGCATCAGGGGATTGCGCTAACCAGCTGGGGCAGCAAGGGCACTGATCCCCACGTTGGCTCTACAGGAGAACGTGGAGCAGGCCCTCCAGCAGAGCCTCAGCAAGGAGCAGTTTGCCCTGCTGCAGGGCACCGTGCGGGAGGCAGAGCAGATGGTGCAGGACTCCCTCAGCCGCCTTGAAGACCCTGCTCACATCAGCTGCACGAGCTCAGCAGGTAAGTCCTGTTTTCCTCCAACATCCAATGGTGCCCTGTGCCTCGTAGCCGGCAGCACCCCCAGCTGCAGGCAGCCACAGTGCAGGCAGGACAGCCTGGCCATGCAACAGGGCTCTGCTGTGCACAGGGATGCACAAAGTCTTGGAGTCCCGTCTCTTGTGTGTCTGCAGATTACCTCCTGTCCAGGACGCTGGCAGCCTCTGACTGCATAGAGAGGCTTCAGGATGCACACCGCAAATACCTTTCCAATCGCACAGGTGAGAGCCAGGCAGCCCCAGGCTCAGGCAAGGGGCTCGGATGGGTGGAAGGGACAGCTCCAGCACACAGCAGGGTGCAAGGCCCTGGGGCTTCCTGGCATGTGCAAAAGAAGCTGAGTAGTGCCGAACGGGCTCGCCCCATCATCGTTCCAGCTCAGGGCACACCGCCTGGCCCGCAAGTGCCTGCTTTAACTGAGCCATGTGCCCTCTCTCCTGCCCGCAGACATGAGCAGCCTGCTGCCCTGCGTGGCCCTCTTTGCCCACCTCATCAGCGACACCATCTTGCAAGGAAGCGCTACCTCCCACATGGCCCCCATGGAGCCTGCTGACCGTGAGTGCTGTGGGGCCGGGGAGGGCAGGGTGCTGGGTGCTCTTGCCCCACGCATGGCTTCCTCAGCCTCCCCTGTGGTCTGGCCAGGTCTGCTGGAGGCCTGCAAGCAGTGTGGGAGCGAGGCCATCAGCTACCTCAGCGCCCTGAAAGAACCGGGCACCCTGGAGGGCGCTGACTGCACACCAGTGAGGAACTGCCTCAGCCACATCAGCGCCATCGGGGAGGTGGGTGCGTGGAGCCAGGCCTCATGCTGCATGGGCCTTCACCCCTGGGTGGGCGCCGGAGGCCTTGGCAGGCTCCCGAACGGGATGGGCTGGGGAAAGGAGGATCAGGACATCGGGGACGGCAGCCTGTCTCATGTGCCCTGTCCCCCGGGGCTGGTGGGCACCAGTGGAAGGGGTTGTGCTGGTGCTCTGCCGCCTTCAGACGCTCCCTTGTGTCCTGGCCCCAGGCGCTGCGACCCAAAGGGCTGGATGTCAAGCAGGAGGAGCTGGGCGATCTGGTAGACAAGGAGATGGCAGCTACTTCGGCAGCCGTAGAAACTGCGGCTGCCAGGATTGAGGTGAGCTGGCCCTGCCGGGGCTGCCCTGCAGGGTTGCTGCGAGCCCCGAGCCCGCACTGGCTGTTCCCGAGGCTGTGGGTACTGCAGCCAGATGAAAGCCCAAAATCTCTGAAAACCCCCATGGTCCGAGCAACACCTCCTACCTGCTAGCAAAGCAGGAGCCAGAGCTGGGCTGGCAGTGGGCCGGCATCCAGCTGGGACACACTGCCTCTCCAAATGGTGCTGTTGGCAGTGATGGGCATGGAAGGGAGCCCCTTGGCAGCGCACGTGCAGCTCACTGTGGGTTTTTCCCCCGTATCAGGAGATGCTGAGCAAAGCCCGGGCCGGTGACACTGGTGTCAAACTGGAAGTGAACGAGAGGTGAGTGCTGGCCAGGGCCCTGGAGGTCATAGTTTAAGACACTGGTTTATATCCAGGCACTAAGAGAGGAGGAGGAAGGATTTGGGGGATGGAGAAGTGACCCTGGGAGCCAAGTCAGTCAGGCCTGCTCTCCCGCAGAACTGGGCCTACTGCCCTTGGTGTTGGCCGGGAAAGCGTTTACCCCAAGGTGTTGGGGTCTTCTTGCTTGCCTCCCTGCCCTGTGACCACTGTGGGATTTTGAACATGTGTGGGTCTCCCTGTGGCTCAATGAATTTTGTCTCGCAGGATCCTGGGGTCCTGCACAGGTCTCATGCAGGCCATCCAACTGCTGGTTCTGTCATCCAAGGACCTCCAGAGAGAGATCGTGGAGAGCGGACGGGTGAGCAGGCCCAGCGCCCTGTGGGCAGGGAGGCGAACCCTATGCCGAGACCCCAACCACCAGGGACCTCAGCCCTGACCTCCTGGGTGCCTGCCCAGCCTGGCATCCCCTTTTGAGCCATGGGCCTCCTGTGGCCATGCTGCTCCGAGCTCTGGCCCCTGTTACAGGAAGGCAGAGACCCAGGCTACCAGCCAGAACAGCTCTCAGGATTAACACTGACTGCCAGGATCTCCAGCCCCAGGCCCCAAGGTCTTCCCCTGTCTGGCAGCACCTGGCATGTTGCTGAGCTTGCTGACCTCTGTTGCATGCCCTGAAGGGTTTGAGCACCCTTCCTACAGCCCCTCCTGCTGTTCAGGGGAGCCTGTGACATCCAGGGTTTGGGTGTCTACCCAGCTTGCCACATACATCCTAAACTACCTCCTGAATTGCTCCATTTCCCTAAGAGCAGAGGTTTGGGGGCACCCCGGGCACCCAGGCCCTATTGCCTCAGCTAGCACATGTCTGGGGTGGGGGCACGTGTCAGTCCCCCTTTCTCCAGCATGCGAACACATGTCTTTCTCCTCTGCCAATCCACAGGGCGCAGCATCCCCCAAGGAGTTTTACGCCAAGAATTCCCGCTGGACAGAGGGTCTCATCTCTGCGTCCAAGGCCGTGGGTTGGGGAGCAACTGTCATGGTGTAAGTGCCACCATGACTGGTGGAGGGTGTCAGGGTCCTGCTGTCCCCAAGGGGAGGGCTCAGCAGAGAGAGGAAGGGTGAGAGACGAGCAGCCCCTGGCAATGGCAGGGAGCATGTGCATCCAGGGCTGGACGCGACCTGCTTGAAGGAGGCCCCAGCCTCTCTCTCTGACCTCCTGTAGCGATGCTGCTGACCTGGTGGTACAAGGGAAAGGGAAATTCGAGGAGCTCATGGTGTGTTCCCACGAGATCGCAGCCAGCACCGCGCAACTGGTGGCAGCCTCCAAGGTAGGAGCCCTGCATGGTGCCCAGTGCAAATGCACCCAGATCGTTCCCCCCTCCACTGCCCAGGACTGGGGGTGACTGTTTGCATAGCTTGGCTGCTCCCTCGAGCACCACCAGCTCCATGACCGCTTCCTTGCGGAGATGCAACTGAGCCCAGTGCTGCAGCGGAGGCTGGTCCCCAGCCCTGCAAGCTCATGCAGGTGCGGTGCTGCCCGTGTCTTGGCTCTGAAGATGCAGCAACTCCAGCCTCAAGCGGGCAGGAGCAGGGCATCCCCCCATCTGCCAGCTTTGCTTGGAGGAACACACATGCTGCTCTGGTGGCTCCCAGCAGGGCTGGCCAGGGCGGTGTGAAGGCACAGCAGAGCAGCAAGCTGGTTTGGCAGGTCCTCTCCCTTGCATGGTGTACCTCCTGGAGAGCAAGCACATCGCTTCTCTCTTCCCTGGCAGGTGAAAGCAGACAAAGACAGTGCCAACCTGTCCAAGCTCCAGCAAGCCTCTCGGGGTGTCAACCAGGCCACAGCCGGTGTGGTGGCCTCCACCAAGTCAGGGAAGTCACAAATTGAGGAGAAAGGTAAGCACAGGGCCCGCAAGCCCTCTCCCAGAGCACGGACCTGTGCAGAGATCCCTGCTCTTTGTGCTGTGTTCAGCTGGCCGTCTCCACGTGCGTGGTGGTTTCTGCCTGTGGCTGCCACTCTCTGCCCATGTTCCCACTGGCCATGAACTCTGTCCAGTGCCTGGGAGCTGGTGGAGCCGGGGAGGGGACGCCAAGCTGAGGACCAAGCCTCATGGGGAGGGTGTGTCTTCTTTCTCTGCAGACAGTATGGACTTCTCCAGCATGACACTAACCCAGATCAAGCGTCAAGAAATGGACTCTCAGGTAGGACGTTTCTCTGTGCTTTTGGATACCCACCTGCTGCTGTTTCTGGCATGTTTGGGCTATTGAGAGAGTCCCCAGGCAGACTGTGGCGGGGAGAGGTAACACGAGGGCTGTGGGCTGACATTGCCACCCGTTCCCGAGGAAGGGGAGCTCTGCATGCTCACTGGGGATCTCTTTCCCCAAATGCAGCGTGTGGGGGCACCGTGCGCTGTGCTGCTCATCTGCTGGCCATGTGGAGCGCATGGGCATGGAGCATGCCTGGCTCCCAGGGTACTGCTATCTTGTCCGGAAAGCACAGGGCGTGAAGGCAGAAGCCTAGCAGGGGCCTGGGCTTGCCCGGAAGCTATGTGCGGTTGTTCCCCAAGCGTCCCCTGAGCGTTCCCCATTGGAGCTTCTGTTCCCCTCGCAGTGCAATAGGCCAGCTCAGTTCTGGCCTCCCTCTGCACCTTCCCTGTCATGCTGCCCCACAGCACCTGCCTCCATTTAGCATCAGGCAGCCCTGACAGCTCCTTTCTTTTCCCTTCCTTGCAGGATCCCTAAGAATTTCCGAGTCAGCCCTCCCCTCCCTTCACAGACGGTACTTGGCCTTACACACATTTGTGCTCTGTCCCTTCTCCAGGACCACGTGCCATTAGAGCATTAATTGGATGTGCATTGGGGGAAACTTTGGGTTTAATATCAGGAAGGCTGCAGGTGTAAGAAGAATGTGCTCAGCTTGGCACATCTCTGTGCACAGGCACAGCTAGTTTTGGAGGGCCGAGTTGCAGCAGAAATTCATGGAGCACGTGGGTGGCCGAGCCAGCTGTGTCACCAGCAGTGGCCAGTGCCCTGGGATGCAGTAGGGCGGTAACAGAGTGCGCTTTGTCTTTCAGGTGCGTGTGTTGGAGCTGGAAAACCAGCTGCAGAAAGAGCGGCAGAAGCTGGGGGAGCTCCGCAAGAAGCATTACGAGCTGGCAGGAGTGGCAGAGGGCTGGGAGGAGGATGGTAAGCATCCTGCGGGCAGGAGGTTGGGCGTGCCGCAGGAAGCCCGTAGCCTGGTATGCATTGGATGGCAGTCCGAACAGGTTGGCACCAACTGCACCAACGGCCATGGGGGCCAGGCAGCAGCCATTCCAACTTTATCTGCTTTCTCCCATCCATCCTGCTCCTTCTGGGAAGCCACTCAGGGAAGGAGCAAGGCAGGCAGGGAACCCTGGCCACATGGTCGTGCACTGGTGCCTCTGCCAAGACCTGTGCAGGAACCGCAGGCAGGCTCTTAGCAGGCACGGGTCTCACAAGCAGAGCTCTAGGAGCTTGGGAATAGTCAGCAGACATGGCCAAAACCCTGTGGGGAGTCTGGCATGTGCAGGAGCCTGTGGACAGCTATTAAGAACCTGGCCCACATCCATTCCCACCGCCGCCTCTCTTAGGAGCCTCACTGCTCCTCTGGGTCCTCCTGTACGTGCTGCGGCTCAGCCCCAGGGCTCTGCTGACAGCTGATTCCCACGCGCTTGTGCGCTACCGGTGCTCTGCTGCCCTTGAGCCATACCGCGAAGCCCTGGGGGGAGGCAGAGGGATCCTTGACGGGGTGTGTTGCTCTGCACCCACTCACTGTCTCTCCTCTCTCCAGCTGCAGACTAGCTCCCTGTGCCAGAAGCAGCCATCCGCAGACGCCCCTTTGGTTGACTGGGACCCAGCTTGGAGCAGCCCTTTCAGAAGATTCACAGTAAACTGGTGCAAAATCCACCCCGAAGCACATGTCCTCTGCGTTCCCCAAGAGCCGCCTCCAGCGCCGGAGGACCGAGAGCCGTGTCGCCGCTGGGGGAGGCCCCGGGACCAGGAGCAAGGGGTCCCCAGCCACCCTGCCTCACGCCAGCTGCAAACTGCACGTGTATTTATTAGAGCTGCTTGGGGGTCTCTGGGGTGGTCTCTAACCCTTTAGTTTTGTTTTTGCACAGATTCTCTGAACTGTTTGGCCCAGGTCCGGCTGATTGAGAGCATTAGGGTTTCCTTCGCCTCTTGCCGCTTCTCCAGCCTTAACGCGTTAACTGGCTCAGCGCGAATACCCCGCCAGGAGCCTGCCGTGGTGCAAAGGGCCATGGGCCCAGCGGCATGGGGATGGAGCAAGGTCAGGAATCGGCTCTCCTGGTGCTGCTGGGCCATCTCTGGGCTTGGTGCTAGGCGTGCTCCTCCGGCCCTACACAGCCTCCCCTCCCACTCGGCTGCTGGGAGCAGCAGAGTTGGGGTGGTGTGTGATCCTGCCGGTGGGGGCACTACGAGTGCCTTTGGCTGCTGTTAAGAGCCAGAATCCTGTGTGACTGTGGGGTCAGGAGCTCATTCACACGTGGCAGATGATCTCCAGCAGCCTGGGATGCTAAGCCCCAGCCAGTAGGAACTACTGCCTCCTATGAGCCCACTGTCTGCAGAGCTTGCAGGCCCAGTGGGTGGCGGGGACAAGTCCATGTCAGCTGGCCCAGCCCATGGCTCCGAGTGCCGGGAGGCACTGGCCATGCTGGGAACAGTCAGCAATGAGGAGGGACTTGGGTCAGCAGCAGGAGAAAGGCTGTGATGAGCTCCTGGCCCCTTGTCCCAAAAGTGCCCTCCCAGAAGCAATGCTTGGAGCGGAAGAGCTGGGCCGGCTGGCCCAGAGCATGTGGCCTGGGGGTCCTTGAGCAGCGTTGCCCTGTGCTGTCTTGCCCTAACAGATCACTGTGTTAATGCCAGCAATAAACCACTCTACAAGGTGCTTGGCTTGCGCTTGGGCAACATCTGCTCCCAAGCTACCTACTGCTGGAGCCACTGCGCAAGTGTTAGCTGCAGGCCAGCAGCTCCCAGAGGCATGGAGTGGCTATGGGGCAGCAGCACAGAGGGGTCGGGGTCCCCCCGCGTCCTCACCACCACCTTGGGTGCATGGAGGTGCAGCAGTGCTCACGTTCCCCAGCACCCCAGGGGCAGCCATCAGGGCAGGTGCTGGATGTACAGCCCAGGCTGGGGAACCTTTGTGCCTTGGAGCAGGGGATGCTGAGGGCTGGGGGTTGTCTGCCAGCTCCCACCCCTCCTGGCCCCTGGCTCATCTTGCTGCAGGGTTGCCTTTGCCCTGCAGAGCCCCCGCTGTGGGGACAGTGGTGTCAGACTGGTGCGCAGCAATATGCAGCAATGTTATTGTCCCAGGCAGCCAACCTCTGCTCGCCTGCCCCCATCCTGCCAGCACCAAGGCTCTTTGGCTGGGACGTGCCTGCAGCCGAGCCGGAGAGCACATCCAGCTCCCTTCATGCAGCTGAGGCTCTCTGGTCCCAGCTCAATGGCATCGCTGCCTGCACGCTCCCTGAGCCAGCTTTAGAAAGCTCCTGGTTCTGGGGGTCAAGACAGCAGGACCAGATCCTGAGTGGGTGCTGGGCGTGCAGGATTTGGCCCTTATCCCTTTAGGAAGTGGTGGCGGTAGTTGGCACGGCCTGTCCAAGGACTGAATGGGCTTTCTGGAGGGGACTGGGTAGTCTCAGCACCAGTCACCTGGGAATGCCAGGCTCAAGGTGGAGACTGCTATCACTCAGAAGTGCCGTCCTTTCCGGTGACGTCTGCCAGCTGGGCCAGCCCTCTTTGCTGGCTGGCACTCGTACCGGTGGGATCCACCTGTCTCCCCCTGCCCAGGCATCCCAGCATGTCCCCTCTGGGCCAGCACACTCGCCACCCCTTGGGAAATGACACCATGGTGCCCTGGGGCTGCCATGACTGTCTGACAAGCCATGTGTAAGGACCCGGTGCCCCCCGCATCCCATGGCCAGCCCTGGATCCCTCTGCAGCAGCTACTGCCAAACTGCCTGCCCTGAACCTCCACCATGCCCGCGGATCCTTCGCCACCTCTTGAAGCAACGCAGGGCTTCCTACCCTGGGCTTTCACTGCCCCCAAGTCCCAGCGTAGCCGTACCGCATATGCCACTTACCTGAGCCCTGACCTGCACGGGCTCCACATCCCGGCACGCCGGCCCCCCGGAGCCCACACAGGACCAGAGCTAAGGCAACTCTGGCCTCCCAGCATCTCCAAAAGCAATATGAACAATCCCATTGCTGCAGGACACAAGGAGACTTGGGTGGTCCTGAAAACCCTGCCTGCCTGTTTCTGGGGTCTCACCTCTGCAGGTAACCCCCAACTACCTCAGGTTTCCAGGCTGTGTCCAAGCTGGGCTGGGCCCCCGGGGTGGCTGGAGGAGGGATGGAGGGATTCAGCCGAATCTCGGTGAAATGCGATACCGCTCTCAAATTGAAATTACTTTTCCTTGTCTTTCTTTTTGTAACTTTCCCAAATGTTGAGGTGAAGGAACCTCAACACGAGCAGTTCCCGCAGCACCAGACAGCTCGTAGCCGGCGTCTGGCTCGCGGAGGGTAATGGGCACGGCTGGTTTCCAATGCAGGTCTTTTTCATTGTATAATATGTTGTGTGTTTTCAATTTTTAAATAAAGACTTCAGCCCAGCTGTGCTAGCTTTGGAGGTTATTTGGAGGTTGGAAGCTGTGCTGCCACTTGGAGCGCATAAGCCAACTCATTCTCTGGTGGTGCTAATGGTTGTTAGCTGGTGGGGGTCCCCCATGTCCCCAAGGGCTCTGGTGCAGGCACAAGGCACTCTGTGGTTGTGCTGGCCTTGGCGCTGGTGTCTGCACTAATGTCGTGTATACTCAGCCCAAAGAAAGTAACTCTGGAAGACGTTACCAGTGTGACCTGGGTAGCATTCTGGTGGTGACAACCCCGTGTCCCCAGTGAAAGAGCTGGCCCCTTCCACCTGGCTCTGTCCCCAGTGTGTGGGGCATCTTGTGCAAGTGACCCCCCCCCCAGCATGTCTGCAGTCCCTAGGAAGAAGGTGACACCAACCTTCCTTGGAAGGGGCTTGGAGAGAGACAGGACCTTTTCTCTGCTCAGATCCCAAGGAATAGCCTTGACTTTGTCCATCCCCTCCAGCCCTCCAGTCATTTCCCAGTGGGTTGCTGATGGACTTGTTGGGAGCTGCAGGGTCATGGGCTCCCATGCAGAGCCAGCTCCATTCCTCCTCTGGGCTGTGATGTTGGGTCAATCCAGAGCAGTCATAGCATGGGAGCTCCGTCCTGCTCCCATACTCGCCTATGGCTCTGGCTCGCGATGACTATAAATGGAGTATCTGCTTAGAGGAAACTTTCTTGCTAGGTTTGATGCTGCAAGAGGACTTCACACTCCTTGTATGCTCCCAAGATCTCTAGCAGCACTGAGGCGCTCTCAGACCTGCCAGGGCCCTGAGGGCACTTTTGGGCTGCAAAAAACCCTTGGAAATCAACCCTGTGCAGGAGCTTGAGGGGAGAACAGGGTCCAGCACTGCTCAACGGACCCTGCTGCATGTCATGGTGGTCCCCAAGCCACAGCAAGCAGACAGTGCCACGCAGAGACCCAGGGCACTGCATGACAGGCCGAGTATGGCACCAGCAGGGAGCAGAGGGGCTGAGAGGTGTGATGAAAGCAAGGCTGACATTGTGTCCAGGAATCACTAGCACTTTTGGAGCGAAAGCGAGTCCAGCCCAAAGGGTTGAGAGTGGGGATGTGCCAGGGCCCTGGGGCCCCCCACAGTGGGGCTGGGCAGAGCCTGTGGCCATCACCCCAGTGCCACTGTGAGCCTTTGCCGCTGCCCCACGGGCCCACTGCCGCAATATTCCCCACAGGTTGCTGGCACCCCTCCGCCATGGCTTGTGCCCTACAGCCACAATCTGTTCTTTATGGTTTGGCCTGGCTCTGTAACCTCAGCCTGTCCCCCACAGCCATGATCTGTCCCCCACCACCATGGCCTATCCACACCACCACAGCCCATCCCTACAGCCATGGCCTGTCCCCACAACCATGGCCTATCCTCCACTGCCATGGTGTGCCCCACGGCCATGGCCTGTCCCCATCACCATGGTGTGTCCTCACAGCCATAGCCTGTCCCCAGCACCATGGTCTGACCCCCATAGCTATGGCCTGTTGCTACAGCTGTGGTCTGTCCCCCATAGCCATGGCCTGTTCCACACCACTGTGGTCCATCCCCAATAGCCATGGTCTGTCCCCCACCGCAACAACCTGTCCCCCACGACCATGGCCTGTCCCCACTGCTACCGCCATGATCTGTCCATCAAATACATGGCCCTTCTCCAATCACTGCAGCCACCATCCCCCATAGCCACGACCTATCTCCCACAGCCATGACTCATCACCCATAGCCGTGATCCATCCCCACTGCCACAGCCTGTGCTCCACAGACATGCCATGTCCCCCACAGCTGTGGCCTGTCTCTGCCAGCTCTGCAGAGCACAAAGCAGGGCTCCAGAAGATGGCAGAACCTGGTGGTGCTGCACAGCTTCCCCAGACCCCACTATTCCCAAAGCACCCCACGGTGCTGCCAGCCAGAGCAGCGTTTTCAAGTCCTCAGGACTTGTCCCCCTGCCCTGACCCACAGAGGAGGCTGGCAGTGGTGGCACAGGCACCCTGGCAGTGCCACCTGCGCCAGGCACCTGCCCCATGATTGCTGCCCAACCAGGAACACAGAGCCTCCCGGCCCGAGCCCTCGGGCGCAGGCAGGCTCAGCACCCAGGTCCCAGATGGGGACAGGTGCCCAGCCTCACAAGCCGCCTCTGTGGCCAGGGCATGCTGGGGCCAGGACACGATGTGAAAGGCAGCATGGCCAAGGGCAGAGGAATACAGGCTGGCTTGAGAGGAGTTACGCCTGCACCTTGTGGCGCCCTGTGCCACGTTAAGACAGGGTCAGGCAAAGCAGATTGTGGAGCCCACAGCTTGGGGCCAGGTGCCCCATGGGTGCCTGCAGCATAGCTCAGGCCTGGCCACCCACGACGTGGGGTCACACATGGCCAGGGATGGGGTCAGGATGGGGGGGACACGGACACTGGGGGCTGGGCCAGGTGAGAGAGAGGTTGGAACGGGAGGGACATAGGGGTCAGAATGGGGATGGGGACATAGGGGTTTGGATGGGGTCATCCAGGGCTGGGAGGGCAATGGGGACATGGGTTGGAATGGGGATGGGGACACAGGGATGGGATGGGAGAGAAACAGATGTCAGGATGGGGACACAGGGAAGGGGACAGGAGGACACAGGGAGCAGGATGGGGGAGACACAAGGGTCAGGATGGAGACACGGACACAGGGTTTAGGACAGGGACACGGGGATTAGGAGGGGTGAGGCGCAGGGGTCAGCTCGGGGAGACAGGGACTGGGATGGGTAGGGGACACTGAGGTGGGATGGGGACAGAAGAGCACAGGCACGAGGATGTGGGACACACAAGGGGCAGGCCGGGGGCACAGGGGCCAGGACGGGCCGGGGACACAGGCATCAAGATGGGGGGGCACGGTCGGGGCGGAGGAGGG
>NW_020450908.1:451811-470115 GCF_003343035.1 Apteryx rowi | reverse complement strand
AGCGGGCGGGGAAGCGGCCTGGGCCGGAGTGCCCGGAGGGCTGTGGGGGGGCCCGTGCCCCCCGGCCCCGCTGACCCCTGCTGTCTCTTCAGGAGCCCACTGGCTGCCCCGAGTCGCCTGGCGCAGGCCCCGCGCCGTCGCTACCCCATCCAGCAGGCCCGGTACGCCTCGCTGGGCGCCCTGCCCACCGTCTGCTGGGACGGCTGTCCGAGGAAGAGCGTGCTGTCGGCGCGCAACTCCGGCATGGTGCGCAGCCCCGTGACGGTGAAGATCGCCCGGCCGGCCGCCAGTCTGGCCCGCTCCCCCGCGTGAGTATGGCTGTGGGGTCTCCCGGCGGCGCCCGCGTTTCAGGTCGCCGGGAAGGAGGAAGGAGCCCACTTCCCAGGCACGTGCTTTGCACGCAGGCCCCTGCGGCCCGCGTTTGTCTGGGAGGGTTGCGTGCAGCTGGGCATCGCCTCTGCCTCACTTCACACTTGTAAAGGCACTATAAAAACTTCCCCTGGCTGCCAGCAGTGATGAGATTAATCTGCCTGGGGAAAACCGGTTACCCGGCCCTGGTCCCAGTGGTTCTCCTCTTTGATCGCTTGAAGCGCTCTGCCAGGGGAGAGTGTGTGTAGCTCCTGGCCTTTTAATGACCTCTTAATCCCCATCTCAAGCATTGCTTTGTTGCTATGGAAAGGATTGCGCGGTCACAAGCTACCGAAGAGGCTGCCTTGGAGATCCTTTTCCTCCTTTCAACTGGGCATAGGGGCAGCTGGTGCACCAGGCAGGAGGGGGCTTGGTCCCTGGGGCCTCTGTAACCAGAGGGAGTCTTGCTTTTTCTAACTCCTTGCTTTCCTTCACAGCCTGGAGCAGCTGATCTCGCCAATGGCCTTTACATCCAACAGCAGCCTGGACCCATGTGCAAAAGAGACTGTGCTGAATGCCATCAAAGAGAGTAGGAAAAGGACTGTGGAGGAGGAGGAGGACCAGACTTTTGGGAATGATCAGGAGAGCAAGAGAAGGTAAAAAAAAAAAACTGGCAGTGCAGGCCACTGCCTGTGTATTGGGAAAGTTGTAAATGGGGCTGGTGCTTCAGTGGTGACAAATGTGACGTATCCCAGAGCGTGCTAATCCTATGTGACAAGGAGTCTGGTGTGGACAAGCGCTGCAGAAAGTGAACTGCAAAGAGGAAGCACACCTGATCACCCTGCCCTCCTTATTTTGTCAGAAATTCTTCCAAGACTCTTCTTGTCCTTGAGATCAAAGTATGTGGTTTAAGTTTCTGTCTGGGCAAGCTTGTGTGTCAAGTGTGTTCTCTTGTGTTGTTGGATATGGTGAGAGGCCTGGAATGTGGACTGAGGAGGCCTGTCAGGGCTTCACTGGAGGGATTCCTGTGTTTCAGAAAAGGCTTCTGTCATCTCAGGAGTTAGCAGACCAGAGAAACTTGGCAGGTAATCCTGGATCCTGGTATCTGCCATAGGCTTATCATCTTGATCCTTCAATCAGCTTCAGTCTTCAAGGAGAAATGGGATCCCAAAGTCTGAAATTCAGGATGGAAGCATCACACTTTAAAAGATCCCTGGGTGCTCCTTTATGCGCAGTAACTAGCAAAAGGAGGTAAAAACAAAATGGAAAACAAGAAAGACTATCTTTTGCTTTCATTAATCAAGGTCAATGATTTCCAGCTCTGAGCTCCAAGAAATGAGGGTGCAGTGTCTTTGCCAGGGCTCTGGGAAGTACAGGGTATAAATCAGGGATGCTAGGGTCTGCTGGAGCCTTTTGTAACTGCCCAGGCATAGTTCTGCTGTTTTGTTATTCTCTTCTGTTTTTTGGCCTTTCCATTCGTGTACATGTAGGCCATTTGCCTTGTGCCTCCCTCTGACCCTTATACACTGGGGGCTGCCTCTCTGGGCTCTGGTAGGTAAACTGAAGGATTGGAGAAGAGCAGTTTGGGCTGATGAAGGCACTGCCCAAGCATGTTATCCTGTGTGCTGCACTGGGGCCTGCTATTAGAGGTCATTCTGAGAGCAGAGGGGGATGACTGGCAGTTTCCAGGGAGCTCCCAGCTGCTTTTCCTGCTGCTGCAGGAGCAGACTGGCAGTGGGAGTTGCAGCAGGTCATGCAGTTTTCTGTTCCATCAACTGATTTTTCCCTCTACCTTTGAACCCTTGCCTCAGGTTGGTGAATCTGAACATGAGGAGAGCTGAGTCTGTCTAGGATGACGCAGGATGGGTGTGCTGGCAGAATCTGCTGTCTCTCTTTTTATTATTATTATCATCATCTTTTTTATTATTTTATTTTAAGGTGCCAATATCCAGGTCTGCCACAAAAGCAAATTTTAAAGGTGTTAATCATCTGGAGAGCATGAAAAATGCTCAGAGGCAAAAAATCCAGTGACCTTTGAGGATAGAAAGGTACCTGTGTCAGCTGGAGAGCATTGTGCCACCTGTGCAATTGGGTCAGCATGCTCAGACCTTCAGGGAAAGCACTTGGACTAAGTGACAGGGCTGATCTTACCTCTGCTGTGGGATTTATTCTCAAGACATTCAGACTTCATTTATTCACTGAACTGGAAATTTACTTGTGGGAAGGTGGATCTAATTTCTAGCTCAAACTATCCACGGCACTGGCTAGGAAGAGGTAGGAAATCTAGGTTTCAGAGCTCAGGTTCATTCCAGAAATGAACTGCTAATTTAATCTGAAATGTTTTTGGCTTAGAATGATGGATTTGGGCAAAGATTTCATTAAATGAATACTACTCTGCCCAGCAGGCAGTCAATGGAGCTGCTGGTGCTTGGGAGGAAGCGGCTAGGGATGAGAATGAGTTGAGGCCAGGACTAGGCAGAGAGAAAATCTGAACCCTGGAAAGGCGGCAGTATGTGGATGGGAAAACTTCTGCCCCAAGTATTGGGTGGCAGGAGAAAAGCAAGGTTTGTGCTTTCCGGGTGCTGGGCCTGCCTGGAAGGGTTCCTCTCCCAGCCTGGGAGGGCAGCCCCTGCTCTCTGCTGTCTCCTGGCCATCAAAGACTTTTCTCCTCTCCCCCGCAGGCGCCATGACAGCAGTGGAAGTGGGCAGTCAGCATTTGAACCACTGGTAGCCAATGGTGCCCCTGCCTCTCTCATACCCAAGTAAGTGCCCATCAGGCCCAAAGGGACTGCTGTTAGCTGGGAGGTGAATCCGTAAGTTTCTGTGGGCTCTGGAAAAGATGCTGGGTTTTTGCTTGTGGAGCCCAGGTTCTGGGGAGAGCAGGAGAGGCTGAGGCCTTGCCTTTTGTCTGTCACCCACCATTAGAGCTGTGCGCTCTGAGCACAGGCCAGTGGGCATTAGGGCTGTGCTGCTATGAGGTCTCTTTCTAAGCCCTGTGCTGTAAGAAAGAGCAGAGCTGCTTATCTCAACCTGCCCTGATTTTACAGGACCTGTGGGCAGAATGGTGGGGAGCTCATAAAATTTTTTTATAACCTTCTCCAGGCCTGGTTCTCTGAAGAGGGGCCTTGTTTCACACTGCCTAGATGACTGCTCAAACAAGAGGTCACGCACCTCTTCCATGAGCTCTGTGAACAATATGTATGCTGGTGGGATCCCCAGCTCCATTCGCAATGCCATCGCCAGCTCCTACAGCTCTAGCCGAGGCCTCTCGCAGGTAGGAAACAGCTTTACAAATATACTGCTGGAGCCTGTGACCAAGCGCAGTGCGGAGTAGTTCAGTCCTCCTTTGGGATTGCCTGTGTAACTCAAACCCTGGGCTCATAAGATTAGAGCGGTGTTGCCAGGTACCTGGCAGTAAACACTGTGGGGAGTCTCCAGTGCAGCTTAGCCAGTCAGTTTTATCTTGTCACACGTTAGGCAGGCTGCTGGGCCAGCAGCGGCAGGAAGCGGTGTTACTTTGTCCTTTGGTGCATGCTTCTGTGGTGTTCCCAATCTGAGATGTCTTCCTGCAGTGCTTGTTTTATGCTGAAGGAGGAAGGAGGCTGTTTTTCTCCCTCCTTAGCCTTGGCCAGTCTGCTAGGGTGGTTAGATCCAGGTGGGGAAAAAGAATCTCCTTGCTACACTGCTGCCTTTTCAGCTGGAGTCAGCAAGTATCAGAGCTCTGTGTTCCCACTCTGACCTGGGCCCCCTCAGCAGCTGCTGAGCTGTAGAAAAACACTGCTTAAATGGCTCCTGGGTCAGGGCTGCAGATCTGACAGTGGAACAGTCGTGGCTCATGGAGCTCTGCTGTCTGTGTGGAGGAAGGCTGCCTCTGTGATCTCTCTAAGGAAGGGTTTTTCTCTGGCTGGGGCAAGTCCTAAAATCTTTGAGGTGGGGTCCATCTGCCCTGAGCTGGCAAGGAGGCAGCCTGCTGATGCCAGAGCAGCCCTGTGCACACCTGGGCATCTGAGGTTGCTGAGGCAGCCAGGCAGCCTCAGCCTGCGCTATGCAAAGGCAAGAGGACTAGTGTTTGCTGCCTGGACTGTGCTCTGAATAGCAGTGTCCTCCCTTTTCCACCCTCTCTGCCAGGCCAGCCTGTTAAGGGCCTAGAGGCTGCTTGCTCCTAAGATGTATTCACTTTGGGGAGTCCAGACCCTGCTGTGTTCCACTGAATGTGGAGAGGAATTATGTGATGATGAAGACAGAATGAGGCACTAGACTTGTTAGCTGAGGTCCTGGGAGATGGCATTTAACATGCAAGCAAGAAGGAGGATAGAACGTTTACTCTCTCCCATCCCATCACCTAAACTACTGCTGGTCTTTTGGCTTCCAGCTGTGGAAGACAAGCGGTGTGAATGTGTCCCCGCTGTCCAGCCCAGCGTCCTCACGCTCCCAGACACCAGAGTGGCCTCTCAAGAAAGCAAGGTAACTAGCCATCCTTCTAGTGAGCAGCTGCTCCTCAACTCCAGCCTGAAGGAGAGCAGGGCATCTTCCCAGCGGTCCTGGTGTCCAGACCCCTCTCACCAAGGGAATTGCGACTGTCAGAGCATCTTGCCTGTTTCTAAGATGTGACTGCTGGGTGACCCACCTGTGTGGGAATCCTGTTGATTTGGTGTTGGTTCGTATCTCTGCCACCTTCCTACTTTGATATCCTGGCAGTAGCATTGGAGAAACAGAACTGCACTGTTGATCTCCTGTCCTGCTCTGACACCATGTTATAGATTTAAGGGTTCAGAGATTGCCACAAATGCAGTGTTATTCTGTGACATTGTCACAGTCTGGATTGCCTGAATGTCTGAAAATTGGGAAGAGAGCAGGCCCTGATTACTGCAATCTCATCAAAAGTGATTCACAGGTGGCTGTGGCACATTTGCGTTTTAGTGCCTGCCTTGGAGCTTATGCCTTTGTTCCTCTTTCTCCCAGCTCAGAGAAGGACTTGATTCCATTGGGGAGAAGCATGTGTCAGAACTAAAGCTGACACAACCATTTGCCTGGAAAGGGTGGGTCTAAGAGACCTGTGGGAGATGGTGTTTCCCATCTGGAACCCCTGAATGCTGCTCTGAAGCTGATTTCAGCCCTGCAAAGCAGTACAGGTTGCGTGCACTTGAATGCCAGACCAAGCTATGATCTTGGAGATGGGAGCAGCTCCTCCGCTTTAAGCTGCTTTCAGGCTGGTGCAGTGAGGACAGGACTGGTAAGGACTGCACCCCTGAGCAGACTAGGAGCATGAAGGGGTCAGAAAGGAACAGAGCCGAGTAGAAACCCAGGGATGGGGCTGCCACGGCAGTGAGGAGTCTGTAATACAGGCTGGGGAACTTCCCTAAGAAGTCCTGTCTGATCCTTGAAGCTGGGGATGCTGTTAATGCCCACCAGCTCAGGACATCGTCTGGAGACCTGTTGTTTGGCTGAGGCAAAGATGCTGGTGGGAGTCTTAGTGTGTTTGGCCTGTCCCCTTTGGGAATGAGGCCAAGCTTGGGGATTGACCCTAACTGTCTCTCTCCCCTTTGCACAGGGAAGAGGAGGCTCTTCGCTCCAACACTTCCACTCCGGTGAAATCAGATAAGGAGCTTCAGGCCGAAAAAGGTGAGCACAGGCTTGTACCGGCTGTGGGTCATGGTTGGATGTGTCATCAGTCTGAGAAAGCAGCAGAATATAGTTTAGGTCCGCAGGTGGGATTGACTTGAGATGTCTCCTGGCAACTAAGAACATGCTGGTCCCAAGCCAGCAGCATTTCTGTTGCCCTCTGGGTTAGGGTCATCTGGAGAGGAGTCCCCTTTCTCCCTTTCAGACGGGACTAACATATTGATAGAAGCTAAGTTCCTCCTCTGCCTGGAGACAGTTCTGACTTGTCTCTCTCTGTAGTGGTGGAGACGCCCGTGCGGAAGAAGCAGAATTCCCTGAGCTCGCCATCTGTGTCAGGAAGCAGTGGGAAGCGCAAGCGGAAGATCCAGTTGCTGTCATCTCGACGGGGAGATCAGCTCACTCTGGTACGTCGCTGTCTCACAGCCCCTTTTGCCCTCCTCTGGCGATAGAATGTGCTCACTGCAATTTCTGCAGGGCTGGGGGGAGACTGACCTGCCTGCCCTCAGGAAGGAGGCCCCGTCCTTGGCGGAGTGGGAAGTGACGCTATCCCCAGCCCCAGTGTCTGGTGGGCTGTGCGTGATTGTGCTGCCTGCTACCGGACCAGGTAATGGCCTGGGGAAGGCCTGCCGTGCCCTCAGCGCCAAGCCGGGGGCCATAATAGGTGGGATTGGAGCTCCGCGGTAGCGTGCTGTGGCAGAACCACCTGCTTCACGGGTCTTGCGACGGCCTGCCTTCACCACACGTTCAGAGAGGCTCTGCCAGCTTCCCTGAAAAGGAGCTAAGTTGCTGCTCTTTCTTGGCAGCCCCCGCCGCCTCAGCTGGGTTATTCCATCACCTCGGAAGACCTGGATGCGGAGAAGAAGGCAGCGTTGCAGTGGTTCAACAAAGTCTTGGAGGATAAGGCTGGTAAGGACTGCACCCCTGGGCAGACTAGGAGCATGAAGGGGTCAGAAAGGAACAGAGCCGAGTAGAAACCCAGGGATGGGGCTGCCACGGCAGTGAGGAGTCTGTAATACAGGCTGGGGAACTTCCCTAAGAAGTCCTGTCTGATCCTTGAAGCTGGGGAACCTCCCTAAGAACTCCTGTCTGATCCTTGAAGCTGGGGATGCTGTTAGTGCCCCAGAGTCCACAGGGAGTTAGTGTGAGGAGTGAGGTTTTCTAGCTCCAGAGCTGTGGAATGTTCCTGAAGCTTCCTACCCACTGGGGAAGCTCTGCTAATGGGTAGTCCCCTACAGCATGTTACGGATACTGATTTCTTGCTCCTTTCCAGTAGATCCAGCCCCCAGCACCACTGCAGAGACTACCCCTCAATCCAGGCCGCTGGTGTTCACGGTGACCTCCCCAGGGCCTGCGCCTGTGTCAACAACTGCACCTGCCAGCACCAACTCGCTCTTGGACAGCCTGAAGAAGATGCAGAGCAGCCAGACTGCCCCTGTGCCGGCAGGTGAGGAGGAAGAGAGTGGGCAGAGCGAGACAGCCCCAAGAGGGGCTGTCCAGCATCTTTGTGGGAGACAGGCTGGAAAACTCCATGTTCAAACACCCTGCAGGCAGTGGAGACAGCAGGCAGGCCTTGGGGGGGGCACATCTGGGCACTGAGTCTGGGCTCTGGTTGTGAGCTGCAGTAGCATGGAAGGCTTGGTCCATCTGCTATGGGGAGGTGCTGCTCCAGGAGCCTTTGCACTACTGGGGTGGCTGTTTGGCAGAAGGGCTGTATATGATCCCTGTCTCTAAATCAACTCTTTACCCCTTTCCAGACTCTTCTGGAGCTGCAGTAGTGTCTCCACCATCTTCATCAGCACCACAGCTGCCTGCTCCAGCTACATCACTGGAGTCGAGTTCGTTACCTGTGACTTCTGCCGACACCAAGCCTGTGCCCATATTAAGCATAACCGCCCCTTCTGCCCCTCCTACCTCTGGGGCACAGCCTGCCAGCAGCCTGGCGAATTCTTCATCCACAGAGCTGGGCCAGACCCCCAGCAAACCTCCCTCCTTCCCAAAGCCAAGCATCCTTTTTGGGATGCTGAACACCCCTCCAGCCAGCCAGCCGGCAACAACAGCAGCTGCTGCTGTCCCCACCACGACCCCTGTCTTCAAACCCATCTTTGGAACTCCGCTGAAAAGCGAGAGCACAGCACCCTGTACGACTGTTGTCTCTGCTGCAGTTGTGTCTGCGAGCTCAGGCCCTTCCTCAACGTCTTCTGCCGCTACCATGTTCAAGCCTATCTTCGGTAATGTGACAGCAGCTTCATCTCCAGCAAAGGCTTCTCCTTTTGCATTCAAGCCGACATCACAGCCAACCTCAGCTGCAGATCTGCCAACAACCTCCACAACTGCCCCAGCAGTATTCACGGGCCTCCCTGCTGTCATCTTCACCACTGCAGCCACGACTGCTACCACACTGAGTTCTTCCACGGATGCCACCACTAAACCTGTCTTCAGCTTTGGACTCAACCCTCCTGCCTCCACTGGCCCTACTGCCAGCCTGACTGTTACCACTGCCACTTCCACCAGTACATCCCAGCCATTCTTGTTTGGAGGCCCAGCCAGCTCGGCTCCCAGCACAGAAGGCAGTTTTGTGGCCTCAGGGCCTGTGTTCCAGTTTGGAAAGCCAGCTCCAGCCACAGTCCCTGCCACCACCAGTGTCCCAGGAGGCTCTGCCTTTGGCCAAGCACCTTCAAACTCGACTGCTCCCACCACTGCTGTGGGCTTTAGCATTTTTGGAGGCACTGCCCTGACATCTACCCCAGCAACCACAGGTCAGTCAGCGTTGACATTTGGCTCCTCTGTTACAGCTTTTGGCAGTTCTTTCAGCACAAGCGCGAAGCCACCGCCACCGTATCCTGGCACAGCAGATCAGTCAGCTTTCAGCACTGGTGCTGTGGAGAGCCAACCACCCGCCAGCAAACCCTCTGCGGGTGCAGTCAGCTTTGGCCCCTCTTTCACTTTTGGAGCCCCCACAGCCCAGTCCACCGCTCAGCCAGCATTTGGTAGTAATGCTCAGCCGGCATTTGGCACAACCAGCACCCAGGGCTCCTTTGGCACCAGCAGCACCCAGGCAGCATTTGGAACTACCACATCTGTCTTCTCTTTCGGGACTGCCACCTCCACCACAGCCAGCTTCGGTTCCAGCACCCAGACCACAAACAGCAGCACTGGCACTGCTGTCTTTGGCACCACCCCCTCTCCTTTCACCTTTGGGGCGTCTGCCCAGCCAGGTCCCTCTGCCAGTGCCTTTGGGATTGGCACACCTGCACTGAGCAGCAGCTCCCCCGCCGTATCATTCAACTTTGGGGCTGGGCAGAGTGGAGCAGCCACTGTGGCAACGCCATTCGGTTCTTCCCTGACGCAGAGCACGCTGGGTGCGCAGAATCAGAGCACACCGTTTGCCTTCACTGTGCCCAGCACTCCTGACAACAAACCTGTGTTCGGAGGTGAGCCACAGCGGTCAGGCCTCTTGGCAGGGTGGAGGGCAGGGCTGGTTGTAGGTAGCTGCTTTCCTCATGGCCCTTGTTGAACTTCCCTGGGCTCAGGAGCCCTAGATGGGCTGATGTTTGTGCTGTGCGGGGCCTTGCCTCACTATCTATTCAGGTCCCCAGTTCTCAGTCCTTAATCCTTTAGGCTGCTGTTCTTTGGCCCCTCTAAACATGGCAGCTCTCTAGCTCAGCATGAGTGCTGAACCCAGCCAGATCCTTCACAGCCCTGCAGAAGCCAAGGTCTTGCCAGCATTTAAAAGCAATCTGGAGTTTCTTGGAGAGTAGAAACACTTCCAGCCAGTGATTGCAATCCTTTCTTGCTCATTCCCTGAGGTTTTCCCAACCACTTTGAACCCTCTCTGAATCATCTCACTTCCTGCAGAGTTGCAACCCACATGCTGAGAAACTCTTTGGTCTAGAAAGACACAGGCCTTTGTGCTTCCCCAGCCTGCGAATCCTCCTGAGCCACCCTCTTGAGAGGGGGGCCAAGGGATTAAGATGAGAAAGTAAGAGAGCAGCCTCTCACATTAAAAGGGACTCTCAGAGGTGAATAGGTTGGTCCTGAGGGACTGTATTCCTTCAGTCCACGGAGAGAGATCCTGCTGTTTGCAGGAAGTGCCTGCTCCCAAAATCCAGGCTCTCCTGTCTCCTTTGCTAATCCACACTCACAGTGGCATGTTGTTTTCCAGGCACTCCTGCTCCCACCTTTGGGCAAAGCACACCTGTCCCAGGAGCAGTGGGGAGCGGAAGCAGTAGCCTTTCCTTTGGGACACCCAGCACTCCTGCCTCAGGCTTTGGGGGAGTTGGTGCTTCCTTCGGTAAGAGTTCCTCTCTGGCCCTGTGGGGCCGAGGGACTGTGTTGCCCCCTTGGTGGGGGAATGGTGGCAGGACCTGTGACAGGCTGTGTTCTGGGAGCTGGGGTTGATGCTGTCCCCTGTCGCTTGCTCGGGTGGTACCTTCAGGACTTGGGGGAGGCAAAAACCTCTGTTCCCTCTGGGAGGGGGGATAACACTGCCTCTGTGTTAACACAGCTGTGGGTGAGGCTGGAGAGACCTATGCAACCTTTCTGCTTCCAGGTCCCTCGACCCCTGCGTTTTCCATCGGGGCAGGATCCAAGACCGGGGCTCGCCAGCGGCTGCAGGCGCGGAGACAGCACACCCGCAAAAAGTAACCTCTTGAATTGTTAGGCCCCAGCTGCTGGCCTGCTGCGAAGAGCCCCTGCGCCAGCACGCACGCAAGGGGCTCCAGTCTAAAGCAGTCCCCATGGCAGGACCAGCGATGGCGGGGGGGGGTCAGGCCCCCATCTCCTGTGCCAGCAGGAGACTCTGCTGGGTAGCAGTGACTGGGGTGGGACAGGATAAACCAAACCCTTCGTACTTGAACAGTTCCACAGCCAAGGCTGAATGAACCTCTGTACATATCTACAGCGTTTCCTCCCTCATTTTATTTTGCCATGTTTCATAATATGTAAATTTTCCCCGTTGCTTCTTCTAGCTGTGCCTGTGCCCTTCTCCCCCAGCCCCCCTGACATTGAGCCCCCTGCCCCACAACATGGCAGTCAGTAGAGCTGCAGGGTGCCAGCTGACCCGCACATCGCTGCTCAGAGCCTGGCTGGAGATCTGCTCTCCTGGCATGCTGCTGTCTCTCTGCAGCTCTGCTGCCCAACCCTGCTGGGCGCAGTTCTCTAACTGCCCCAGTGCTACTGAGTGGTGCGGTCTTCACCAGGTCCAGAAATCTTTCCCTGCTGTGTAATCTGCTGACCTGGTGAACACTCTTCCTCTAGAGGATTCTGCTCCAAGCTGGCAGTTGCCATCTTTGCAGAACACTAGCCTGGATTAATGGCAGTGGGGCCCCCACGAGGGTGGGCATAAGTGTTTTGGTGCCATAGGTGACTGATCCGGCTTCTGCAGCTGGATAAAGACCCCATTGTCATAACTTGTATCTCCCATTAAACCTTCAGCTGAGGTCTCGCACGCATGGGATGATGACTGTGCCATAGTGTCAGACCTCAGCTGGAGGAGCGCTGTGGGGATGAGCCATGCTCAGAGCTCCGAGAAGTGTCCTCCCCCCTGCAGGGCCAGGCTCCTTCCAGCGAAGGAGCCCTGGCCATTGCTGCTCTCTGCCATCTGTGAGGCTTTGGGCTGACCCTGATCTGCTCTGTGTAAAGCATTGTCAGTTTTGCTTTGTTTGTGCTCCTGTTGATGCACTCATTGAATCGAGTTTGGAGGAAGAATTGAACCGTGTGCGTGGCGGCATGTTGGTTATGCCGGATTTGCTGTTTGGAGTTTTTTTGGGGCGCCTGTTCCCTCATGGGGGGTGCGCCCTGGCTAATTGGGTGTTGACAGTAGCATCACTGCGTGGCTACTATTGCTGGGTGAGTTCTGTCCCTTTGTCGTTGTGACTGAAAGAAAGGCAGCCGGGGTGGAGGGGACGGGCCCTGGCAGTCTCTCCTCTACTTGTTCTCCCTTCCTGCTCTTCTCTGTCCTAAGCTGGGCCAGGAGCTAGTGCCCGTTAGCCACCTTGTGGTCCTCTAGAGCCAGGAGGAGTCCAGAGAGGATGGGTTTACCCCTGATTCCCCCTTTGGTTTTCACTTTTAGCTCATCCCCATCCTTTTGTTTTTACCAGCTCGTAAGAGCTACGGTGCTGTGTCCAAAGCCCCTGTTCCCACCCAGCCAGAAGTGGGACTGTTTCTGTATCTGGGAACTCCTGTGAGAAGAGATTGCCGGGTTCAGGTTCCCCCAGGAACCAAGAGCTGGCCACAGCCCCAGCGTGGCCTCCCCTTCTCTCTGCCCCGGGGAGAGGGACCGGCACCCCTGCCCCACAGTCTCCCCACCACTTCCAGGAGTGCTTCGCTGCCGGGTTTTTTACTCTCCGAGCCGTGTGAGTGTGTGTGTCTGCCGAAGTCTAAATTAAAAAAAGAAAAAAAACAAATATTTAAACATTTTTTTAACAAAATAAAAATTTATTTTTATATTTAAGCTAAATTGCCTTTGAATTCCTTCAAGCTTGGTTCAGTGAGGTTGCCAGACCCTGCAGCGCTGGTGGTAGAGTTTAGCTGTGCAGTTGCAGTCTGGTGAGGAGTTGGCATATGGGCCTAGGCCCTCACCTCTGTCTACCCACACCAGAGGGGAATAGCTGCACTGGGGAAAGGCAGCTATGTCCCATGGGCTGGCCAGGGCTGGAGCACCCCAGGTGTGTGCTCTGTGACCATATTCTCCTCCCAGGCTGTAACAAAATGTCCTTATTTTAAAATGTGATGTATGTGGATGTGACTAAACTTTTTTTTTTCTTTTTTTTTTTTTTTCTTTTTTAAATTCCCCTGAGGATGAGGAGCAGGAGCTCTTGCACGTTACAGTGGCAAGTGTGGTTTTTCTCATCTACCAGGAAAAACATGCCTTTCCCAGCAGGCACAGGGAAGACAGGCAGGGTGAACAGGCTGTGTGTGGTGCAGGGGGGAGGCAGCCCCTTTTAGCATGGGGGCAGAGGGCATGCAAACCGGCACCTTCCCTCCAATGGCTCACAGCTGCCTGGCACTGGCATGGGTTTTCCTAGCCTTCCTGTACCAAAATGGCTGAGGGGAATCTGGTGGTCTGTTGCAGGGCTGCTGTTCCCCTATGAGCATGGCAGACCTTTGCTGAGGGAGTCAGCTTGGGTGGATGTGTCCTTGGAGGCTGAGGATCTGGCTAATAATGGGATTATCATACGTGAGGGCTAATTTGTGGCATTTGCTCCCTCTCCTGAGGGCAGCTTGCTGTGGCAGGAGACCAGCTGGCTCCCCATCCACTGCTGCCTCCTCTTCTGGCCTCTGCAGGTCATCCCTGGCTCCCCCGCAAGAAAGGACAGAGAGGCTCCCTAGGGCAAGGAAGCAAGCTGGTGCCTGGCTGGTGGGGCAGTGTTGCTTGCACCCTCTGAAGGGCCTTGCCTCACATGCTGGCGGAGGAGAGGGGTGTCTTGTCTCAGCCTCCTGAAACTTGGGGCAGCTCCAGGCACAGTGCTGGGAGGCAGAGGGGATGGTGGACGGTGAAGAGCACCCTGCTAGCTGCTGGGAGCACTGCTCCCTGTGCCTGTCAGGCACCCTCACAGGGTGCAAGCTCATCAGAGCAGGGGCTCAGCGCTGCAAAGGGGCCTGCTGTAGGAAGCAGGGCCAGGCTGGATGTTGGTGCTGCCACAGTCCTTGGGCTGCTGCTTGTGTAAGCTAGGGGTGATGCTCTCCTAGGGAGGCTTTAGAAAGACCCAAGTCTTGTTTCACAGTCCCCCTGCATCAGCTGGTGCACGAGTCCTGAGCCCTCCCACCCTTTTCCATGGCTCAGAAACACCAAAGCTTCCCAGGGGCCAAGGCTGTGTCACTAAAGGAGCTATTTTCCCCCCTGCCTCCCTCCCCTGCACAGACACCTTTGGGTACCTGCTGGGAGTGACCTGCGTGACTGGGTTGCAGTGTGTGGACAGTGAAAGTGCTGGGAGGCTGGGTTTTAACTCAAAACTGAAGACTTGGATCATTCCTGGTGTGGCTGATGAGGATTTTTTTTTTTGTGTGTGTGTGTGTGTGTGAGAATGTGCAATTTCTTTCCTTGCTTCTTCTGTCACTGATTTAAAATAAAAAGACTGCGTTCATGTCTGGCTCACCCTCGTGTTTTAGTTCTGCTGCCTGCAGCGCCTGAGCAGGGCACTGCATTGCTGGACCAGTAGGTGGTGCTGCTTTCTAACTCAGGCTTGAGTGTTCCTCCTCTCCCTCTTAGTGCTGATGGAGGAACAGGACTTATTTCACTATTATTTTCCCCCCTTTGCCCTGCTGTTAGGGTGCCTGTATATCAGGCACCAAAGGCATACTGGGGGAGGTATCTGGGCAAGCTAATGCACTGCATGTACACTTGCCAGAGAAGACAGAAGAGAATTTAATGCTTGTTTCATCACTGCTACTGCAGAAGTTACAAGGTCCTTTTCTCAAACGCCAGACTACTTTGTCCCCCTAAAAAGCTTTAAAACATCATTAGTCCAGCTGGAGAAATCAATCCAGATAGGCAGGATACAGAAATTCTGGGTATGCTGAACACTTAATCAAACAGTAGCAACCTCCTGAACATGCCCAGGTCTGGCTTTGAGAGCAAGCTTGCATAGGGCTGGATGAGCAGTTTCCTCCTTCCTTGCCTGCTGTGTGCAACAGGGTACCCAGGGGATAGGCAGCCCCAGCCCCCTCAGTCCCAGCAAGGAGCATGGATTTACAGAAGTCCACCACGACTGCAGCTGGTACAAAGTTTTACTTTACAGGTCCAGGTCAGAGAGGCCCCACTGTCCAGGGGCAGAGACAGAGACAGCTCCAGCCTTTCATTCATGCAGTACAAGGGAGATAGAGACCCTCCTGCTGTAGTCACTGCTGCACTACCAGAAGCAAACAGAGCTTGGCTATGTGCAGTCCTAAAAAAGCTAATTCACTCTTTCACTCGCTGCTTTTTCCTTTTCTTCTTGTGAGCAGTCCCTGGATGCACGCCCCTTCCTTGTTGTAGGCTCTCCTCAGCTGATGTGGGCAGGGAGCTGTGGACAAGAGCGAACAGCCTGAGCTAAGCACCCAAGGCCCTGCTCAGCCCAGTACCATGGCTCTTGCAGTCTCTTTCTGTGCTCGAGTGTGGTTTGACTCCCCTCCTCCTCGCACCCTTCTAGGTGCCCCTCAAACCCCCCAAAACACCAAGGTGCAGGCACCATACAGACATCCAGGCAGCCCAGAGCCCAGTTACCATCCCCCTGCTAGAGTCTCCCAGGCCCTCTTACCTGGGGACAGCAGCCTCTTCCCCGCACCGCTCCAGCACAGCCACAAAGAAACCATTGGTGAGCGTGTCTGCAGGAGAGGCTCGGAGGCAGCATTCAGCCCCAGGGAAGGTAGCAAGTCCTCGGCAAGGCCAAGAAGGCAACACATTCACCAGCCTGGAGTGTGGGACAGACCGGGACAGTGCTGAGCCAAACCTGGAGTTCTGCACCAGTTCTGCCATCAGCAGCACACAGCCATATTTCCCACAGCACAGCACAAGAACGAGCACGCTCCCATTGCCTTCAGATATGCCACAGCAGCAACCCTGTGGCATCCTGTGGCACTACCCTGCTGCAGCATTTCCCTCCCCATCTCCTCCCTGAAGCAGGCAAACCTGAAGGCTGAGCCCTGCTCCTGGAGCACAGCATGTACAACATCCTCATTTTCCTCCTGGTGCACCGAGCAGGTGGAGTAGGCCAGGCGCCGGACAGCCGGGAAGCTCAGAGCATGGCTCAGGATCTTGCACTGGAATCCAGCTAGCGCCTGCAGCCGCTCTGCACTGGGGGTGGCCTCCTCTGTTGGCACCCGGTTCACCATCCCTGCAGGGAGACCAGCAGTCACCCCCAAGGCCAGGTGCCAAGAACCTGGCTCAAGCCTGCTGCCTTGTAGCAGCTGAGATGGCCTAAGCCCTCCCTGCACATTACCTGAGCCACTGCATGATGGGTCTAGGAGGATATAGGTCACTTTGCTGTACTTAGAGTCCCTGGGATCAACTGTCAGGAAGTCCTGCTGGGCCAGCTCAAAGCTGGTGACCCCAGCCCGCATCAACATGGTGTTCATGGTGGCCAGGCGCTTGGTGTCCAGATCAAAGGCAAAGATCTGCCTGAACATAGAGCCCAGGCCCCAAGAGAGGGATGAATATCCTGCCCAGCCCCAGGAACCCCGCTCACCATACCAGGCTGCCCCAAACATCCTCTGTCTGCAGGGAGGCAGAGCTCCCACATATGTGGGCTAGCGGGGCTGGTCTCCAGCAGAGATCTGTGTTAGTGGCTGGGAAGTGAATCTAAGCGATTTCCTGTTCTCTCAAGCCTTTCTAATGGTCATTCCACCCCCACAACTATCAAAGTCCCCCACCCACCTGAAGAGAAGCAGGTGTCAAGCCTGAGTTAGCAGCATGAGACTACAGGCTGCAGCTTTGCTTCAGCCCTGCTGCCTTCCCTTCATGCTAGCCTGTCTCCTGCAGACTTGGGGCAACCTGCACTCCTTCCCCTCCAGTACACACAGCCTCCGCTCACCCCTTGTTCTTCAGGATGGCAGCCATGTGGCTGGTCTTGTTCCCGGGGGCAGCACAAGCATCAATCACGTGGGAGCCAGTGGCTGGACTCAGGAGGAAGGCAGGGAGGCAGCTGGCCTGCAAGAGGGTTCACAGCCATCAAACGCGCAGAGCCACAAGTGCCTCTTGTACCACCCAACCCCCAGGTCCCCTCCTCAGGTGATGCCCCACACTGTAGGGTGACAGGTGAGCACAGCTACATAGCACCAAGTCTACACAACACCCACCATTACTGCTGCCCCGCTGCTGGGAACCACTCTCAGTGTGATGAGAGCAGCACTGCCCAGCTCACAGCCCCACAAACCTCCCAGCAGAGGGAAGTTTTTAGTGCAGTTCTGCGTGTTTGTCCAGTACCTACAGGCTACAGAACCAGAGCTACAGGGGAACTCTGCACCTGCAGGCTGCACTGAAAATTTCTGCATTCAAAATTCAGTTCTTCAAATCCTGTAGCAAACCAGGCCCAAGCCCAGTCCCTAGCATGTAGGGGAAGGCCCACCCTACACTCATTTCAGCTATTTTCCCACCCCTGCAACTGCAGCCTCTTGCTCCCCAGCTCACTCACCTTGTCCTGCAGTATTATGTGCCCAGAAGTATAGAGCTGGTTGTTATGGAAGTCTGTCTGTGGAGGGAAGACCAGCAGCTCTGGGAGATGAAGATCCAACAGGAATTTCTTCCCTGAGAGGGAGCTCAGTTCCTCCACACTGCCCATAAGCCACATAAAGGATCAGCACACAGTCCTGCCTCTGCATTCCCAACACTAGAACTCTTCAGAGCCCAGGTGGAGAACCCCCCTTCTTCCCATGCCCCCACTCCACTTTGGCACCAAGCAACACACGGAAAGGTGGAAAGTAAGAATGAAGAGTGTCATGGTGGAGATCCCAAATCAGCCACCACAAGCACCAAGATCAACAACCCTTCAACTTACAGGATCTCTTCCCAAGCCCTTATCTCTCACTGATATCCCCATGAAGGGGCCCCAGGACAGCACAGAGATACATTTACCTCGCTGCCTTGCCCAAGTAGGAATAGCCCTGGCGCTTGAAGAAATCAATCACATCATCCACACAAGTCTTCAGGGTGTTCACTCGGACGTAGCGTGGTAGCTGGGGGGCTGGGGAGACCACAGTCAGGTCAGACGCACGCACAAGATCCCAGTTGCAGTCTGCACACTGTATGGGAGCACTCTGGGTGGTCCAGAGGGACAACCCTCTGCTGTGCCAAGACAACCCGAACCCTCACCTCCCTGGCTCATGAAGCCAGGACAAGCCCGCAGCTCCTGTGGCACCAAAAGTAAGCTCACCTCCTGGGCTCGCTCCCTCTGCCGGGGCCAGGAGATCCTCGTTGCGGCTCACCTTCCGCTGCACCTTGAGCCGGGCCAGCTCAGCCTGCAGGCGGGCCCGGTGCCGCCGGGCCAGTGCCTTCCAGCGGCCCCCACACTTGAGGCCCTTGCCAAAGAGCAGGTCATAGACCAGCACCTGCAGGCAGCGTGCAGTGAGGGCAGGGCAGCGAGCAGGGCTCGGCGGCGGATGGCCCAGAGGGGGCTTCACCGCTTCAGTGGGGGCGTGGGGCCGCCCTTACCTTAGCCAGGTGCGGGGGCAGCTTCTTCTCGGCCTGCAGCAGCGCGGCGCCCGCCAGCAGCGCGTCCAGCACCGGCGAGTACCGCAGGGTCTCGGACACCAGCGCGTACAGCTGCCTCACGTGCTGCGGGGGGGTCATCAGCGGCGCCGCGCACCGGGGAGCCGCTGGGTCCTCCCGCCTCAACCGCCCCGGGACTCCCCGCCCCGGCCC
>NW_020450908.1:417119-451516 GCF_003343035.1 Apteryx rowi | reverse complement strand
CCGGTCCTGACCGCAGTCCCCCCCGCACCGGGAAGCGGCTGTTGTACACGAGGGTCTTGAGCCCGCCATCGCCGCGCTCCAGCCCGGCCAGCACGGCGGCCGCAGCGCTGTAGAGCGCCATAACCCCTCGCGGCTCCCGTACTACCCGGCCGCGTGCCCCAGCGCAGCGCGACCTGCCGCCGTCGCGATTTACGGCAGCGCCGGCCCGGCCCGCGGAGGGAGGTGGCCGTTCGCCGGGGGATGCGGCCCGTCCTGGCCGCCAGAGGGCGCTGTGACCGGCGGGGGCCGGAAGGCGCGGAGGCACCGGGGAAGGGGGGCCGGGGGAGGGGGGTCCCGGTCGGAGCGGGGCGCCGCATAGCCCGGCAGTTCTCGCGGGCCCCGGCAGTGCCGGCTCCGGCCGGCCCGGAGGCCGCGGGGCCGTGGCTGTGGCGGCCCGGGGCCCTTGGTGTTGGGAGCGAGCGGGCCGGGCCGTCCCTGCCCGCCCTTTGCCTGGGGCCGGGCGCGGAGGACCCCGGCCGCGCGCGGGGTTTGGCTGCTTTCTCTCTCCCCGGGCTGCTTCTTGGGCCCCGTCGGAAAGAAGCAAACAGAGGCGATTTTTGTGACCCATCTCGGAGTTGCACAGTGGGATCAGAAGCCTTGGACCTTCTGGCTCTTGGCTGTCTTCGGGGGTATAGGGCAGGGATCTGATAAATGTTTCTCTTTTCCACAGGGGCCTGGGGCTGTGTTTTGCAGTTCCTGGGGAATCGGTTGTTTGGGTTAAACGGGTGGCAGAGTGCCGTGGGTAGCTCAGTGCCTTGGATTGCTGCACTCCCAGCTTCTCTGCCTGGTGGGCACTTGCTCTCGTGGTTTGTGAAGCCTCTTTCGGCTCTGTTGGGGACTCGCTTAAGGGAAATTTGAGATCTTCCAGAGATCTCTGAGCTCTTCCTCAGAGACCTGGCCCAGGTCCCAACATGCCAGAGCTGACCAGCTCTGCGGGTGAGCCCTTGCCATGTTCCTCTGCTGCTGCTGGGACCCAGCCAAACCCAGCATTTAGACACAACTGCAGTTTGATATAGGCTCATACATTCAGCACAGTTGCAGTTTCAATGCTGTGCTATATTTTTGTGCATTGTACATAGAAGAGTAATAATATTTAGAGAAAAATAGCCACACTTGACTTTTTAATAGTCATAAGCTCTGACAATCAAGGCAAGCAGAAGACTATGGTAAGTGGCACACACTTTTACATCAGAGATACGGTGACATAAAAAACAAATCAAAAATGCTACTTTGCATTTTTCTGAGAAACTGCCTCTGACTTGCATGTTTTTCAGTGGTGTCTGTATGCTGAGAAGGGGAGGGGTCTTGCTGCTCAAGGTGAAGTAGTTTGGTTTTGAAATCAGATTGTAACACATGTCTTTTGGAGGAGTAGATATGATGAGAACTTCTCAAGGTTGGTAAAAATAGGAAGCAGTTCTGTTCCTAAGATGCTATGCTGCAGATCTGACCTTGAAAGATGCACGACCATTTGTCAATATATGAGGATCCAGCCAGACTGACGTTGTAACGGAGAAGAAAACATTCTGTAATGTCTGTTGAGCTAGAGCTTTAATGGGTTACTGTGATTTAGGAACTGGAACTGCTTGAATTTCAGAACTAAGGCAGCAACATTTAAATCCATAGTAATTGGTAATAAAATGCATGCTCCATGTCAGATATTTTGCCTAACATTCCTTGTAATTCCCCAGAATAAAGATGCCCTGTGGGCCTAGTTGAAGGGAGGCAAGACTGTTGGGAGTGCTGCTCCCAGGCTGTCTGTAGGGGTAGCAGGCAGAGCCTGTTGGGTCGTGACTCACCTGGGACTTCGGGGTGCCTGGCCCTGCTCTTTTCACACCACCTGACCCCTCAGGCCAGCACCTCCTCACCCCCGGTGAGCACCTCCACATAGCCAGTGCTGCTGCCCATAGCCCTGCCAGGTGCAGTGTGGCACCCCAAACCAGGCTGGGTGTGAGACAGCCTGATTTCAGCACCAGCTAACATCCCTGAGAAGCTGGAAGAGATGATCTGCCTAGCTAGGCTGGCTTACTGCCATCACGGTCCTGCAGCCCCTCAGCTAATACATCTCGGCCCTGTTTCTGCCCTATCAACTACTCACTGGCTAGCGAACAGCTCTCTGGCTGCTGCTTTTAAGACACCCATTTTCCTCTCCCAGCAGCCTTATGAACCTCTGCAGATCACTGCAATGGCCTGTTCAGGTCTGACTGCAGTTCTGCTTCCTCAGACACAGTGACAGTGTTAGCCAGCAATCAGCTCGCCTAATGCAAAGTCCAATTATTCAGAAGGGCAGGCCAACAAAGACCCTCCCTGGATGCTTACAGCTTGCTTTTTTTAGTCAGGCATTCATTTCTATAGGGAGATCTTTGCAGCCAGATGTACTGCATGTTAGGTTCAGGACGGGCATTCACAGATCGGGACTGCCATTTTGTTCTTAGAGGAGACTGGAAGGACCCTTCCTGGGCTGCTGAATCTTGTTCTCTAGTAGAAGAGGTTCCACATCAAACAACCCTGTCCACAAAATTACTTTTGTCTGCTGTAGGCCCTCTTTGCCTACAGATCTTTGCTTCCCTGCCAGAGAAAGGAGTGTGCACAAAAATGTGTCACTTAGTCCCTGTATTATAGCTGCAGGCCATTTCCCTTGGCCAGAGCAGTCACTAATCAATAGCTGGCAGAAATGCAGTCAACAGAAGACTCTTTGAATGTGTCACAGATTTCCCTAGTGCCTGTCTTGGTCTGTTCAGGTGGGACATGGTGATCAGGGCAGAGCATTGCTGCCTTTGTATCATGCTCTGCATGAGGGGGACCAACTACCAGTGTGGGTCCAGAGCAGTCCATTGGTGTTTGGGCAGAGACAGGTGGCAGGAATTAGCCATGGGGACAGGACCAAAGGCAGGCACTAGGCCTGAACACCCTCCCCACCAAAAGTGTCACAGCAGGCAGCTTTGCTTAGTGACATATTCCTTCTCATAAAGGGCCAAAGAACCTGTTTCCATGTCCATCCCATAGCTGAGGTGACGCTCCAGGAAATAATGCAAGCCATAGTCTTCCATGGCCAGAGGTTCATCCTGCTGGACAGACTACAGTTTGGTGGGTTCCTCTGGGGCAGGATGTTTGTATGGCACATGGGGGTGCTGGCTCATGGCAGGTGTGGGCAGGATGATGGGCAGGGAGTAGGGCCCTCGCTCTGGCCAGCACAGGTCCACGATAGGGTAGAGCTGGCCCTGGAACTCCGCCTGGAAGGTGTAGATGGAGCTGAGCTCATCAGGGCTGTCGGCATTGTAGAAGGTCAGCTCTCCCTTCTCATAGTGCAGATAGATGCCAATGCGCTGAGGCCGGGCAGCTAGTGGCAGGGTGGCCCGCGGGGTGCTGAAGGCCTCGTAGATTTTCCCTTCCTTTAGGCCAATGAGCCACACACCATGCTCAGGAGACTTGCTGAGCTTCCCTTTGCGGCTGACTGTTCCCTTGATGATGCCAACACGCCAGTGGTTCCTGGTGCCCACGATCACCTCCCAGTAGTGCTGACCACAGGAGAAGCCCTTGCTGGTGAGGATGCAGCTGCTGGAGTCAAAACGCTTGGGGTTGCTGTCCCGGCGCTGGTAGAGTCCACACTGCACCACTGTGTCACCCTTGAAGAGTTCCAGGAGGGGATGTGCAGTCACCGGGTCCAGTTTCAACATCTCTGGAGCTAAAAAGAAAGCACTCAGACTCCAGACACACTAGCAGGCAGACGGACTGGCCCTGGGTGATCCCAGCTCAGTTGTGAGGGCCAGGGACAGCCAGACAAGCTGGCCCTGCTGAACTTTAAGCAGCTGCAAGCATCTTGCCAGAGCAGGCTGTTACCAACATGACATGCTGAGCCAGTCCTTGCTCTAGGAGCTCTCCTGGAAGTGAGGGGTCACAACCACATCCAGAGAGCAAGACAGAGGCTGGGGGCAGCGTGATGCCAGCTGAGCAGCCTGTCTCAGCAGCACGTGCCAGCAAGCCAGGATGTCTGGGGTGATGCCAGTTGGGCAGATCAGTACCTGGCAGAACCCGGCGGTGCAGGCGCTTCCACACAGTCATCTTGATGTCATCTTGGTGGAAACATGGCTTGAAGGAAACAGGGCTGAAGATGCCATCACCCAGCTGCAGGCTGGGAAGCTCTGACCTAGAAAGACATGGGCAGCTTTGACACAGGTGACGGGGATGGCGTGCCACCTTTTCTCACCTGGCTGCTGTTTATGATGGTGACACTGGTGTCTCCCCAGCTGCTCTTGCCTTCTTCTGGGGCTGCACGTGCGGCTCCAGCCATAGCTCTGACGCTCTACCACAACAGCGATGCCCACAGAAGTGAGCAGAGCAGTACATCCGTGCCAGGCTGCCCCAGCAGTGCCG
Source organism: Apteryx rowi (assembly GCF_003343035.1). Lineage (NCBI taxonomy): Eukaryota > Metazoa > Chordata > Aves > Apterygiformes > Apterygidae > Apteryx > Apteryx rowi. The sequence goes on along the minus strand of NW_020450908.1, from coordinate 447,106 downwards.
GGGTGACCACAGGCCTGGGCCCTTCAGACCCAGTGCCAAGGCATTGCTCTCCCCATTGGTGCTGTTTGCTCCTGGGTCCCATCACTCACCTGAACTGGGAGGAGCTGTATTTCTGGAAAACACAAGAGAAAGAGAGAGTTGGTGCTGGGAGACTTCCAGAACAGCAGCTCCTCTGCCTGGTCACAGCTTCACACACTTATTGCATGGGCCAGAGAGGCCAGTGGTCTCCCCTTGTGGGAGAACTGAGGGCAGCACCCTTGGTGGAGGTGTATGCTGAAGGGCAGGTCTCTCCCACCTGAGGAAGACAGAGGGCACCTGCCTCTCTCTTCTTTTGGTTGCCTAACTACACTGGATGGTCATACCTGCTGCCCAAGGAAGCACCCAGGGCTACGAGCAGTGGGTTGCAGGCTGGAGAGCCTGGCTGGCCCTCACCACCTTTGCCAGGTGGCCCCTGATGAGCACACTCACCCGGATGAAATCAAGCTGGCTTTCATTGTTGAGCGTCTCCAGTGAGCTCTCCATCTCCTTCAGCCTCTGCAGAGCATCTGACGTCTGCTTGACCTGTGACTCAATGGAGGTGATGAGCTGGGTTGCCTTCCCTTCAACACTCTCCAAGAAGGTGGCCTTCTCCTCATCAATGTACCTGTGCAGCTCCTGGAACTCCTTACGGGTCACACACTTGAAGACATCTGCCTCATTCTGCAGGGAGACAGCAAGTGGTTGCGCAGGACCAATTTGATCCATTGCCTTCATCCACTTTTTAGTTTCAGAAATTTCACCAGCAAAGTCTACTTGTTCCAGTAACCTGTCCTCCACTCTCTTTCCAAATAAAGAGCAGCCCCTCACAGAAAGCCAGATGATGCCTTCATCCTGGTGTCCTCAGAGGTGCATCACCACAGTACCCCTGGCTCACACCTCTCCTACCCCGAGTTTTGATTTCCTGATGTCCTAACCAGCTTCATCAGAGCCCTGCTGCTCAACAGACCTCTTGGATTCCTCTGCTCCCGGGGAACAATCTGTGTCCTGGACCAAGGGGGAGAAAGTGAAGCTACAGCTTCATTTGGGTTCAGGCCTTCTGATGGGCCCTGCTGGGAAGCTTTAGCCTGAGAAGGGATGCCAGGAGGTCCCTAGGAGAAGCCTACAGCATGGAAAGCCACCATGCAGCTAAACCAGGCATGAACTCAATGTGAAACTATCAGCATTGCCCAGGCTGGGAAACCAGTTCTTAGCAGGGTGTTTTTTACCTGTTATCTCACCACCTCCAAGGACATTAGGTCAAACCAGCTCTGACCAGTGCTCCTGCTGTGGGGCTGAGTGCCACCAGAGAAAGCTACATCACCACTTCTGAAAACAGGGCTGTGCCACCAGAGAGGGCTACATCACCCCTCCCAAAAAATGGACCATGTTTAGTCCCTCACTTTCATGGAGAACAGCAATCCCAGGGAAAACAGTGGAGGACAAGCCATGTCTGCTATCCCAGAGAAGGGAAAGGAGGAGGAGAGAAGTGGAGGAGGAGAGGCAAGGAAACCCAGCAGCAGGGGTTGTCCCAGCAGCTATGTGGCAAAGAAATGACTCTGGGAAGCGGGCTCCCTTGGCGCGTAGCACTCACTGCAATGCGTATTTTGTTGTTGATGAGCCTGCTGAATTGTTCATCCAGGTTCCTCTTGCACTGGTGGATGTCAGTTAGCAGCACAGACAGCTCCTCCTGCAAAGGCAGCAGAGCTCTTTAGTGAGGGCCTCTGTGCCAGCCTATTTGATCGCAGGCTGTGCCCCTGTGCTTGCCTGCCCCTGAGGAACGGGTGGCCCTAATAAACCACGTTCTCCTAAACTTCCTGAAGAAAGCACTGCCCTGATCAGCACAGAGCTGAGAGCGTCTGGGAGCACCCCTGAGCAAAGTGAAGCTCTGCACATCTTGCCGATCTTTACTCTCTGATGTGGAGGATCTGGGGTTGCCAGAGGCAAGAGAGCACCCAGACCACAGCCCTGATCTGGATGCTGCTGACCAAAGTACTCTTACCAGGACCACTGATAAGGTGTCTCTGATCCTGTTCCCCGCCCTCCATATCCTTTCCCCTTTGTATCTTCCCCCACTTGTTCAGGCAGCATCTTCCACCCCATGGAGGCTCCACACCAGGTGAGAAGGAGGTGAGCAGGCTGCAAGCCAGCAACGGGCCTACAACACCCTGTCAATGCTGGTGCCAGGGGCCTGACTCAGGCAGGTGTGTTTCTGCTGCCTCCCAGTCTTATCTCTCCAGTGTCAGGAGCTGAGGGGACCGGTGGCCCCGTGCTTTTCCATTCCCTGGGCTTTCATGTGACGCTGGGCAGGGGACGCTAGCTGTTTACTCCAACTGGCTGAGGTTCCTGTTTTCCCTGCTCTCCTGTGGTACCTCACCTTAGCCCTTATCTCCAGACTCCTTTTGATGGTATTTGAAAACAGTCTTGAAGGCCCACCCCCACTCTCCCTGACCCTCAGCTCTCCCCATTGTGGTTTAGCCACCAAAACTGTGAGCTCACTAAGCTGGGGACATGCTGAGACAGGGCCTGAGACAGGGCTGCCCTCCAGCCCAGGGACCATGCCTCACATCTGGCTGTGCCATGGGCCCATGCTCCCCATACCAGCATCATTTCCAGCCTGTCCCTTGAAGGACAGGGGACATTTGGTCAGCAGGCACTGCCCTGCTTGGGGCTGAGATTGCTACATCTGCCCTAACCCCCACCCTGGGGAGCCCTCGCCAGCCCCGCCTGCCAACCTTCATCCGACAGTATGTGGTAGAGATGGGAGTGATCTTGTGCTGGCGGTGGTTGCCAATGGTGCCGCACAGTCCACAGATCACCTCTTGGTCATCCTCACAGAAGAGGCTGAGGGGATTGTGGTGGACCGGGCAGGACTCTGAGGTGGACTCTGCGTCGCCCCGGCTCTGCAGCGCCTCGATGACACGGGCCAGAGTGACGTTGGGTGGTGAGGCACTGCAATCCACACTCTGGCGGCACACAGGGCACAGGAACTGCCCGTCCAGCTCGGAGGACAGTGACACCACACAGGACTTGCAGTACGAATGCCCACACTGCAGCATCAGGGGCTCCTTGAAGACCTCCAAGCAGATGGGACAGAGGAGCTGGTCCTCCAGCTCATCAATGCTCATCTTCCGAGCCATCCTACCTCCCAGCACAGTGCACACAAGCAGAAGGGACCTGGCCTGGGAAACACAGGTAGGAGATCAGTCCTATTGCAAAGAGCAAGATAAGCACAGATGAGCAAAGACAGAGCTCACCACTTGGGGAAGGTGAAACAGAGACACCCTCAAATACTTTCTACCCCATCCCGTCAGCAGCTCAGACACTTGTGAACTCATTGTTATGCTCCAAGCAAAGATGGTTGTTTTAGTCTGAGAATCTGATGGGTTTGGGCCCTGCAGACATAAAAGCCTACCTGGGTCAGGCCTGCCCTAGGCAGATGTCAGCAGTTGCCACCAAGCTGATCACCATCTGGGACCTTTGCCTGGCAGCTGTGTCAGACTGGAGCCCACCTTAGGAGTACCTGTCTGTATACCAGGTGTCAGCAGGGCTTGAGACAGAGCCAAGAGGGATTTTCTGCTGAAAAAATTACTGACCCTGGTCTGTCTGAATTTCTACAGGTCTTGTTGGGCTCATTGTCTCATCCTTGGCACATCCTCAGAAGGACCAGCATTAGCAGAAGTGATGTGTCTAAGCAAAAGCAGACAGAAATCACAAAGAGAGTCCTTATCTAAGAGACAGGGAAAACAACCACATGATAAACACCTGTGAGGCCGGATTTATTGATATGAGGGTTGGGAGGCTGAGCTGCAGAGTCCAGGGCTGTGATTGTACCTCACCTCCTTCAAACACAGTGGGGTCTCTGATCCTCGCAGTGCTCCATGCTTCAGGCCAGCGCCCCACAAGCTGAAATCACTGCATCTCCCACCCAGCCCTGAGGCCTCATATGGCCAGCCTATTTAACTATAAGGTTTATCCAGCCTTGCTCCTTTGCTGTTCCCAGTGCCATGGGATGTGACCACCAAGTTCCTGGGCCACATGGGCTCAATGGTCCATGCTGTGCAGCAAATGCCTCCTTCCAAGCTGGTATAGCTAGCACCACACTCCCAGTGCAGAGAGGGCATCAGCACCTGGACAAGCAGCAGCAATCTGAGGCCCAAGCCCTGGAATTGGAACTGTTCTCCCAAAGGAAGTCACTACACTGCTACTCAGTCCCTCATGGTGGAAAATACATTAACTTGATAGTGTTTCCTATGGAAATGATGAAAACATGGCAGTGTTGTGCATGTCTGCTCTTTCCCCACAAGACACAAGCCAGAGCAGCCTGAACACACTAGAGAAAGAGTGCAGGTCACAGAGTTGTTATGGTCTCCTCACTCACACGAAAATAAACCTGAAGTTGAAGACAAAGACTCAATTATTTCTCCAGGGAAAGGGAAGGCTGTGGCCTGAGATCAGCTTTTAATATAAACTGCTTATTCTGCATGTGGGAGATCCATGGGGAATCAAGCAAGAAAAGCTCAAATTTCAGCTCATGTCTAGTCAGACACCCACTGGACCCTGTACATGGAAACTAGCTCCAGCTGCTTCTTCCACTCACAGAAACTCTCCTTTCAAGAGATCCAGCTAACAACCCACCCAGTCATCATGCCACTCACTTGTCCTGTGCCGGCTCCTCTCTGCCCTGGCTCAGCTCTTCCTGGCACACCAAGCCCAATGGATGTCAGTTGGCTCCTCCAGACCAAGCCGAAGATTTCAGCCCCCTTGGTGTAGCAGATGTGCCAAGCAGTGGGATCACTGGCTCCTCAGCAGGAAGGTGAGCTGTGCTGGCCACCCAGCTACTCACCTCCTGCAGCTTCAGCCCTGCTGAGGGTGTCCCTGCTTGCCCAGTGTGACACAGAGCAGCCAGGGAATGATGTGGAGCCTGCAGAGGTGAGGCAGAAAGTCTCACTCTCTTGCAGCCCCACCTCTGACGAGTGTGTCACCTGACTGCCACACCCCCTGTGTCTCGACCCCCGTGAAACGCTAGTCAATGCCCCTGAAATGCAAGTGTAAGTACACACATCATATGACTGTGTGGGGCTTGATAAGAGACTTAGGTGTTTGCCTCACTTAGTGGCCAGTTTCCAAGAGTCCTGCTGTTGTTTCAGTCATCCACATTGCTTGGGTCAGTGGAAACATTTTCACTAAAGCACTTTCTTATAAACTAAAACTCTTTTTTGATTGAAACACAGTATTTTTCCTTTGGGTTGAAACCTTTCATTCTTTTGGAAAACACCAGAGGAAAACCCAGAGCATTGCCCCTCCAGTTTGGAATAAGGTAGGGGTGTGTATTTTTGTGACTATAAAAACATAGTTGTTTGTATAATTGTCCTTGTGTTCATAGATATATTTAACTTATGGCAGCCCCGATAGTTTCTCTCTCAGCATCACCCCAGATCAAGCTGAAGATGAGACAAGGCTTCACAACCACAAAGGTCCAGTCTTGGAGCCACCCCACTGTGGCCGTTAGATGGGGGAGCAGAGAGATACAGGAATTAGAACATTCACCCATGGCTCAAGAGACCTAGCTCAGCCTCCTCCAAAGGCCTTGGGGCCAAATGCTTTGCTTCTTTGGGACACTGTAAACCAAATAACTGCACTACCCTTTTTCATAGGCAGGTTGTGAAAATGAAAGCGTCTGACTCAAAGATAATAACAGATTAGGAGGATCTTCCACCTGTACATCCAGAAGAAGCTTTTTGTTCAGAGATGGATTTACTAGGAGGTCTGAGATACTCAAATCTGATGGTTTATCTCAGAGAGAGCGAGGCAGAGAGTATGCCTGGGTCCCAGGCCTGCGGTGCAGCCTGTGGAGCTGCTGCTGGTGCCCAGGCAGGTAGCAAAGTCGAGGCTCCCAAGCAGCCATTCCCAATAAGCCAGTCTGGGTTTCTGTGAGGGAAATAAAGCGAGGAGAAAGTCTGGAAGATGCTGCTTTGCCCAGGAGGCCTGGAGGCACTTACAGGGGAATGGCAGGGAGCAGGGGCCTGAGGCGGGAGCACTGCCCTAGCCCCAGCTTGCCCAGAAGGAGGCACAGGGTTGTGGCAGGATGGAGGAGAAGAAGGAAAAGGAAAGGAAGGTGGAGGGAGCCCGCGGGCCGCAGCAACCTGCCGCAGCAACCTGACGGGCCTTGCCCCGGCACTGGGGAGCGCTTCGCCACAGGCGAGGGCTGTGCGCGCGGACTACATCCCCCAGGGTGCACTGCTTCGGCGCGGTAGGCCCTCCCTTACCAGTGACGTATGAAGCGCTGATTGGGCGACACCCGCGCAGATGCATGACCTCTCCCACAGAAACGCCGGCTCATGGCTTTTAAGCGGCCTGTTGGGAGGGGGGCGCTCTTCGGAGCCTGATTGGCTGAGGCCGTCGCGTGCGCTGATTGGCGCGGCGAGCCGAGGGGCGGGGCTCGCCGGGCGCGGCGGCGGCGGGCGATGCTGGGCCACGGGAGGGGGGCGGCGGCGCGAGGGCGGCGGGCGGCTCCTTGCTCCCGGGCGGCTGCTTCCGAAGAGCCGGGCGGGAGCGCGGGCCCGGGTGGCGGCGGCGGCTGCATGGCGGGTCCGGGGCAGCCCCCGGCGGTGCCTGAGGGGAGGCAGCACCCGGCGGGGCAGGCCCCGGGCTCCGTTGCCGCCGCCCCTGCGTCCCCCTTCCAGCGGCTGGTGCAGGCCCGGCGCCTGCGGGACCTCAGCAGCGACGGAGGGGTGCTCAAGGAGGTGCTGCGCCCGGGCGCCGGGGAACCGGTGCCCCCAGACGCCTCTGTAGCAGGTACAGCTGGCCGTGGCACCCCGGGGCTCTGCGGCGTGCGGCACAGCCCAGGCTGGGCGGGCCGAGGCGCCTGTACCAGCGTCCCCCATGTGCCAGTGCTGCAGGGCCCGGGGCCCTCGCAGGCCTTTCGTGGCAGGGCTCAAGGGCAGCCCTGCTGTGGGATCCTCGGGCCCTGCCAGGCCCCCTGGGGCCCACGCTGCAGAGTTTAGCCCAGCTCTGATGCGTTCCTGCGGCCTCAGCATCCTCCGCTCCATGCTACTGGCTAAAAATCCTCCCATGAGCACCATGTCAACCCACAGCACAGCACCCCTGCTGCAGGATGTGGTGTCCCAATTAGTCTGCACAGGCCTTCAGACTTGAACTCAACTGGCCCTCCCATAAACAACTTCCTCTGCAAATGGCCATTGTTAGGTCTAAGTGTGCGGTTAAGGGAACTAAGGAAAAACAAAATCCTTGGAAGCTGTAGACTGTGGTCAGGGTCTCGTGCTCATATGTGTCCTTTACATCTCAGTGCAAGGTCTCTGCTTTGATCTATATGGCTGGGTGCAAATTGCATGTTGGAGGAAGTGAGCAGGACAGAACCTGTTTTAAAAGATACCCTAAGCCTCTAGAGTGTAGATGTTTGTGGGTTGACAAATTTGAGTGCTTCGCAGGACTTTAGCATTGGTATCAGAACAAGAACTTAAAGTGCTTATACGGTAGTATGCCTTGCTTATTCAGAGACTGTCTGCCCTCTCTTATCAGTATTGTAGCACTCAGGATAGTCTGTTTAACTTCTTGTGGCTGACAGATTAAATGAAAGGACATCTTGACCTTGAGAAAAGCAGGATTTCCAGGTTCCACCTGTGTCCGCAGTAGATAGAAGCAGTCTGAAGCTGAAAGCGGTTCCTGTTCAGGGCTTAGTCATGTCATGAGGAACTAATTGTGGAGGGTTTTCTGATCTGAATGAGAACTGGAGCTACCCGCAGAGCTCCCTGGAGAGCAGCAAAGCTCAGCAGGATATGTTTCTCTTTCCAGGGCTCCAGCTTTGGGTGGGAAAGGCTTTGTTACATCTTTCTGCAGATAATTGTGGTATTTTAATTTTTATGGCCAAAGTTTCCATTCTCTTCCTTCACAAAACTTTCACCAGCTCTTAACAAAATCACATCTCTCGATTAGATAGAAATCAAGACTGTGAAACAGCTATTTTATCTGGTGCCAATGTTAAAACACAGCCAACACCACTTGGCTACTTGGTTATGATCAGGTTTTTGGTATAATCACAAGGTGGTTTGTGCTCCCTCTGCTGTTCTGCAGCTCAAGGGGAAAGACAAGCAGGGTGAAAGGGTGGTTGGTGTTGCAAAAGCAACTCCCAGTGTGCCACTGATAGCATTGTTACTGGTCACTAAATCAAACTGTTGCTTTGTCGTCATCTCCCCGCTACTCGTTTTTTTGGGATGTGCAGTGAAGTACTCTGGGTACCTGGAATATGCAGATGAGCCCTTCTGCACGAACTGCTACAGGAAGCTTCCTCGACTGATGAAACTTGGAAAAGGTAAATTTGAGCTGAAAAGTTTGTCCTGGAACTTGAGGGTTTTAAAGACCTGCTCTTTAGGACCTATTAATTTAGACTCTGTTTAGTGCCTTTAGATTATCTGAAACCTTTAAAGCTCCATGCAAGTGGCGGTCAATCCAGAACTGAGCGCCCTGTGCCTCTCTTGACTATGGGAGTGAATAGCAGGTCTTGTGCTGTGAGTGGTCTTGCTGGGTGCTTAACACCTGCCCTGAAACAAATATTCTCTTAATGTTTTTAAATCACCTGAGAGATGTTGATGCTTGCTGTTTGCTTGTTCCCATGGCAGATTGCCTTGATAATCCAAACATCAAGAGCAGCTGTATGTGGGCACAAGTTGTCATCATGATGTGGAATTGACTTTTGCAGTTGCTGAGCTGTGAATTACCAAGAATTGTTTCTCTAGGCTTTAAGAGAAATTGTTATTCAGCCGGGGACGGAGGATTCTGTTTTTGCAATTCTCATGACCTTCTATTTCTTGTTGCGGCAGACATTACACTAGGGGGGCTGGAAATTGGCCTGCTCACAATGAAGAAGGGAGAACTGGCAAGATTTGTCTTCACGCCGGATTATGCCTATGGGAAACTAGGCTGTCCTCCTCTGATTCCCCTGAATGCCATGGTCTTGTTCGAAGTGGAGTTGCTGGACTTTCTAGACTCAGCTGAATCTGACAGATTCTTTGCTTTGACTGCTGTGAGTTGCCTTGATAAGGTTTGAGACATAAATCTGGAGGCTAAAACTCTGCCGTCATTTGCTTTGGTTGCTGTGGAAGTAGGACCATATGCTAAGCGTGCTTGTTTAGGTTAATGCAAGTATCAAGACCCTAGGCTGCTAGCCTCGCTTGTGCTCTGATACAAACGTGTGCTCTTTGTTACTGTCCCCCCACACCTTGCTCTCTTTGCAAACTAGCATAGAGGGAGAAGCTTGGTGCTACTGAACTGTCTACGCTTGCTGCAGTGTGGTGGAGTCAGTGGAACAGCTCCCATTTATTTTAGCTTTGCAAGAAACCTCTTGATTTCACTAGAGGGCACCAGCTTCCAGGAAGTTCTGTGAAGTGGCAGGAACAGTAACTAGCTGTCTGTTAAAAAGAAAAAAATCCTGTTAGTTTGCTGAGTCAGTGTGCCCCTCCTCTCTTCTCCCCTCTCCCCCTCGCCCCCCACCGCCATCAGTTTTTGTCTTTGCTTCTTGGCTGCTGTCCCAAGTGCTCCTTCACTGTTCTCTTTCCTCCCGGGTGAGCTGCAGTGTTATTGTTAGTTCCCCCTTTTCACACAGAAAGCTTTGGGCTGTGGTTGTGGGTCAGTGATCGGGGCACAGGCAGCAAGGCTGATGGAGGGAGGCCCTCTTTATTCCCCCACTGCTGTTGCAGAGGCCCCTCTTTCCACACATGCCTGGAGATCAAACTGCTCTGTCGTTGCATGGGGAAGATCTTCCACCCCTTCTTCCTGGTTGGCTGCCCTTTCTTGCTGACTGGCCCTACTCAGAGCTGGTTCAAGCTCACAAGCCTAGAAGAAAACCAGTGCCTCAGTTTTCTGGATTGGTGTGTTACGCAGTGTCTGGCCAGCCCTAGAACTGGCATGAGGCAGGAATACACAGCCACCCCAGGTGAATGACAAGCCATTAGAGCAATGTAGACTTTCAGACAACTTCACCTTTCATGCCGGGAATACAGTTTGTGTGTTAGCTGTCTGCTGTGTGTTAAGCAGGTGAGAGAGCTGGGCAAGATTTAAGGACAAACTCCTGCTTTTTTTCCCCTAGAGTCCCTTTGGTCCTGATGAGCTTTTGGGCTGGTTTTGTAGCACTGCTCACCAGGGCTTGTCAACACAAGAAGAGCAGTGGCGTGTTGCAGCCTGGAGATGGGAAATGCCACATGGCAGTGGCCTGGCTGGACAATACAGGGGCCTTGGCAGTGGTCTAACTCCTGCCCTGTGCATAGAAGGGGCCTGCAAAGGACTTTTCGATCAGTGATCTCTGCTTGCTTGAGCTGACATTCAGCTATTTCCTTATACAGGAGCAGCAGGGTATGTTTCCACTACAGAAGGTGTTGAAAGTGGCAGACACAGAGAGAGAGTTTGGGAATTACCTCTACCGTCAGCAGCACTTCCTGGATTCCAAAGACAGATACAAAAGGGTATGACACTAGAAAGATGGTTTTTCCATCCATGGGCTGTGGAAGTAATGATTATTAAGTGCTAACTCACCATAACAAGTATGATTTAGAGAACAAATATTTTAATTAAATTTTCCAGGTATAGTTTTTTATTTAAGAACAGATCTTAAATGCCTGCTTTTGAATGAGCAGCAATGGTAAATGAATGGCATCAAGGGAGGAGAAGGGAGGGCAGAGATATGTTGACTTCTTTTTCTTAAGCTTTGCACCCTGTGGACTCCAGCTGTGACAGAAGAGTATGTCTTGGTGTCTTTATGAGCTCTGAGCAGTTTGCTTGATTGTTTTGACTGCTGAACTGGGGCCTTTCAGGTCAGCTTTTATTAAGAGAGGATATAATGCAGTGTGGTCTTGTATTGCAGTGGCATTCTGGATTGATGCTTTCAGAAGTAATTTAGGATCCTCATGCTCTGGAAAGAGCTGTCCAGTCACCAGGGTGCTTTAACTTTACTTTTAGCCTCCCAGGAGAGAAAATGTTCTGTTTTTTTCCCCGAACTGGAAACTTGTGAGATTTTTCTGTCCTCCATTTGAGATTGCTTTCTCTTGCTATTTCTTTCTAACAAGAATATTTTGTCTTTCTCCAATTTGATTTCACTTACATCTTTGCCCTTAAAATTTGGTTCCTGTGTGTAATTTTTCCCTCTTTTGCTTTCTAGTTCCTTGATAGGTTCCTAAAGCTGTATTGTATACCTTTAGGAAGATAGAATCTTATGGCGGAGCTGGCTAGTCATGTTGATAATGCCATGCAGTATTTTTAGGATTCTGATATTTTTAACTGACCTAGGTAAATAGAAGCATGGATGTAGCTGGCTGATCAGATGGATTTCTTACTTTCCATAACAAACCCATCAGGTATTGGTGTTGTTTCCCTGTTTGCTCAGGCATACTCCATCCTAGGTCGCAGCCCTTCCAATGAGGCAGAGCGGTGTCAGATTGATGCTTCTAAGTTGCTGGTGCTCCTCAATCTCTCACTTACTTACCTGAAACTGGAGCGTCCTGCCCGAGCTCTGGCATATGGAGAAAAGGCTTTGGAGATCGACCAAAGAAACGCCAAAGCGCTGTTCAGATGTGGCCAGGTGGGCAAAAATAATTCCTCTAGGAGATGCGTCAAGCAATGTCCCAGTCAAACTGCCTGTGGGGAGTACCTAGAATATACTGAAGAGAACCACTAAATTCTGGGCCAGAGCTCTAAGCTCCTACAGCAGGCAGAGTGGTTTGTCTGCATTTGACATGCTGGAAAATCTGGCCTTCTGTAAATCTGTCACACAGCCCTTTTCTTAGGGCATTCCTGAACTACCTGGATCTGTCTCAGAAATGTTTGTGGTTGTGTGTGTTTCAATCCTGAAGAATGGTAGCGAGTCTATATTTATCCTTCAATGTATCTGTTTCTTTCAATGACAGGCTTGTCTCTGCATGACAGAATATGAAAAAGCCCGGGATTTCCTGGTCAGAGCTCAGCAAATACAGCCGTTTAACCACGATATTAACAACGAGCTGAAAAAGTTGTCAAGGTGAGAGAACTCCTTCCCATTGCTGTGGAAGAAGGGGTGTTTAGACAGTCTGGAAACAGCCATTCAAAAATACTTCAGTGTTTGTTGAAGAAAATAACTATTGGGGCTAGTAAGGGAATGGGGAAAATGCAGGTCTTTTTAGCATGGAGAAAGTTGGTTCAAGTGTTTTGCAGACACATTAGTTACAGGCGATATGCGAGAAGCTGAGAGTATCCACACTTTTCCATACAGGTTCTCTGGGGGGATATCTGTGTTGTACTTCATGTGAGTAGGTGGGTCAGGCTGATGACAGAAAGGCAGGGGCTGCTGAAATGCCTTGAAACCAATGAAATACTGTAGGTTAGCGCTCATGATAATAATATGCTGGAATAATAAGCGTGGCTTCAACTTCCTTGAAGATGTGGGCAGATTACAGCAGCTCTTCTGCGCTGCAAATGCTTCACTGTACAATGCTACAAATACTAATGTTAATCTGTAGGGAGGTCTTAAAAGTGAATTTCTTGCTGTCTTGGAGGCAGTAAATGAGCAATCCTGAAGGCAAACTTTCTCTTTGCCCACAGGCTGAGTAGCGCAATCCTGCCAGCCTTAGTCATGTCTTAGTCCCACCAAAACATGACTAACACTAATCTCCATCCTCATTTTTTTCTTTGAAATCGGCAAAAGCACTAGCTAGTTCCCGAAAATGTGTGCTGTACTTCTGGCACTGCTGACAGATGCAGAGTACAATGAAGTCCCCAGCTTCAGAGATCACAAAATGGCCCTTGAATAAGAACATTTTCCTTTGTTGCAGATGCCTAACAGCGAAGCATGGCTTGTAGGGAGCAGTAACATCTCTTGTTAGACCAGTTGGCACAGCTGGAAAAGCCAGTCTCTCTGTGGGCTGAGTCAGGTGACATTCAGTAAAGGGCTGTGCTCACACATCTGTGTCCTATATATCAAAATCTCCTTTAATAGTCCGTGACAACATTAAGTCTTCAAACTTTTCCTGTGACCTCTGAAGTATGGATAACTTGAAGACAATATTGCTTGCCAGTATGGAAATCTGAAATGCACCACTTATATTAGTTCTAGTGTGTCTCTCGGTGCATAGCTACCAAACTGCTAAGTAAACTTGAGTAGTTTTAAAATTGTTCTGAATGACTAGGTAGCTCCTCTTGGAGGTGTGGTACATGGATGGTGTTGAGGACTCATCAATGCTAGAAATATTGATTCTAACAGCCTCATGTGTTATCTTAGACTCATTCCAAATACATCAACTGGTAGAAGAAAAATCTTGCTGATAAGGTTGGGCTTGTCCTGCCAGGAAGCAATGAGGCATTCTGACTTCAAGGAAACAGCGCACGGGCTTGTCAGCACTGACTCTGGAAATGGCAGCGCAAACAACTAACGCACATTGCAGTAACCTGAGTACAGGTTAAACCACTGTTGTCTTGGGAGTTTCTGCTTCAGTGCCAGTTAAAATTGGTGCGGGTTTTTTTGCTTTTTACTACGACAAAGGGTAAAATTAGTATAAAATAGTTGAAGATGATGTTATCGGATGTTGTTAATCATGCCACACCTCAGTCTAGATCTCTGTAATGTTGCCAAACTGCGCTGCTTGTGAAAACCCTTAACGTGATCTGGCAAATGCTTCAAAAAGAATAAGAATCAAAATCTTGTCCTTAAAGGCTTTCCACTTCTTACTGAGTACATTTATGCTTTGCAAAAAGGAATACTGTGTGTTAATAGCTTGCTTTTGCTGTCTAAAACAGAACTTTGAAAAGCATTCATTTAAAAGCGGAACAAAGTTTTTAGCAAAATTCACTTTCACCAGAGAGAAGCAGGCAAGTCCTGGGCCAGGATTTTGTGGAGTACGTGTCTCGTACCAGCTGTAGTGTTTTTGTTTTATAGTCTTGTAGGTCTTGATCAGAAGACAAGCAGTATATCAAATCCAGAATAAAATGTGGTTGTTCTGACATCCAACTTGAATCTCTGCCTCTAAATGAGCTTTTGGGTTTCCTGCTTTGGTAGGTGATGTTTTGAATGCCAAGTGCATGCTACTTGGAGGCCAGGTAGGCATCCTGGTCTGCTTAGCATAGACAGACATGACAATGTCTGTCTGCGAGACTTAAGAGACTTGCTGTGCTGAGATTTCTTTGAATGAAACACTTTAAGTTCTGGTCACAAGGGCTGGTGGAAGAGGACGTAGAGGATATTGGCTAATGTCACACTTCTGCTGCAATGTGCTTCTGATGGGTTGTAATGGAAAGTTTGCTTTTGACCTTATACGGTAGCAGAGGCAGTAAAGCTGCCTATACATGCAACCATTTATCCCTGGGACAGTGAGTCACCCTCTGGGTCAGGGATTCTTCACCAGTGAGGCCTCACTCCTGGTGAGGTAGGAACACAGGACGTGGAAGATACTGTGCTCCCTTCCAGCACCCTGTGGCGCTGCTGCTTGGAGAAGCAGTAATTAAAATGGAGCAGTCTGCTCAGCTTTTGCCATGCAAATATGACTCTGGCAGGGAAGTGAGAATGGAGGAAGAAGCATTTGCTATTTGATCCACATATTCTGGACCCATGTCCGTGCAGTCCCCTACCCATCCTCTGCCCAGATTTGAGAGGTCAGTGGTAGATAGCTTTTAGCTTTATCTTACCAAGGAGTAGGGCACTTGGAGGATGTGTCCTGCTAGGCACTGGAGTAGCTTCTTGCACAAGGAATGGCAAAAGTGTAGGAGACACCCAACTAGACTACAGGATACTGGTGGGGGATTCCTCTGCATCATACACTTGCAAAACTGGCTTAGAAGGCATCTGGCTGGCAAAAATCAAATGATCTGATTGGCTAATAGTCACCAGCAGAGCAGAGACCCAAGGTCTGGTGATGAGGCATAGTGTTGCCAGCTCTCATATCCTAGCACGGTAGAAACAAGGGCTTGGAGCAGCTATTCCTTTGCTAGCAGTATGTTCTTAGATTAAACTAGTTTATTTAACAACAAAAAGGAAAACTTTCTAATTGCGGCACTGATTGTCGAGCGGACAGTCCACGGCCCATGATGCCATGGTGTGCTCTACTTTGCAGCTGTTACAAGGACTACGTAGATAAGGAGAAAGAAATGTGCTGCCGAATGTTTGCCCCTCTCAACTCCTCTCCTGTATGACCAGCAATAAAGGTAAACAAGTCACAAAAAAGGCTGAGGTCTCCCCAGACCTCCGATATGTTGCCTGGACAGTGTTTTCAGGTGGGGAACCAGTTTCTTTTCTGCACAGGAGGATTTTAGAGACAAAATGTAACCTAAAGGGGGTGTGTGGAGGGGAAGGGGCAGGAAGGTAGGGTGAAAGGCTACTGTGCTGTCTGCTTGGAGAATCTTTCCTGCCAAGCAAACTGGCATGGGACAGGAACCTGAGACTGGCATCACTTGAGTAAGTTTGGTTTTGTTGTTTCCTGTGCTGCTCATCCCAGCTATTTCCTCTCAGGGCCAGGGGGAGAAATAGCTGTGTAGTCTTGTTTCTCTGCCAATTAAAAGAAACAAAAAAATTGTTCCTGTCAAACTTAAGAATTAGATTTCCTCCTCCCTTCCAGCACTCCTGTCTTGAGCTGCTGGAATGCTTCACTTCAGAAAAATCTAAATATTTTATTTCTGGCTTTTTTTTTTAATATTAAAAAGCCTGTTTGTATAGAAAATTTCAAATAGATGTTTTGGTCTCTCTAAAGTCTTAAATCTTCTAGCAAAATTGACAGGGTTTATAAATGCACAAAGGCTCTTTGATCATTCTTTTTTTGTCAAAACCTTGGGAGGGGGGGCTGAGGGGGAGTGGAAATCTTCGCTGGTCTCTTGCCTCAGGGTAAGCCCTTGGGAAAGGGTTGTGGAAAATGACAGCAGCCTTCTGTCAGAAAGCATCACTAGCTCAGGGCCTTCAGGGTTTGCTGCCATGCAATCTCACACAATATAGCAGTATTTTGCTGAAAATGAGTATTAGCAGCCTTTCCATCATGAGCAGTGAGAATGCAGGATGCAACCATGGCATTTTAAGCTTGGCTCTTTCTAGATTCTCTTGTCTGTGGTTGTGATGAAGGTAAACTAGTATTTGAGGAAGAGGTTTGATTGAATGGCTGTTTCATAAAGCAGCACATCCCATTCCTGACTGAATGTGCATCCTTGCTGTAGTTTTTACCCCTCCTGTCTCCCCCAGGCCCCTGTTCTCAGCTGAGTATATTGCTAAACTGCTTAAGAACACAAATTCTTCTACTCTAGGTTCATGAGGAGACTGGCCAGATCTATTAACAGGTACCTATCCCCAGGCAAGCAGCTATGAAAGGGGGTTTTATGACTGACATGTCTTGCCAGAGGTATGCAGGAAGTCCATAGCTCTGCACTTGGCAAGGAGGCTCTGAGTCTGTTTGCTGAATTTCAGAGACTTGCAGTTTGAAAGCCAATATGACTTGCATCTCACATTTCTAACTATAGCACTTAGCAGTGCCTGACCTGGAGAACTTGCGTCAATCTGTGCATCAGCTGGCCTTCCTACATGATAGAACTTTGAATGAACCTGATCATCTCCTGGGTTATGGGAAAGACCTCCTAGAACAGAAAGCAGTGTCTGGCAAAGCATGGTGTGTAGCACTGAGTCTTGTCATGGCTATGATGTCGAAGGAATGTCTCTTAACTGAACTTCATTGCTAAAAATGCTGGCTTCCCATGTTAATTTTTGCTGTATGGGACCCTCCAGGCTAGGGGGAGAACAATCCCTTCTTGGTGGTTGTTTTCAATAGTTTTATCTCTTGCTAGAGCATTTGATTGGGGGGGGGGGCGAGGGCTACCTTAATATTGTTAATGTTGGAAGAAACATGGTAAGGTTACGTGGCCTCTTTCTTCCTGAAGAAAGATTGGCAAAGATACTGGCTTCCATGCAGTTGGTTTAATGTGACATAGCTATTGTTATAAGTAAAATAATGTCTTCAATTAGTGGCAACTGAGAAGTGATGCAGAGTCGGCTGGGGAAGGGCAAAGAAGAAACCTCTGTTAGAGGGGAGTTTCTCCTGAGGAAGCTTAAAGGTTAGGCTGAGCTGGCTGTCAGCCAGAGTTTCTCTGCTGACTCCTACTGATGCCATTGTAAGACTCTTCCCTGGAGTTCTGCCTCTTTATATAGATGATTGAGGGCTGTCAGTCAAAAAGGTTTTTCACCTTCTCTAAACTCAGTTTTAGTAACGGTATATTAATAAATCTTCCAGACAAGTATTAATTGCTGACACCTACATAACATACTATAATGCTTATTTGCTGCTGTTAATTCATCTTAAGAAAAATCTCTCTTACTGGAGGAAGTTCTTGAAGGGCAGGGCCTTGCGCTAGCTGGAGGTTGGTTTGCTGCAGTGTCTTGCTTAAAACTGCGTTACGTATTCAGAGAGGAACAAAGCAGTCCCAGCTGAAGCTCCTGCTCTGTATCAAAGCACCACTAATTAGTCAGAGATGAGGCAGAACATTCTTTTGTGTTTTTTGACGACTTTGTACAAGTTCAGCTTAGGGCATGAGCCATACTTGGTCTGTCCAACAGGCCTGTTTCATCCTTTCTGTCTTAAGTAGTTAGTGATTAATTGGCCTGTAAACTTTGCCTGTAGCTCATGTTTAACGAGCCAGTGGAATCACAAAAGTTATAGAAAACTTTCCTGTTTACCAGCTGGCAGGTACTTGCTGAGCATTGAGCTGACCGGTTGTCCAGTTTGCCAGCTAAATGACTTTGAGTTGTAGCCTTGGCACTTTCTCTCTTGTGACACAGTGCTATATCCCTCTGATTCAGAGCTCCTACCCAGCTAGGTTTGATACATGTTTTGGTGAATTCTGCAACACTTGTTTTGTTACAGGAACAAATGATTTGTTTCTCTGTACTAAGTAGTCCAGGGCTGTGTTGCATTTTCCATAATGAACCTTAAGACCAGACACACCTAAATGTACTCATCCTGTCTAGTATTTCTGTATCCCTCTCACTGTAGACTCTAGTTCCTGTAATTGCCACAAACAGCATCATGCTCAGAATACTCTTCCTTCCTTTTTTAGTGGAATACTCTTCCTTCCTTTTTTAGTGGAATACTCTTCCTTCCTTTTTTAGTGGAGTTCCAGGTCAGAATAAATCTTAGCCTGCTGAAATTTGAGGTCACTTGTTCTGATGCTTCCTAGAGGAATTCAGAAATATTCAGGGGTAGAAATAGAAATGAGAAAACTTATGGTCTTAAATCTGTCCCTCTGCGGTTCCTTGCAAATACAATAGTTTGGGTTGCATGCTCGCCCCTTTGTGGGTTTGGGTTGCTTGCCTGCACCTATACACCTGTGTGGTGTGTCATGTGTTGGGGCAGGTTACCTGGTATGTGCATAGCTGAAAGCTCCTCATTGTCCCCCTAAACTGCAGACTGTGAATGGGCTGAGGATCACTGACTTACTGGAGCTTTCTGTTCGACTGAAGAGCATAGCTTTTTGGTGAAAGACTTCTAAACCCTGCAAAAAAATGGGATTTCTTATTATTACTGTAGTCCTTCGTGAGCAAGAGAGAATTTAATTATGAAGAGTGTAGACCAATTTCCTAGAAATATCTGGATTCTAGTAGAGGGTCTGTGGTGATGGTTTCATTTCAGAAAGATGAGTCTCTTTGAGTGCCCCCCCCCCCCCAAAGTTGAAAGCTTGCCTCTAGTGTGCATCTGAACTCCAGTACACAGGAGAAGTGGTCTCAGCAGTTGAGAGCATACAGAAAAGTGTTCCAGTGAAAACAGACAATATTGAAATTATGGCAGGAAACTATGACTCTGAGGTCAAACTTGAGATTGCTACGAATAGCAAGGCCTAGCAATTTTGAAGCCGTTATTTGGTGAGAGTTGGCTGCAGAATTGGGGCTGTGTCGCCAGGTAGAAGTGAACCAGCAGTAGTTGCCAGTTAAACTGACCTAATAAGCTAAAAGAGTCTTGCAAATAAGCTGAGAAGTATGCACATAATAAAGTCAAAACTCCTGACTTGGGAAAGCTCCAGGCTTTGAGTAAACAGCAACTTGCTGCTTCCCCTCCTACTTTCCCTTATTGCTGATTGAAGATCTAGAATGTACCTCCTGCTGGTACTGTCCCTACCCACTGTGTAAAGCTGAACAACACAGAACCCAGCAATTTCACTTCTTCTTTAGAAGATGCAAATTATTGTACCACAGAGAAGTCCTGTGTTGTGAAGGAAATTCTGTTAAGTATCTGCTTTATGCTAAGTATTGCTAGAGCTAGTGGGAAGGCTTGAAGGATGACTTAATTAAGCATTCTCCTCGCTAAGCAGAGGAAGGAGAAAAGCTTTAATAAGGTGGTTGGTGGGGTTTTGTTTTGTTTTTGTTCAGATCTCTCCTCCTCTGGCATCTTTCCTTTTGCAGAGTTCTGCTGTTGAAGTTTGGTAGTGCCTATAACAGCTTACGAATCTTCCAGAAAGGTGAGATCTCTCCCAGAAAACTGCAAGTGGAGTAGTGACTGTACCACCCCTGCTCTAAGGATCCTCTGCCACACATTTCCCAGCGAGTTGTACTAAACATGGGTGTCTGGTTTTTTTTAGAACATGACAACAGGTCTGGGCAAAAGATGGTGTGGAAAGAACTGAGGACAGGGACTAGAAGGTTGCTGTTGGATACCAGAGTCTGGGATACTGTGCTCTTTGAACCCTGATGTGTGTGTGTGTGTGGGGGGGGGGGTTGAAATGTGAAAGCTTGGTTACAGAAGTCCTTGATGAGGGCACTTATTTCACTAGAAGTGGCTTTGCCCAGACCTGGAGGTCTGACGTGAGCTTACGAGTGAAAAGATCATATGAAAAGGAAAGGAGAGACCCATGCAATATTTTAGAGAATGCTCTGCCATGCCTGTCCTCCAAGAACAGTGTGGCACTTAGTAAAGTGATGGTTCTCCGGTCTTACCAGAGGGCTGCCTCAGGACCCAGCCCAGGGCCATCCACTCTTAACATTTAGCAAATATCTAAAACCTTGTTTCTCCTTCTACATGTTCGCACATGAGCCTTCCCAGGTGAGGTGGGAGAGATGTCCTGACTCTGCTTCTCCTCAAGATCCTGTCTGTCTGCTTGGGACCTGCCTCAGCATATTTGTCCTGGTAAGGGCAGGTTGAGCCCCCAGTGAATATTGGTATGTGGACTTTTATTTCTTAGAGCTCTTCTAAGCAGCAGGAAGCTAAAATATACCAGCTTCACTGCTGGTATTGCAGATCAGTGGAGAGTGGAAAAAGATGCTGGGCTCTTCACTTTCATTCCCATGATAATACCTGGTTTATCATGCAGTTAGAATTTAAAGATAATGGGCTGTGTTTAAGATGTGAATTTCCTTGTGAAGAAAGATTTAGTTTTGCAGAGCCTTCAGAGTTACTGGTCTTCACTTCCAGCAGCAAGGAGATGAATGGTTATTTGAAGGCTTTCCACAAAGTATCATTTTTAAAGTCTCCTTTCTCTACCTGATGTGTTTTGGTGTGATAAGCTATATGAAGTGTAAGTAAAAATGTTTTGTTGCCTTGGAGGGCAAAGAGGCAAACTGGATGAACCTACTTCAAGTATGTAGTGACCAAACAGGTTTTGGATGGGAGCGTGCTGCAGGTGTGTGACTCATATGCCTGGGATCAGATTATGGCTTAAATGTGCTGTTAGCTGAGACACAGAAGCCCCCAGTGCTGCTTTTGGTTCTTGCCACATTACAGACAGTGCAGTGAGCAGCCCTCCATGGGCTCTTCCCATCTCAAGCGACAGGTAGGCAGAACTGGCATGCCTGGCCACCAGTCCTGCTGATCCAGAGTGCTCCTGACTTTCTTTCTGAACTAGCAGAAGAAATGTCTGTGATACCCTGTTTAGTTTTAAACCAGGATTTTAAAAGACCTTGAACAGCAAAGCAAAGGGCCCTTTTCCATGTAATGATGTGGGTGTGTCCTTCCTAGCCTGGTTTCTTGGAGTGCTGAGAGTATGGAGAAGTGGAATAATGCCTACGAATAGTGTATCATCTGGAGCTTGGAGGATGTTACTGCCTCTGAAGTATGAAAGATGGTTTTCAGTGCCTGCTTGTTTTAGTGGTACTGCATCCTGAGCAGAAACACAGAATGATCAAAATCACGGTGTGCATGGACTTAGGCCAGCCGTGGCCAGGCTGTTGTCCCCATTTATACTACCAGCACTGGGAACAATCAGTGTTACTGAATGTGAGTGTCCTTGTGTCTCACTACTTCAGCATGGTGTTACACAGAAGAGCTGTATTATCAGGACCAGACACCGGAGCCTGTAACAGCATTCAGAAGCAGGAGTAGCTGGGACTGAACAAAAGATAGTTCCAACATACAGTAAAAGAAAAAACCTTCAATTGATGATGGTGCAAACCATGCCCTTGTGGCTGATTTTGGGGGGGATCCTAGGCTAGATCATGGCTTGAACAGCCCCAGGGCATTTATTGTTATGTCTGGCATAGTGGCAGTAGCGCTTTGCAACAAGACAACTTTTATGATTCTCAGCACCAAGGGGCAGTAGGTACTAATGACCGTTTCACATCTCAGGATATTGCTTTTGGGAAGGCTCTGCTGAAGATGCAGGCAGTGTCTTGGCACTGTTGTGAGCTGGTTTGCAGATCTACAGAGAAAATGGATGCTTGCTTACTCTATTTGCGGTAATGGTAGAGATGACCTTCATGTGCCTTTCCCAGTACCCACTCTGCTTTATCAAGGAACTGTTGATTTGATATAATGCTGAGCATTACTGACAGTGTAGTTAGCTTATGAAGTCCTGGGAGCTGTTTTAAGGATCAGTTTCAGCCTAAACTTGCTAGATGAAGTCCTTTCTGACTCAGATAAGTGTGTTGAATAGTTGATCCTTTCCTTTCACCTTCCTGTAATTGTCCCTCTTGTAAGACCTCTTGTTCTCTTGAAAGTGGTTTTCTTGCTTTGTCTGGGTGCTGATTTAAGGGACGGGTTTTTTTAGAAATACTGGGGAATGAGCTTTACTTTTTGTTTCCCCTCTTTGCTTTAAGTGCCCTTGCCTTATCATAGACCTGAGCAGACTTGACAAACCCTTCTGCCATGATCTGAGGTTCAGGATGATAGTGCATGTCATCAGCATTCAGTGTCTTTGGAATCAAGACTTGTTAAAGCTCTCTGGTGAATGTATCCTTGCACTTAAATGTCTGTCTGGCTTAGAGGCAGTGCTTGAAACTCATCCTGGATCCTTTGCAGTGCTGAGAATGATAACAAATTGACTTACAGAAGAGGCATCCTGAGAAAAGCAGACATGTAAGCACAGATCTTCAGATGGCAATGAAAGTTCACACAGCTTTTGCACCTTCATCCTTGAATTTTGACATCTGGTGCACCTGTAATAGGGTAAACATAATAGCTCTTGGTCAGAGAGCCTGTTCAGGATTAGGTTTCCTTCAGACCTGGGGAGTCCCTGCATGTTCCTTTTACTGCTTCACTCTAAAGACAGGCTTTGCAGTAATCTTGGCCACTTGAAGCACTAACAGCTGGACATCCCCAACCAACACATTAGAGAGAGAAATGAGTGTAGCTTACTGCAAAATCACTTTCATAGATAGCAGATAAGTGGTGTCCTAATTTAGGTGGTTTTCTGAAGCTGTGTTGCGTGCTTGGGGACAGACTCTCTGTGATGGAGATGTGTAGAGTGCTCTTTTAATAATTGCCCAGAGAAAAACGTGCGATAGTCTAGTATTCTAAATAGCTAAGCTGTTGCTTCTCTACATGCGGCAATGGGTTACGCAGCACATCTTGTTATGAACCAGCCGATAACTTCAGTGCCTGCTGCTTCTGCATCCAGCTCTAGCCTCTGCTTTTGATGTGCTTCAGAGCTAGAAATCTGTAAGAAAACAGTATGGAGAACTCCATGCACCCTTTCCAAGCCTCATGCTTTGAACTTAAACTGCTTGATGAGATCCCTGTGCAATGATTACAGTACTGTGCTTCTATGTTTGCCATAGCTGGGCTTTCTTCTTGCCATTCAGAAGGGTTATGGCCTGTTAGTAACCTCTTGAGGTCCACATAATGCATTTAAGAGAGAGCATGCTTACCACCTGGTAGTGGTAGCATTTCTCCAAGCTTTCATATCAGAACAGAAGTTCCTTTTGGACTTGTAGCGTTTTGGGTGAAGAACGCTTCTCAGGCAATTGCCCTTCAAGAAGGTCTTCGCTCCTTTGTAGATCTGTGCTGTAAAGGTGTGCACATAACATGTACTTTTTCAAAGTGCTCTTCTGCAGCTGTGGTATGAGCTATACCATTTTGTTCCAACTACCAAGTCAAAACTTTCCTTCCTTTCTTCATAGTCAGTGGCCATCCCATTAGGATTTAAAGAGAAGTATTATTACTGTAGGCAGAATGCCTCCCTTCCAAACACATGGAGGCTACTTTTCTCTAATAGTAACGGTTGTCTCCTAAAAGCGTTTCTCTGTGATGTAAAAGTCAGGCTAGACTTCCAGACTATATTCTCTCTGCAAAGTTGATTATTTGTTTCTATGAGAAGTACTCTTCTCACTACGGGCTGTCTCAGTGCAATACTGTTGGGAGCTGCTGCTTTAAAGCATAGGCTTAATGAGAGCTAAGCTGGCAGGAGCTGTGCCTTATTAAGTGCACACTTGCTTTCCAGATGCCTGGTGTTTTGGCAAAAATTTGATCTGCTACATTACGTGCCCTCATGGCAGTGTCTTTTCCCACAACCTTTCTAGAGACAGGAAAGGGGGAGCTGGATAAGAGGCAACTGCAGTTGCTTATTTAAGAAAGCAGCTTAAACCAATTTTAAAGCCTTAGTTAAATGTTACCTGTTAACTGTGGCTTTAACACAGAGTAAAGGTGATGATGATTATAAATGACCAGTGAGCTGGCATGTTGTTTACTGTAAATTGATGATCAACTGTCGTCTTTATAAAGAACGAATTAAAATAGCTGGTACCAGCCGACTTGTGTCTGAACTTCAAAGTGTGTGTGTGTGTTGCTGTCTTGTGTGACTGAATGAGCTGCTGCCAACCTGCTTTTAAAGGATGGAAACAAACATTGGAATGGAGTCCTAGCTGGAGCTTGCTGTTCTACCTGCAGGAGCAGCAAACACTTTGAACACAATCCAACTCTGTGCGTCTTCGGGGCCGTGTGTTTCCCTTCCACTTTTCTTTTGATTGTGTAGCCATTAGGTGGAAATGAAAGAGATGAACTGATCAAACACTCCTTGGAATGGCTTTAGGGTTTCGGTTTGAATATTTTTTAATTAGCTGCATGTAAAGACTTTATTACTTCAAATAGCAGCCATGAAGCCAGCAGACTTGCAGTTTGATCCTTTGTTTTTCTGGTGCACAAGAAGTCTCAGTAGCTGTAGGTTTTATACCCAGCTAGACCCTCTGAACCACAGCTAACAGCCAGTGGAAACATCAAGTGATTATCTTATAAGTATGCCTATCAGGGACACATAAAAAGAAGTGCTGTGTGTGTTTAGTATTAGACTGACAAGTAGCAGAGGAAAAGGCAGCTGCATTTTAACAGGAGCAAAGATGGTTTTCTCTAATAAAGTACAGAATACTGTAGTACATCAAGTATAATGATATTTTTCACTTAGAAACATTTCTTTCCTTGCCCTAGTTGCTAGGACTTTATGCTGTGAACTAGAGGAATGATTTAAGCATTTTTATCTCTGATTAATTTTCAAAGGACTTAAAAGAGATCAGTTGAAGTGACTGCTAGTAGTTTTCTCTCTTTAGAAACCTCCTCTCCCCTTTCTCTTGGGCAGGGAGGACACTGGATAGCGCTGTCAGCCTGAAGCTGAGTGTAACACAAGATATTCCCATTATATGTGTGAACCCACAGTTTTGAAAGGTCTGGCAATAAAAGGTTGCCTGTTAAATGAAACTAAGGTGGGATTTAATTAGCCTGAGTGAACTAGGACAGTGACTATGTGCTGACTTGTTACTATGTATCCTAGTTTGTGCCAGACTAGAAGTCTGCTGCAGGCTTATTTCTGGCAATCTTGAAAATTAACTGTTCTGTGCTTTTATTATCCCAAACTGTAAATTGGGGCAGCTTTTGCAAGAGGCTGATTGTCTTGATTCAGACTTATGGTCTCATCCCATTTCTGCTGGATGTCATTTGAGTCAGAGGTATTCAGTTGTCTCGTGTGGCTCTGAAAGCATTTATAGCAGAATAAAACCGTGGTTTTTCAGGATCATCAGGGGGAGATGAGTAATCTGGTCTGACCTCATAGCTACCCCTGCTTTGAGCAGGAGATAAGACTAGAGACCTCCTGAGGTCCCTTGCAACCTGACTGATCTTGTGATGTAAGAACAAAATAGTTGTCTTTCAGGGATGTAGAATATGTGAGGTATACATTTTGCACATTGTGTGATACTTCATCTTCTCATCCTTTAGTCTGTGAAGTGTCTATTTTCCTCACAATTACTGCTTTCTTGCCTTCTGGTTAGCAGTCTGTAAGTTGATATCCTCTAAGGAACAGGCTTCTCTATTTCACTACTAGTAATTTGATTTAAATTTGCAGAGATCACCACTGCAGCAGAGCTGGCTGAACATGCCAAAGTGGCTGCAGCTGCTGAAAGAGTAGCAAAAATTGATTTGGGCTGCTAGTGTTCTTGAACTGAGGGAGGATAGCCATCTTTTGAATATACATCCTTTGATCCTCAGAAAATCTTTAGGACAGGTATGGGATATCTTGTGGAAAGGTTTCCAAGGAATTTGTTTGACTTTTTTCCACAGTTCATCCCATGAATGATGAAGGAGGGATGAGACTGACTTCCCAGCAGTGTTTCAATACCATCTGTATTGTGACAAATTAGGGAAACACCCTCCATATCAGTACTCCTCCATGCATGATCTCAGTGTTGCCAGTTGCAGTAGCAACATGAGCAGCATGATATTGAAATGTGTAACAGGCACATTAAAAAGCAGCGTGAATGTGTGTACTGGATGTGTTTTGTCCCAGATGCTTAATGGCTTTGGGGACAATGGGGAACTCCACAATATCCTTGGGTGTACCACATCTCCCCTGTAGAACTTGCACTGTTTGACCAACACTTAAAAAATTAACAGCTTGCAAGGGTCAGGGTGCAGGAGGTGCTAGGCTATTAGCAGGGTGAGGCAATGGGAAAGTATAGTTAGAAGAGGCACTGAAGGAGCAGAACTTTTGGCAGCAAGGTCAGTGCTGTTGAACTGTAGCCATGTAGAAGATGAAGTAGGTGATCTGAGTCCTGATCAGTGACCCAAGAGATGCTGCTTTGAAGTACAGAGGGAAAAAAATCACATCTTGGAAACATGTCTGGTTTATATCCAGAGGAAAACTCCCCCTATGCCTAGGTACTGGTTTTTCTTCTAGTAACATTAAAGAGCTGGAGTGGTGGGACAGTGGTAGGTCAGAGAGGGTGGCGGATGAGAGGGAGAGGCTTTACTTGGTACCGAATCTGTCACCGTCTCAGTGTCTGCCAGGACTTTAAGACGGCTAAGGACCCAACTGTAACTGTGATGGGGCAGGAGGGTACCAAGGAGAAACAAAATGCTGGGAGTACTGTGTACCTGGAATCTATTGCAAGTGTCTTAACATTGTGGCTAGGCTTTTGCTTCGTGGTAATGCCCTACGCAAACAGGAAGGGGGGACGTGCAAACAAGATGCGAGCAGACACATAACAGTGAGAAGCAATAGAAAATTCTGATTAGGAGAATGATGAATTCTCCGGGAGACAGAACTAATTTCCCAAAGGCAAAGACCAAGCATCCGAGCAGTGGGTTTCCCAGAACAGGTTGGAAAAGCACAGGTGGCTTGTAATGTAGATGACCCCATATAAGAAAGGAGATGGCCTCAAGGGCAGTCTCAGGGTTTCTCTGAGGTGGGCTTGCTATTTTAAGTTTATATTGCTTAATATTCTATTTTCTCCAAGCCCTAGGTAAGGAATTTTTTTGGCTTTCATGGGAATTTTACTGTGCCTGTTCCATTTGTGCTAATCCTCAAAACTCTTGGTGACTCTTTCAGGGCTACTGTAGACATGTGCTATTAATGATTGACCTTTTAATGCTTACAGCCACTGATATAGAAATAGAAATAAATAGAAATAAAACGAACAGGTGACCATTGCCAGAACATTACTGACTGTGGTATTTTATTATCCTAGGACTTCCCCAGCCAATGGAAAGAACAGTTCTTGGACAGAAAGGAGGTCTACCTCTGGGCATGCAGAGAACTCAAGATAGCATCTATGTTCAAGGAAAAGGGGGAAACCACACTGTCTTGTTTGGAGAATGTGAAGTGGAGGTTCTGTTCATCTGTACACAACCCATATTTCTGGAAGCTGGTTCTTGTTTTTCAATTTTGAGGCTCAGTTTTCAGAAGAGCTAAGTTCTACTGTGTGAAAGAGGAAAGTGTCGTCTTCTGTCTGTCACACTCTGAAGAAAATTTTTTTGACATCCTACCTCGTCCAGGTTCTGGGCTGCTTTGGGGGAATCTGTGAATAGAAGTAGGATGCCATGAAGTCTTGTATTGTTTATACAGGTTGTTCTTTAAAAATTAGGTTTAATATTAGTTTTTGTTCTGAGAAAATAAACCAATCTGAGAACTAATGCTAGCTGGACTTGTGCCAATTTATTGTGCAAGAGTGATGAATGTCTCTTTCAGTGTAAGGAACTGGAATTTGGAAACAGGGTCCAGTTTGTTGTTAGTATAGCTAGCTCCCTTCTTAGGCAACACAGTGTGTTTTGCTCTTTGTTTTGGCTGAACATTCCTGTCCATGTTGATGCTAAATTTCAGATTACTTAAGAACACCAGCTTTTTTCTATTCAAGTATTGCTGACTTTTCTAGCTTTGCTCAGGTTGGTTTCCTTCTGGAGCAAAATCTACCGTATCCTCCCTGCATGTCTTTGAACATAGGCCTTTGTGGTGTGACTGAGTTAATAAATGCAAAGCCAAACGCCTCTTAGTGAACCCGTGGCAGGCAAGTACAGAACAAGCAAGAAACCACTTAAATTCCATGGAGGAGGAACCTGCTAACATGAAACGATGTTTTCACGGTATTTGTCCCATCCGTGTTTGGCTAGGATGGATAATGTCTTCAAAACATAATTCAGTGCCTTGTTGTTGACTTGCAGGGCATGGAGGGTTGCCCGTGGTAAATGTGTGTTCCAAGGCGGCCGCTTGCCAAGAAAGAAATGTCTTAAGCATTCTTGTTTTCCCCAGTTCTGCCAGCATCTTTATGGCTTTTGCATTCCATACCACCAGACTTTGACAGCAGTATCTTAAAATAAAATGCCCTCTCTGTAAGATGTTCTGAAAAGAGAAAAGTGGAGGAAAGCTTTGGGTTGGCAGCACCTTCTAAGCACACTTCTGGACCCTTCTGCTTGTCTATTTATTCTGGTCCTCTGCCTCTGGAGAAAGGGCATTCTGGTAGCTTAGAGAAAGAAGGTCAAATCCTGCTGTGCTGCTTAGTTTGAAGAAAGAACAGATACAAAAGGAATGTGGAGTTTGGGTCATTTGTCGTCTTTTCCCTAAGAACAATCAGATTATTTTTTCCTAGATCTGCTTTTCCCAGAAGATTCCAGGAGTATAAATCTGGTGACCAGAAAGGAAGAAATGCAGCTGTATAATACTAATTTTCTTAAATTATACACTAAAGCGCTTTATCTTGCTTCCAGAGTCTTGATGAATAGGATGCAGTGATAGAACACAACTGAAATGCAAATATTGCATGTAAGGCAGTCGGCAAGACTTTTAACTGAGTTGAGCAGGCAACTCAAAGCACACGCTTTGATTAAAAGATTACAAGCCTGTGCTCTCGTTTTGTTAAATGTGGCCGGTTTCTCGTGTTTGGATTTCCATAGCTATTGTGGCCAGGGGCTTCCCGGCTGTTCTTCTGTCACACAGACTATGCAGGCGGCCTTATCTCAAGCACTTTGTTTTTTGTTTTTTTTTCTTTTCCAGGACAGTATTAAAAACTTATCCCCATCAATCACCATTTGGTTGGCAATGAAGTGGATGACTTGCTGATTCCTTTTTGCTGAGTAGACACTAGATGGCAATGCATCCCTCGTAATACTTTGTAAAAGGCAAGCAGTTCAAGGGTTCGTTTCTGATGGTCTTTATATCTGGATATTGGTCTTCTTGTGTACAAATTGTTCCAATAACTTCCTTTGATCAGAAGCTGATGCCAGTTCCATACAGGGATCAGAGAACTTAGTGTTTTGTGACTGTTAGAATAAGACATGAGGCCTGGAGACATAAATGTGGTAGAGTTTTCTAGCACAGGATAGCTGTGCCTTCGTGAGAGCTTCCTTAACCTTTTGCAGATCTGACGTGTGGCGTTTTGACATTTGTCTGAAAGCCTTTGCCTGCTGGTGTTAAGTGAGCATGGGTGGGTGTGTTTGGAAATGGAAACTTGTACCTGTGTAAATAGCTGACGCTGTAAAGGCAGAACCCGCAGCTTTCCAAACTTGAAGGCATCAGTCCAGCAAAATCTTAAGTATATACACTGCACTTTGTGCTTGGTGCTTGGGTGCTGGTGAGATGGCTCGCTGTGTAATGCTAAGGAGTTTTGTAAGTCTTGGCAAGATCTCCGCTCCTACTGTCAGCTGCCTGCTGCAAACTGCACATTGCAGTGCTTCCAGTAATGGCAATCATCCTTCCCTGAGGATGTCTCCCAGCCCAGGCCTGTAACTTGCATTTGACCTAGAGTCTATCCCTAGGTTGATGGCTAGTGTGCTGATACATTAAGGACTTCTCATTGTTAACTAGAGCTGACCAAAGTGTAATTTTCAATTTTGCTCTTATATAATAAATAACTGCCAATAATTACTACTACTTTTTTTTTTTTTTTTTTTAAGAAATACAAACTTTCAGCCTCTGGGCAATATCAAAAATATTGGATCTTTAAGGAGCATTAAAGCAAAAATGCAACTCAAAAACTGAAAAATTTTTGCAGAGAATCTCAATTTGTAATT
>NW_020450908.1:396215-417019 GCF_003343035.1 Apteryx rowi | reverse complement strand
ATAGGTTTTACAAATGTCTTTGGAGTTTTCCAGGGAGAAACTGTTACAAAGGCTTGTTACCTTTTACAGTTCAAAAGTGGTCTTGTATTTCCAGTTTGGGTTTATCTAATGTCAACTTGCAGCTTCTGAACCTTGCTGAGCATTCACTAAATTAAAATACTATCTAATATCATGTGATGTCTTCCTGGTGTCGGTGTGCTTGAGTTTAACCAAAACCTAAGATACTGTCTGCCCTCAATCCCTCCCTGTTGGTTCGGTTCCTCAGTCTGTGAAGCAAAGATAAAACCTATATGAAGTGTTAAAAATAAATCCCTGCCTGCTGTGTGTCAGCGGTGAGTCAGGTCTCCCAGCTTGTTGCTCTCTTTTGCAATGTGCTTGGTTTGGTGCCAGCAAACCCCCAAGAAACTAGGTGGGGGCAACACGACCCACCTCTTTGGCCTGTTGACTCCAATGGCGGCTAATGCTGCAAACCTTGGAGAGTATTGGTGCGTGTCCACATCCCCGCTGGGTTGCCTGTTCAAGTCTGGACTTGCAGCCTCTCCTTTGCTCTCCCTGGAGTAGCAGTAGGCTGGCATTGCGGGCAGGTCACAAATACATGGGGTGGCAGAGCCGAAGATGGGGTGACACGTCAAGGACATGTGAGAACCCACTGAGGGAGATACTGGAAGGTGCTCCAGGTTTTGGCAGCTCCCATTATGGTCTGAGCTCAACCCAGTGGGTCTGGTTGCTGATCTCCTTCCCCGCCTGCACAGGCTGTCGGGGTGGGAGATGTGGAGACCATCGAGGTATGCGTTTGCCATGTCTAAATGTTAATCTGACATGTTAGCTGGGGCACAGAGCAGGTCAGACAGCAGTGTCTGGGCATGGCAGGGCAGGCTGCTCAGTCCCCTCCACCTGGGCTGGCCACGTCCGCTTGGAGAGGGGATGGGTGCACTCAGCACCCTGTGCCAGGAGCTAGGGGGACTGCAGCCATCCCGGGTGGAACAGGGCTCTCCCATGGCTGGAGCGGCAGCCTCACGGGGCAGCCAGATAGATGTGCCTTTGCATTTCGGTGGCTGTTTCTGAAAGTCAGCAGAGCGGAAACTACTCGGTGGCGCCAGCTGCCTTGCTGCTGCTGAGCCCCGAACGGGCACTGAGCACACTCCTATTTTTACATGTTCTGCTCTCCCTGCCCCCTCGTTTGTGTTGGCACGGGCTGGAGAACGAAGTCGATTTAATTGGCAGTTGTGATTGTGGCCAGGGTGTTATGAAAAGGTTTTCTGTCTCTCTCTGTAAGTTACACTGAATATGTTTTCATTCTTAATATAATATTCACTTCATTATTAGCTGAAAGAGGCTCTTTTGAAAAGTTTTTTTTTTTTTCCCCCTCTTCCAAAAATATATTAAACAGTCCCTTCATGCAGCAGCGCTCTGAGGGCCGGGATTGTCTGCTGGAGGGGAAGTGAGAAACCCGATGGTAAATGGGATTTATACAGAAATTCCTTTCTTTCCCAGGGTGCTTAAACAGTGCCCCAATGTGTTGAAACGGCTGCTGGCTGCGAAGCCCAGGCATTGTTGTTGCTTTTTGCCAAACACGAGAGCTGGGTTGGTTGCAGGTGATGGATGAGATGTTCTCTGCGGGGGAATTCAGGGGAGACCCACATAGTGCAGATCCATGATACAGTTGTGTTAGCCCTTTAGCAGGCTTTTCCCCTTTGCCATATGGTCTTTTTTTCCTTCCTGCAGAGCGGAGACACGAGTGGGTGCTGGCTGGGGCCGTTGGCACCCAGAGCTGGAATTTCCTGACGGTAACTGGTCATGCATAGCTGGGCCCGGCGTCAGGAAATCCTGTGTGCGCTTTGCGGGGTTACTCAGCTCGTTGCTGTATTAGGTGGCAAAGGCTTTTCCTGCATCAGCAAGGTTTGGGGAATTTGTTCTTTGTTAGGTGGATTTTAGGGGCATCGCATGCGGCTGGGGCCCCTGCGGACTAGTCTCTGCATCGTTCTTTTTACAGGCTCTACGAAAGGTGGAATTTCTGTAAGGTTTTTGCCTCTGGCTCTGGGAAAAACCCTATGACCTGCGGGAGGAGGAGTGGAGAGCTGCTCTCGGGGACAAGATCGTCCCCAGAGCATCCAGCCTTGTGTGCCTCCTGAGGCTGGCTCAGCCCTCCCCTGGGTGTTGAACAGTGGAGGCCTTGTTTGGTCCTCCAAGGAGGAAAATGGGCTTTGCTTTCCCCTCTCGCCCTTGCATCTGAGATCTGATAGCTTATAGGGCTGCCTGAACACACCAGGTTGCAGCAACGGGGACTGGCTGGCCAGGATGGCGCAAAAGGGAAACCTGGCCTGGAGAGCACTGGCCTGAGGGAAGATGGAGTGAGAGGACGGAGCAAATGTAGCTGCCATCAAGCTCACAGCCATCTTTCTCATGCCTCTGGTACCAGCAAGGAAGCCTGCTGCTCTCCTCTTGTCCTTGGCCCACGCAGATGCAATGATAGTATGCGTTGTCAGTCGAGTGAGGGCTGGAGCTAGAGCAGGGACTCCAGGGGCCATGGCAATGAGTATATTAAAAATGCTGTGCGCAGGTATTGCTTTCCAAAAGTGGTTCATGACCTAGAGTCATTCCAATGGGGAAACAAGCTTGCGCTGCAGGAGGAGCCTCTCTGCCCTGTTCTCATCAGGGACCACGTGAGAGCAATGTTCCCCTTTGGGGTTTTGTACAAGTTCGTTGTGTGGGACCCATCTTTCCATGGAGTCACTGACTGTGCTCCTGCCAGACCTCTGGCAAGAGCTGCCTGGAGAGCATGCCTTTTACTTGTTGAAAAAAGTATAGGAAACTGCATGAGCTGTTTTTCATCGTGAAATTGCATGGAATCCAACGTTAAAAGAAGGTTCTCTTGCGTGAATTTTACTAATCTGCACACTCTTGTTTAAGAAATGAAATAATCTGGCTATGGTTTTTGAGCACTTTGGTCTAAAAAAGCAAGGTGAGGCCTCCATCTGCTTTTCTCTGAAAGGCAATTATTGCACATGCACAGAATTTGTTAGGTAAATTTGAAAGCATTGTGAGGGCTTGGAGTAAAGATTTGCTACAATGAGGAAAAACAAGAATATCCTCAATTGCAACAGCCAGATAAGGAGTGTGCAGGCCATCGTGTCCTGGGGCTCTTCCCAAGGCTTGTCCTCCTGGGAAGGACTCCACTCCCCTCCAGTCCTGAACTGCAGTGCTGCTGTGGAAGGTTGCTGCAGTCCTTGGTAGAAACAGCTGGGGACCCACTGGATCCCTGCTGCCTCCCTCGAAGACATGCAGAGTTTAACTGACACAAAGCTCAAGGTGCTCCCGTGAAGGGTACAGAGGAGCCTAGAGCAGCCACCTTCTTGGAGCACACATTCCTTCTCCTTTAAAGGAGAGTAAACACAAATCCCGCTCTGCCTTGCTTCGAAGCACAGGAGCCAAGCGACTGTGCTCCTTCCCTTGTGGTCAGCTGGGATCATTCCTTACGATCCTGTGAAATGCATTAGGGATAGTGCCATGCGCTGATGAGTATTCAAGACCTGGGTGTAATTGGGAACAATTAGCAGTTGTTTCAGTGAACATCTGTTTGCTGTTGCTCCTGGTGCTGAGTTCTGTCTCACAGCTGATGTAGCCATCACCTCCCTTCCTGTTCTGGACATGGTCTTAAAAGGGATCACATCTAAGTGAGCTCCCTCCAGGTGGGTGAAGCTGGCCAGTGCAGATCTCAAGTAAAAGGTGCTGTTTGGAGGAGTTCAGCTTGTGCAGGTCAGGAGATGGAGTATGGCCTAGCTGTTCAGCTGGCTCTGTGCACCCGTTTCCCATCTTTGTAGCCATCTCCCTTGCAGACACAAGCACGTTGGTGGGGTCTTGCAGTCCTGGTGCTCTGATGGGAGCTGAGGAAGGGTGATGTCAGCCCTCAGGTCCTGTTGGCCCCAGAGCAGTGAAGCCCAGCCCACGTGCACTGCTCACAGCAGCCAGCCTTTGCGCTCGCTGGCACCATGTCCCTGATCCCAAGCCATGGGAAACCGCTGCCATGTGGGTGTCTCCACTCAGCAGTTAGCTCAAGTCAGGCCACCATGAGAAGCCACAGAAACACCGTTGGAGCCAGACCCACTTATACTTTGCCAGACCCTAGGGACCTGTCTTCCATCACTACTTCATGTTTTGGCTATGAAGTTCCCTCATCTTCCTTGCAGGCCAGTTGGTGGGAGTTTAAGATAAGATGCTGCTTTGAGTCAACAGGACACTGAAGACAAGTTCCTTAACAGGGAAGGAGATACAGAAGGACCTGTGCATTGAGGAATGGCAGGAGCTGGCCCTCTGCTCAGCCTGGGGCGAGTGCATCCGACAATTTCAGGCAGAAGTTGTCTCACAAAAGAGTTCTTTGGCAGTGGGCTGCTTCCCTTTCAAGGAGCTCATAACCTAGTTTTTGATCTAGATGGCTCTTCTGTGCCAGGTCTGAGCCCAGGAGCTGCAGGAGTGAGTGATGCTCTGTAGGGCACCAGGGAACACCGGGCTTTGCACTGGCATCCTGAGTGACCTGGGGTCTGCCACCTTGCTGCAAAGCTAGGCTATCCTTGCTCTCTGCTGATGTCACCAGAGAAGCAGGCACATGAAGTTTCTAGACTTCTTTTTTTTTCTCTTCAAGCTTTTGGG
The DNA here is from genome assembly GCF_003343035.1 of Apteryx rowi. NCBI lineage: Eukaryota > Metazoa > Chordata > Aves > Apterygiformes > Apterygidae > Apteryx > Apteryx rowi. The sequence continues at coordinate 412,372 of NW_020450908.1, read as the reverse complement.
AAAGGGCGAATCAGTCTTAATATGTGTTTTCCAAGGCCCATGCTGGTCTGCTCCCCCTGCCCTTTCCATGTGCTCTTCTTGACCAGTTCACCCCAGTTTCTCCATTCCTTCTCCCCCAGTTTCTCCATTCCTTCTCCCCCAGTTTCTCCATTCCTTCTCCCCCAGTAAGGATTATCCTCTAGCAGAAGGCCACATGGGAGTTGCATCAAGCAGAAAGGAGGGTTCAGGGAGCAGTTTGGGTTTGTAGTCAAGAAGGCTGTGGAGCGGGTGGGGAAAAAGGAGGATCTGAATTAGATTTTAAAATAGGACTGAAAGTTAAGGCTGGAATCCTTCCCCAACCCTGGAATAACAAGTGTTTGACGCACTGCCTGGCTTGGCTGATCATAGGGGAAAGAAAGATTTACAGCACTACCTTCGAGCAGCAGGGTAGGAGAGGGAAGAAATGCCAGAACTTCCCGAGCGTTTAGTGGCACAGAGCAAACCTTGTGTTAGCTGGGGCTGGCTTTGGAGGTTTCTGCATTCATTTGTCAAAGGGCTGATTCCACTGAGAATTGCTTGCTTAAGCCAAGAGCATGGAGGTAATTAAGACTGGACCTAATGTACCTACATATGATTCTGTCTTGGAGCAGTGTTTGGGAAGGGCAGGCTCGCAGTCACAAGGCAATTATAGTCACCTCTATCATAGCTGTTTCTTGGAAGGACTAACAGGAAAGTGTGGAATGCCAAAGAGACCAGGGGAAATCGCAGAGGCTTTCCAGGCAGCTTTGGGCCTTCGTACTTGGTCTCTTGCTTACTTGCCTGCCTCAGGTCTTGGTAGTAGGACTGGCTCCTCTAGGAAAGCCTCAGGGAGTGCTAAAAACGGTTCTCTGCAGCAGTGAGTGTTGCTAACGTAGGGGGCTCTGAGTTCTGGTAGTGGTGAGAGGTGGTGAGCAGTGGTGCAGAGGGAATGGCCAAGGTGTCCGAACCTTTCATAGCCTGGCCAGGGAGGGACGTAGGTCCAGAATTCCCCAGGATCAGGGGCAGCCGGGTAGCTGGACAAAATGTTAGAAATCTGTGAAGTGCAGGGGCTGAGGAAGAAGGTGGCACGGTTGCTTGGGAACAGCTTGATTTTTCCATGCCCTCACATTTTCCTGTTTTAAAGCACTTGTGGGGAAGGTGGAAAATGTGGAGGCCAGAAGGGGATAGAGGGTGGAAGGAGAGGGGAGGGAGGACAGCAAATATCCTGCTTCCTCAGGATATTTGGGATGCTAAATGCTTCCTGCCACCAGGGAGAATCCAGTCTGGCCATCATTTGTAGCACAGGGGATGTGAATGTGTCCCCTGCTGAATCTGTGCATGGGTTTTGGGTGGCAGAGGGAGGCACAAGTGGGAAGCAGTGCTGCGGACCGCAGCAGAGAGGCAGCTGGACCAGAGTCCTGAGCAGCCCTGTGAGGCCAGAGCCCTGACTGGCTCGACACAGGCATGAGAAAGCCAGCTGGAAGGGCAATATGCCACTGCACTTTGAGCAGTTCGCATGGCCCAGCATGTCCCATCCTCTGGCACAGGACTCGCGTGGGTCCCCATCCCCCTGTGTGTGCTGCGATGGATTGGGGAACTGCCAGGCCATGCAGCATGGGGTTGGGTTCAGGTCTAACATGCTGCTCCCCACGTTCCCTGGGGCTCAGGTCAGCAGTGGGCTTCCAGATGGAGAAGAGGGACTATCCTTCTACCTTGTTCCTGCTGGCATGGGCATTTGGGCCTCATGCAGGCCTGGCCCTAGGAAGCAAGATGCTTTGCTGGGTAGCAGCTCTTCTGCGAGAGCAACCGTCATCCATCTGTCTCCTCTGAGCACCTGATGCAAACACCCCAAATCCTACTTCGACATCCCATTGCTGCTCCTGGGGGTTTGCGGCAAAACCAACTCCTGCTGTGGGAGCTGGGTGCAAAGTGGCTCATACCCATCCCAGAGGCCCTCCTCTGCCCCTGGCATGGCTGGACATGGCTTGCAGGCAGTTGTGGCAGTGCCATGGGACGTGCAGTTGTTTGGGCAGCTGCGGCTGACAGAGCCTCTGCCGCCTGCCTAGAGTCACATTTGTTTTCCAGTCCTGTTTTCCAGATGTATCAAGCGCTGCTGGGACCTGCTGACTTCGCCTGTCATTATCAGCTCCAGGACACATCCCTACCCTCATTTCTTTGCTCTTTGGACAGGGCAAAAAGATTACAGATGGAGAAGGAAAAAAAAGAGCTCTCAGGCTCTTTCCCCATTTCACCATTACTGGTGCCTCTAGGAGCATCAGGAGAAGCCAGACTGAGCAGGCATGGGAAAGGGCTGGCAAAGCTCCTGCCTTCCCCAGGACCAGGCCTGACCACCCTGTGCTAGCCAAGGTGTGGGAAGTACACAAGAGACCAGGGCTAAGGACAGAAACACTTAGGCTGAATATCAGGAAAAGAGGTCTCGGGTCTTTTTTCACTCTGCGTATACTTCCATGAACAACTTTGCTAAGATCTTTCAGTAGAGCAAGGAATCTCCCTGTCTGTAATCCTTTCACTTCTTCCTCTTCTCTTTTTTTCTATTTCTGTGGCACCCTCCATCTCTTCTCAGATGGGAGCTGTAACCTCGAGCTGGGCAGCAGCTCTTCTGGCTTTACCCTATCCCAACAGAAGTAGGCATTTCACACCGGTTGGCAAGAGCTGTCAGCACCCAGGGGCCCTTGGCCAGCACCATGCTTGGATGGGGGTTATGTCTGGTACACTTACCTCTCCACGATGTTCCCCTCCCCAGGACAGCAAGTGAGTCTTCGCCCATCTGCATCTCCTCAAATGCTTATGGCGTTCACTTGGATGGTTGGTGCCGTTTACAGATGGGGAAGCACAGGCACAAGGGGGAACCAATTGGGGCAGGCAGCAGTGATGGGGACAGAGAGGAGCCATCCCACAGCCTGCTTCCAACACAGGAATGTGTTGAATCAGTGTGGGAGGGCAAGCCGCACATGGTGCCTGTGCCGTGTTGTTCTCCCACATGGTAGTCAAGCCTCATGGTGATGAGTCAGAGGGTACCTTTCCTTAAATTAGGAATCACGCCCGAATACCAGTAATTGCCAGATTGGGGTCAAAGCCTTTCCTTCTGTTGTCCAACCTTTAAAGAAAGGTGGTTGGAGAGATGAAGGGAGGAGAGATCCCCCAAAAGATAATTTGTTTCTCATGAGCTATATTTAGGCATCACTGGCAGAACCCAGAACTTCTGAGTTCTGTTAAATAAATGTGAGTTTTGTGTTTCTTTTTCCAAAGGAGAACAGGATTAGTAAGTGAATGGTAAATAGTATTTGGTTTAACATACCTGAGGGTTTCCATTCCAAGTTCCTGACTTGAGTGCTTGATGCCATGGGGAGAATATGTGGATAGTCCTAAAGAGGCACTACCCCATCTTGTGAAAATATTTTTGGAAAAGAAAAGAGGTCTGATTACCATCATCACTCCCCCCCCCGCCCATGCACACTGCTCTTTTGTTAAACTTCATGTTCTTGAATATTTTCATAAATTTTTGCATATTAGGACATTTTTAAGCTGGAGGTATGACACGCTGCTGCCAGTCTGTTAACAAAGTCTTTCCCAGGTGTGATGTATGCTCCCAGGCTCGTTCTGGGCCTGGTTGCAAGTGCCGGTGCTTCCTGGAGGGACAGGGAGGGGGTCAGCATGGCTGTGCGGGGGTCTGGGTGGCTGGGCCATGGGGCAGCGCTTGCTTGGGTGGTCCAGCTAGGGTGACACGGGATGGCGATGGAGCACGTTCACCTCATTTTTGCAGAACACAGTTGATTCATCTTGAACTTAATTCTTCACTTTTTTGGATTCACCAAGCTTACACCTTGTCCCACAGGGGTAAGTTTGACTGCTCGGATCAGGTCAGGATTTCTCAGAGAAATGTTTCTAGCGGGCTATGGCTGCTGCCAACGGGTGCTTAGGCAGGTGATTGGTGTTTGTTGATCACTCATGAGTACAAGAGCTTGTCTGACCAGACACGATAAAGACCAAAGTGACAGATTACGACAGCAAAACAATCTTTTTGACGTAAAGTCCAAATGCCCTCAAGCATTGCAAGGCAGCAGCGGAGAAGGGCTCCGATTTCAGCGGGAATGGACCAGAAAATCCATTGCCCCAAAGTCTGCAAAATTCGGCATTCCTCGACTCAGCTCTGCCTGGCAAGGTGGGAAGGTAGGACAGTGCTGTCTGTCCCCAGCCTCCCAGAAACAGGTTGCTGGGGTAATTCAGGTCCTTGTTGCAGCAGCTCATCTGCAGCTCTCTTCCAAGGACAACATGATAAAGATCAGGTGCTGATTTTTCCCTGTGCACAGTGCATAGGGGGAGATCACAGGGAAATTGTTGAATGACTGTGGCACCCTGCTAAGGAGATTAAAGACACGACTGAAGAACTTCCCCCTGGAACTGCTCCTCTGGACAGATTAGAGATTATGCTCTCCACATGGAGAAGAGAAGATGAGGGAAGTATCGAAGGAAAAAACAGGCCAGGGAGGAGGATGTTAGTATGAGATAATTTGTCAAAAGCAAGAAGTGACCCAACAGTGCGGAGGAACCATCAGAAAGAGGACTGTGACCTGAACATGGACTGATTTGGGTCCTGGAAAGAAAAGAAGAAAATCAACAGTGTTCCCCATTGCTGAAGAACTGTCTTGTAACAAGGTGTGGGGGAGAGGATTATGAGATCTCAGATAAATGTGAATATTCAACTGGAGATTGCAAGGACGAGAGGATTTCAGCCTCAGGTGCTGCAGTTTGGGTCACTAGTCTTAATCTGAACCTTGCTGAAGAAGTTAAAGCCAACCAAACTCTAAAGTACTGAGAGGAAGTGTCAAAACTCTTCCCAGACCACCCCTGCCTCGTGGCAGTGCCTGTGAGAGGTGGGTGCTGGCCCTGGCTCCCCAATGCAGCAGTGCAATTTGAAGGAAGGCATTTGCATCCAGCTACCGCAGGTATGTTGAAATTTGCAGTGAGCACAAGGAAGACTTTGATCAAAGCACAGCAGGCGCACATGGGGCTGGCGAAAGGCCCTGTGCTTACGGGACACCCCAGAGAGGTTGCAGGGGCTCTGCAGGGACAGAAGGTTGATGTCTCACTGGACACCTGTTTGACTTAGTGATCAAAGTTTGGCCCATTCAATAATAAATTGCTGGAAATGGTTTTTAACTTACAGTCCTCCTTGCTGCTGTCTCCTCTCCTGGGAGCAGCACCATGTGGGCTTGGGCTTGGGCTTGGCTCTGCAGTGGCCTGACCCTCACCTCCTTCCTCCTGCTTAGCTGGGAGTACTTTGTGTCATGGCCCTGCTCTGTTCCAGCCCCACCATCCTGCCCACGGGCCCATGTGTGGCCAGCTTTTATGATGCAGATTTTCTTGGCACGTGGCTCTGCGCAGAGAGGGCAGAGCGGCCCATGTGCACAGAGAGGGCAGGGAGCTGCAAGCTGTGCCAGCCGCGGGAGCAGCCTGGGGACATGGGAAGAGCAAGCTTTCCAATGGGAAGATGACCATGGTGGCGCTGGCCTTGGGGACAGCAGGTCTGGCTGCAGGCTGGCCAGGGTGAGTAGATGTTTCCACACTTCCCAAACTGTCAAGAGGTTTCTACTCTGGCTGAGCGGAGGTGCTTGTGGCCAGGCTTCATGCTACGGGAGCTGCCCTGGCACTACACTGGGTGCTCACTGGGGCCCTGGGAACTCAGAGCCAGAGCTCGTGGATTGGATTTGCTTGCCGCTTGGAGAGACATGAAATTTTGGTGCAGACCTAGGGTAACATCCTATTAAAGAGGGTGGCACATGGGTGCTTGCTGCAGCCTGGCTGGGAGAGAGGAGTCACCGAGCTCTGGTGGTGTGTGGCTGTTCGGTGACTTTGCCATGGTGGGTGACTCTGCCTGGCCTAGGCATCCAATGCAGCATCTTTGCTGTCCTCGGCTCTCTGAAGAGCTCAGCCGGAGGACAGAGTTGGCACGGGCACTGATGGCACCAGGATCGGTTGGTGGGAGCTGGGGGAGTGAGGATGGTCTTGGGGACCAGAGGAAGGGAGGGATGCTTCGAAAGGCCTGAACTGCTGCTTGGGCAGGGGGGAATGGACAGCATCCCAGCACAGGGAAGCCTGGCCATGGAGCTGGGAGGCAGCGGGGCAGAGGGAGGCAGGGTTATCCCAGCCCTGTGGCCAGGGTGCTCCCTGTGGTGGAGCGAGCAGGCTCTGGCATGCCCTGGCTTGACTTGCTCCCCGCTGCCCCACTGCCCTGCTCTGCTCCACAGCCCGGAGCAGTGGCGGGGGCCGCAGGACTCGGCCCCAACCCATGTCCTGCCGGGCTCCAGGCTGCTCTGTGGTTCTCCTCTTCTTCTCTGTATTGTATTTATTTATTTATACGGAGAATGTAATGAAACTCCAGCAGGAAACGGAGGCGATTCCCTGCCATTCCCCGCAAGCTGGCCCTGGGATGGGATGAACAAGGAGGTGCATTGTGCAGCGGCAGCCCGCCTGCCAGCGCCGGGTTGTGCGCGGGGCTGAGGGGCCCAGAGCTGGGTGAAGAAAGAGCCATGTGTGTGCATGCACCGGGGCTGGTGCTGACACTGCGGTGTGGGGAGCATGTGGCACAGCAGTGCTGCGGGGCTGGGAGTTGGGGCATCCCAGAGGGTGCAGCTTCATGTTGGCAAAACGACCATGTCCAATCACACCAGTGCAGGTAGTGGGGCTGGGAATGAAAGGGCTTCTGTTCTGGCTTGGGATGTCATCTGGGGAGTGCGCCAGTGCCGCAGAGCAAACTGCAAATGCAGCGCTCCTCCTCTGCCCTTTCTCGGGCAGCCAGGAAGTGTGGGGAGGGCTGAAGGTCAGCTGGGGGGCAGGCATTCTCCCCTGTTTCTCTTCCCAGGGCTCAGCCAGCCAGGAGGGAGCTCCAGACTTTCCCTGTCTCAGTGAGGCAGTGGTTGAGAGCTGCTGCTGTTGCCATCAGTAGGGCTCAGAGTGAACACTAGCTGATGAGGCCTACATCTGCCTGCTGTGAAGGCTATAAGCAGCCAGTCAGGCTGCCAGCATGGCCCAGTGTTGTCAGCTGCACTCGCCAGCTAAAAATACTGTGCCGGGAAAGGGAGCAGGGGGAGATGGTGGGGGAACGGCATAACTCCCAGACCACACAGACACGTGCCATCCCCACTCATCCTCTCGCTAGCCAGCTCCCTGCCATGCTTGCAGCCAGGGCTCCCTGCCCTTAAAGCACCCTGCTGCCATCCTACCCTGTACCCTGAATCTCTGCAGCCTAGCAGGGCAGCTGGGGGAGCCAGGCCAGCTCCGTGCTTCATGTGGGCCCCATCTGCATGCAGGTCCCTCAGGCCCCCAGGGGCTGGGGGCTATGCCCAGCGCCGCATGCTCTGCCAGCTTCTTTACAGCTGTGGGGGGCAACACACTGTGCTAATGGGGGCTTCCAACCCCGGGGAACCTGTTGGCCTTGCCAGCAAAATGGTCTGGTCAGAAATAGGACTGTTTGTCTCCCTGTCGTCCCATCGTGCTCTGGAAGGAGGCTGCTGACAGCACAGCCTGCCCTCCTCAGCAAGACATGGCAGAGCTGGGGAGCCGTCTCTGGTGGGGATAAATCTCATCCCTCCATCACCTTTGGAGAGTGGTGATGGGAAGCTCCGGGTCTGCAGCAGGCTCTGAGCATTCACAGCACCACGGGAATAGGAGCAGGATGTGCATGCCTGCCCCTTGAGAGATACGTCGATGTGGGGCCAGGATGCCTGGGTCTGCAGCCATGGGCTACTCAGAGACAGAGGAGATGAGGAGGGAACAGCTTCAGGCTACGTTCCCCATCCTGCAGGGCTGTGTGCCCACATCAGGCAGTCCTGTGTGGCTGTATGATGCCTGAACACCACTGCATCCCTTGGCAGGATGAGGCCAGCGAAGCATCGTGACCATGGCCACGAGGTTGGACTCATTTGCACCAAAATCGGGTCCAAGCCTTGGGGCTGTGCAGCCTTGGTGGCAGGTCAGCCGGCCAGACCCCTGTGGCATGCACCCAGCTCTTGGACCCACTCCCAAGGCTGGATAGCAGCACCAGGTGCCCTTTTCTGCACATTTTTCCAACAACAGATCTTGGGATTTGCTGAGGAAATGGCCTTGGCACCCTCCAAGCGTGATCGGCAGTGGCCAGCCCATGGGGATGCTGACATAACCCAACTGCTTGGGGATGGCCAGGGCATCCCACAGGGTGTGCGGAGGTCCCGGGAGGTGACAGTGGCTGTGCACAGTCACACCACCACTGGCAGCCACCCAGGACCCCCATCGCAGCGGTCCCCAGTTGGCATGAGCGGCCACGGGAGCAGCCTGCACAGAGGCCCCATTCACCTCCCCTTGGGCTGCCTGCACCGCGCGCCGTCCCGCGCGCCCCCCCCGCCAGCGCTCCAGCAGCACCTTTTATTGCCCAGAGCCGCACAATCGCCCTTTCAGGCAGGGGAATGCAAACACGGAGCCGGCAGCCAGCGGGGAACAGCCGACCGCATTTTCCAGCCGGGGAGAGAGAGGAGGCGCCCCTCACAAGGTGTGGGCGCGCAGGACAGCCAGCGCTGGTGGACACGTGGGGCATGGCCACGGGCACCCTCGCCTTGTCCACCCTGGCCAGCCTGCTCCCTGTCTTGGGTTTAGGAAAAAGCACTGCCTTGCCTGGGATGGCTCAGTGCCTGGAGACATTTATAGGGGAATGGTGCCTTTTGATATGCTCAAATGCAGCTCTTGAAGCTGCTAGAATTACCAAAACCACACAGCAAAGGGAAAGAGGGGAAAAAACACCCCCAATCCTCCAGGCAATGTCTTTGCAAACCCCCTCCTCCCCCCCCTCAGTGCAGCATTATGGAAAAGCCAACACTGCTGCCCGTGACCAGGCAGGTTGTGTCCATCATGGGCCAAGTTCAGGCTGGCTGGGCAGGGACATCCTCCTGCTCGCTACAGCATCTGCTGTGCTGCAGGCAGCGCTTCAGGCTGAGGAGCATACGTGGGCAGAGGCATTTGGAAAGATGCCTCCTTCCCTAGGATAGGGGATTGGGTCAGTCCCTGCTCTGGCTCCGAGCTGGGAAGACATGGACTGGGGGGGTCCATAGCTCCTCAGGGACCCCACCTACCATGCCTGCTGCCCACACGCTGGTTCTGCTGTGCCTGCGATGCCCTTCCTGAAACGGGTTGCCTGCCCGGTGACATGCGGTTCCCATGAAGCCATAAAAATAGCTGCAGCTTAGGTGTATGATTAGTGTGGCTGTTAATTCCCCCCACCGGGGTTCTTTTTGAGTTGCTATAATTAATGCCTGAGTCAGAGAAGAAATGGCTTTTCTCTTCCGCTGGCCCTGGCTGCCAGCTGGGGTCGAGGCAGGGCCAGCGCTGCGAAGGCCCCTCCGGCTAGTCCATCTCCTCCTGCTGGTGTCAGGTTCCTCCGCCGCCCGTTTGTTTGGTGTCTGTCCCCGAAAATCCTCATCTTCCCACGGCACGCAGCTGCACACCCACAGCAGGGAGCCCAGCACTGAGCTGGGGCTGGTCACGGTGGCCAGCGGGGCTCAGAGCCTTTAGCATCCTTAGCTTGCCCCATGGCATGCACTGTCAGGGGCACATGCATCGCACGGGAGTGTGTCGGTGGGTAGGAAGGGTTTTTGGCCTGAGGTTCATGGCCATCAACATGGCTGGTGCATGGGAGGGGACCTGGGCACGAGCATGCCGGGCCCAGGGGCAGACTCCTGGGAGATGGCCACCGCAGGAGGCAAGTGGCTACTCTTTTGGGCATGCTGGTGCCAGGCGCAGCCAGCTGGGCTGGGTGTCCCCCTGTGGCCGTGCATGATACCTGGTATGGCAGGCGGCCTGAGGGAGACAGTCCCAGGATGGACCCCTCCACCTGCTCGCCCGCCCATCCGGCCCTGGCGCCGGCATCCCTTTGAAATCAAACCAGCTGGCCTTTCGCGCCAGCTATTCCTGTGAAATTCTTCGGGAAGGGAAAGTTATCTCCCCAGATTCCTGCTGGGCTGTGCCTTTGCCCTTCCTCCTGGACTGGCATGGTGTGTTTCTCTGAGCCGAGGTTCAGTCCTGGGCATGGCTGGTGACTGTCCTTCCTCTTTGGGCTTTATCTCTCTGCCATGGCACCCATCTGGGAACCTGGCACTGGGGAGAGCCAGGATTGCTGAGGGTCCACAGCCTTGGCTTGGCAGAGCAGACCCCACTGGGGAAGGCTGGAGGCAGAGGCTACATGGAGCCAGCATGTGGCCCCCTCATCTCCCTGCACCACATCCCACCTGCCCCTTGCCCAGACACGATGGTACAGCATCCATGGCTCTCTCTCCAGCTCCATCGCCCCCATGCCAGCAGAGGCTGGCTCCATTGTTGGTGCCAAGGGAGGGTCTCCCAGATCCTGCAACCCCAGGGAGGATCCACCCAAGGGAGGCATCTCACAGCTTCTCTTTGCACCCAGGCAGCAGCGGGGGGGGATTTTTCTCAGCCCGTGGCCTTCCTGCTCTCCTTCCCCCTTTCCTTGCTGAAGATCTTGCACAGGTTTTCAAGCACTGTTGACGGGAAGAAAGGAAATGGGACAAAGCTGCTGCCAGGAACCACAGGCTCCCAGGCTCCTGCGATACGGCCTTGCACTCATCTGGCTCCGCCGGCCTGGATGCTTCCCGGGCAGGATTTCTGTGCAGCCTCTGTGATTTCTTTATTCTAGCTATTGATATTGGATTCCTAACCCAGGGACACTTCCAAAGCCATAAATCTGCTGTGTTGCTCTACCTGGTGTTCTTGTTTTCACTGCAAGGCTTCCAGACCTGCTGGAGATCTCGGCTTCTGTGCATGGCTGTGCGGCCAGCTGTCCCAGCCGCAGCGGGCATGGTGCTCTTGGCTGCACTGTCCCCTCCTCGGCCACTGTGGCAGGCCAATGCATCCCCATCAGTCAGCCTGAGCGGGAGCCATGCTATGGGGCAGTGCCGCAGAGCTGTGCCGTGCTGTGCAACACAGTGTGCTGGTACAACCAGCAGGCGGGTTGCTCACCATGAGGCATGGCTGGTCACTGTTGACCAGCATCACACCGGCAGAGGAGGACTTGGCCAAGGGCTTCGATGCCGGCAGCACTCCCTGCTACCCATCTCCAAGCACATCAGGCCAGGACCAAGCAGCCACCACCACAGATGGGACAAGGCCATGGCTCTGGGGAGGGCCCCATGGGTCCTCTGCTGTCCCCACTGGTGGTCCCTGAGCTTTTGGGCCTGTTGGGCAGGACGTGGGCACCCCATGAAGTGTCAAAGCAGGGCCAAGGAGGGTGTCGGGGTGGGGAGGAGTGCCCCAGGATGCCGCCCCATGGCACAGGGTAGAGGTGAGGGATGGCTGCTCCTCTGCATTAAAAGGAGCCCCTTGACTCTGAAAAATCCATGTGTTGCTCTTGGCTGGGTTGCAGCACCTCCTGCCAAGAGCAACAGTTTTACATATTAAAGCAAAATTAAATTAAAAGACATTTATTTGTGCGTTTGCCTCCCGTTAACCCTTTGTGGCTCTGGCAGTGGGCTTTGGAGCTGTGGGGTCACCCACTGGAGCTGGCTCGTGGTCCCCAGCCACACCGGGTCAAGCTGAGATGGTAGGGCATGGCTGAGGCCTCCATCTCCGGGGCTGAGTGCCAACAGGCGAGAGACACAGTGCTGTGACAGCCATTTCCCAGGCGCCCTGAGCTGGGGTAGCTGGGAGGGCGCTGTGAGGCTGGTGTGCTCAGGTGGTGGGGAGGCCAGGCGGGCGGTAAGTGGGGGGCTGGCTGAATTTTCCCTTTGTGCAGCCCTGCTGGATAAATACACAGGAGAGTTCAACATCAGTGGAACAGGAGGCCAGCTCGGGCAGGACAAAAGCATCTTTGAGAGCTGCAAGTTGGGGCAGAAGTGGCAGGTTTTGGGTGCCAGCTGCTCCTTCCCCTCTCTTGCCCAAGCTGAATCCCCACTGCCCATGGGGCTGAGCTCCACTGAGCACCATGGCACAGAGGCAGAGCTCTGCCCCATGCACAGAAAAGGTGCTGGCACTGTGAGATGCCTCCCAGCCTCTGCCCATGGGCTTTGCTGTGCCCGTTGCCTGCCCAGAGCCTTTGCTTGCTGCACTGTTGGAGCTGTTTTCTGAGACATTTGGGTGTTTCTGGGTTATATTTCCAAGCTTTTCTCAGCAAACATGTCTCCAAAAATAAAATTCGGATTCACTTTGGTCCCAGGATGCCAGGAACTGGGCTTTAGGGTGGCGAGCTGCCCCTGGAGTACTGGCAGTGGCAGCCCTCGCCCCACACAAGACACACAGCCTGGTGATGGGGTCCCATCCTGCAATGGGGTGGATGGGAGGACATGGTGAGGATGGGATGAGGGACCAAGGGCAGGTCCCAGCACCCCAGTGCACAGGTGTCACCCTTATCCCAGCTGTGGCAGAGGCATCCTGGCAGCACAACTGCATCTGTGGGGGCTTGGGGACGGTGGCAGAGGGCTAGGAGGGAGGTGTTTCTGGACACCCCGAGGGCACGACAGTTCCATGCAGGGATGGCAATGGAGGTGTTCACCCCAAAGTCTGTCCCCAAAGCAGCTCTGGTCACCCTGCTCTGCCCGAGATGGCTGCATTTCAGAGGCAGGCAGGGTGTGCTGGCCCTTGAACTCAGGGCAAGGTTGTCATTCACTGCCTGTGAGTGAGATGTTTTGATCCTCAGCTCCAAGGGGACAGAGAAGTAAGGGCAAAGCTGCTGCAGCGTGGCAAGGAACTCCACCAGCCTGGAAACCTGGGGAGCCCACCCTGGGCAGGGCTGTGGCCCAGAGAAGCACCGTGAATGGGGCACACAGCTGGAGGATCTGCTGGGTGGTTAGATGAGCATAAACCACAAAAATGCCCATTCTTTGGCATGCCCACAGTGTGGCTTGCCTCACTGAGGGCTTGAATCCCCCAAACCTGGTTGCTGTTGCATGCCACCTGGGTGTGTGGGAAGGCAACTTCTGGGAGCATCCTGAGTTGGCGTCTGGTCAGGACAAAGCCCCTGTGAGTACCCTGAATAGCACTTTTCCCTAAACTTCATCTCCTGTGGCACCAGAGCCATGCAAGCAATCACCCCGTGATACAAGGAAATTCCAGCGTGACTGCTTATCTTGTACACTGTTATAGTAACTGATAAGCAGCTCCCATGGAATTTTCTTATATCACAGAATTGGGTATGTTTAAATAATATATGGCTTGAGTGTCTGTATGGGGCTGGCGATTAGGAGCAGTGTTGACAGCCTGTTATGTTGTTACTAAATAAATAACAGGGCTCAGTCTTGTCTGCAGGAATGCTTGGGAACAGCACTATACCCACACCTAAAGGCGCCGGCCCATGCCTGCACCATGCCATGGGCACAGACAGGCGCGCAGCGCCCTATGCAGGGTGCTGTGTCCACACAGCCCTGCCCTGTCCCTCGCAAGGTGTTCTGGGGACCCTGTCTGAATTCCCCTGTCTCCCAGCTGTCTGCACCAACCTGGTGTGCCCCATCCACTGGACCATGCCCTGGGACAAGCCCTTGCGCTCCTGGAGGGTCTTGTGTGGAGGCCTGTTCTCCAGTCCTGACTCCCTCTTGCTGGCAGCTCCACCTGCACCCATCCCAAACATGCACTGGGCACGGAGCATCCTGCTGTGGTGTTGCAGGCACAAACACAGGAACAGCAACTCCCCCGACCTGGAGAGGAGTGACTGGCACCGTGTGCCAGTGGCAATGATAGTGGCATGAGCAGAAAAGCCCTTACGCAAGGTGTGCCAGCACTCCGTCATATTTTTATCACTGTCCTGATTGCCCTTGGCTCTTCCAGCTGTAAAGTCCCCTGTCACCCAGTACAGCCCCCCACCTTCTAACTGACAGACACTCCCCCGCCCCTTGCACCTATCCATGGAGCCATCTGCGGCCGCTCCAGGGTGCCAAAGGGCTGTGACACAAGATTTTGGGAGCTGGCAGCCCTAATCTCCTCTCCACCACACTGACTTGCTTCTCCCCGCCAGGGTGCATGCAGGCCACCCTGGGGCCTGCTTCGGCCCCACGCATCGCCGGTGCTTGGTGCCAGGAAGCATCTCCATCCCCTGCCTGCGGGCCAGCCCAGTGTCTTGCCCCTGCTGCCAGGCCTGGGTGATGTCAGGGGGACGAGGGGTGCCAAGGGACGCAGCTGCGGGGACCCATTTGCCAGGCAGGGAGGCCGGCCCCAGTGAGCCACCGAGAGCCCCCACCCCGTGCTCATGCCCCGTGCAGCCGAATACTACCAGTGCGCAAAGTGGCTTTGTTAATGAAACTGTCAGTTGCCCTGCCATCAAAAGCTCTTCTCCCTCGAGGGACAAGAGGAGAAACGAAGGGGGAAGGAAAGAGCAGCTGCCTGCCCATGCATAACGCCGCTCTGTGCAGGGTGCGTGGGTGAGGGCAGGGCCCGATCACACCGCAACGGCCCGAGTTTTCCAGTCCTCAGCGCCAGCCAGGGGCCCTGAGTGGAGCGGCACTTTCTGTACCCGAGCTGAGGTGCATCTCCTTGCCAGCTGGGTGAGGGGAGGAGGTGGTTTTTTTTTTAAAGGGGAAATAAAACGTCTGCCTCTGTCTAGGACAGCTCAGTCCATGACGGCAAACAGCCCCAAGCCGTCCCGGCGTGAAGCAGGGGTGGGATTTCCGCCTGCCGGCTGGCCTCAACAGCAGAGAAGTGTACTTTGACCCTCTGGACTCATCCAGACACATGTAGTCACCCACGCCCAGACATGCATGGCCCTGGCGGTGCGCAGGATCTGCCTCCCCCCCCCCCCACAGGCTGATCCCACCCCAGCCCCCGGGTGATCCAGGCCCCAGGGGCAGCTCAGTGCTTTTCCGGAGGAGCATTTGTGTTGAGGACCCGTTGATGCCATGCCAGCTATTAAATATTCTGTTTATGACAAGTGTTGGCAAGCGAAATCCCAACCTCTGGGTGCTGCGTTTTGCTCGGCCGCGTGTGCCACATACACAATGCACGTTTCATCTTCAAAGCGCCTTGTGAGCGCGCCCGGCCAAGGGAGCTGTGCTGCCTCCGCCTCGCGCTGCTTCCCAGGGCCGGGGCCCGCCGTTTCGGCCGAGGATTTTGGGGGCCGCAGGGCAAACCCCTCAGGCCGGGCCTGTGGGCAGCGGCATGGCCCTCTCCGAGGGGTCCCGGAGCCCCGGCAGCAGTGCGGGTTGCTGCATGCGAGGGCTGCGCACAGCAGGGCCCCACGTGTGTTGGTGTGGCCGGGCTGGGGGGGCCATGTCCGGCTGTGTGTGCTGCGGTTGTGAGTGGGGCAGGGGGTGCGTGTGGGGCTGTGGGGTGGTGCATTGGGGTGAGAGAGGGTGTGCTTGAGGGCGGTGAGTGTGTGCGTGTGTGACGCATGCATGTGTGGGTCTGAGGGACGTGTGTGCATGACGGGGGGGTGACGGGTGTGTGTCAGTGCGTGCCCCCAGGTTTGCGCGTGAGGGATGGCATTGGGGCGGTGTGTGTCTGTGTGTGAGGAGTGTCTGTGGGGGGGGTGCCCTTGTGCACCCCCTGTCCGTGTGAGTGTGTGAGATGGGTGTGTGCGTGTGTGTGTGTAGGGTTGTGAGCCCTTGTGTGAGGGGTGTGTGTGTGGGTTTGAAGGGTATGAGAGCCCCCGTATGAGGGGTGTGTGTGTGTGTGTGTGTCCCCACACCTGTGTGCGAGTGGGGGCGGTGTGAGGGTGTGGGGGGGGTGTGGGGGGGTGCCCCTGTGTGTGGGGAGGTGAGGAGTGTGGGGCGGTTGTGTGTGCGAGGGGGCTCTGTGCGTGTGTGTGGGTGCTGCAGTGTGAGGGGTGCGTATGTGTGTGTGAGGGGGCTGTGTGGGGGGGGGCTGCGTGTGTGTAAGAGGGATGTGTGTGAGTGTGTATGTGCGTGTGTGTGTGTGTGCGCGCACCCCCAAACCTACGCGTGTGAAGAGCCTGTGCGAGGGGGCTTGAGGGTAGGGGGAAGTTGTCCGTGTGAGGGCTGTGTGTGTGTGTGAGGGGAGTGTGTGTTTGTGTACCTGTGTGCCCCCACACCTGTGCGTGTGAGGGCGGTGCTGGGAGAGTGGGGGGGCGGGCACCCTCGTGTGAGGGCTGTGTGTGTGTGTGTGCAGTGCATGTGCGCCCGTGTGTAAGGGGGGCTGTATGTATGTATGGGGGGGCAGTG
>NW_020450908.1:296038-395589 GCF_003343035.1 Apteryx rowi | reverse complement strand
TGGCCGCGCTGCGCCTGCGGCTCGCCCTCTCGGTGCTGTGGCAGCTGGCGGCGGCGGGCCGCGGCCTGGAGATCGGCGCCTACGACGCGGAGCGCGGCCGGGCGGCGCGGTGCCAGCCCATCGACATCCCCATGTGCCAGGGCATCGGCTACAACCTCACCCGCATGCCCAACTTCATGGGCCACGAGAACCAGCGCGAGGCCGCCCTCAAGCTGCACGAGTTCGCCCCGCTGGTGGAGTACGGCTGCCACGTCCACCTGCGCTTCTTCCTCTGCTCCCTCTACGCGCCCATGTGCACCGACCAGGTGAGCACCAGCATCCCCGCCTGCCGCCCCATGTGCGAGCAGGCCCGCCACAAGTGCGTCCCCATTATGGAGCAGTTCAACTTCGGCTGGCCGGAGTCACTCGACTGCAGCAAGCTGCCCACCAAGAATGACCCCAACGCTCTGTGCATGGAGGCCCCTGAGAATGCCTCTGCCAGCGAGCCCCACAAGGGCCAGGGCATGCTGCCCGTGGCCCCCCGGCCCTGGCCGGCGGGCACTGCTGAGGGTCGGGGACCCAATGGCCTGGGGGCCTGCGACAACCCCGAGAAGTTTCAGTACGTGGAGAAGAGCCTCTCCTGTGCCCCCAAGTGCTCCCCTGGGGTGGACGTCTACTGGTCCCGGGAAGACAAAGACTTTGCCTTCATCTGGATGGCTGTGTGGTCGACCCTGTGCTTCGTTTCCACCGCCTTCACGGTGCTCACCTTCCTGCTCGACCCGCATCGCTTCCAGTACCCTGAGAGACCCATCATTTTCCTCTCCATGTGCTACAACGTATACTCTGTGGCCTTCATCATCCGCTCGGTAGCAGGGGCCGAGAACATTGCCTGTGACCGGGAGAACGGGGAGTTGTATATCATCCAGGAGGGGCTGGAGAGCACGGGCTGCACCATCGTGTTCCTCATCCTCTACTACTTTGGCATGGCCAGCTCGCTCTGGTGGGTTATCCTGACTCTCACTTGGTTCCTAGCTGCTGGGAAGAAGTGGGGACATGAGGCTATTGAAGCCCACAGCAGCTACTTCCACATGGCTGCCTGGGGCATCCCAGCCATGAAAACCATTGTTATCCTCACCATGAGGAAGGTGGCAGGGGACGAGCTCACGGGGCTGTGCTATGTGGGGAGCATGGATGTCAGTGCCCTGACTGGCTTCGTCCTCATCCCGCTCTCCTGCTACCTGGTCATCGGCACCTCCTTCATCCTTACGGGCTTTGTTGCCCTCTTCCACATCCGGAAGATCATGAAGACAGGAGGCACCAATACAGAGAAGCTGGAGAAGCTGATGGTGAAGATCGGGGTCTTCTCTATTCTCTACACTGTCCCAGCTACCTGTGTGATTGTCTGCTACTTCTACGAGCGGCTGAACATGGATTACTGGAACCTCAGGGCCCTGGAGCGTGGCTGTGTGCCCCTACCTGGCAGGCGCGCCACCAACTGCTCCTTGGAGGCCTCAGTGCCCACTGTGGCTGTCTTTATGCTAAAGATTTTCATGTCCCTGGTGGTGGGTATCACCAGCGGAGTGTGGGTATGGAGCTCCAAGACGCTGCAGACCTGGCAGAGCTTGTGCAACAGAAAGCTGGGCATGAGGACTAGGGGGAAGCCGTGCAGTGGGGTCAGCTGCAGCGGGGTGCACTGTCACTACAAAGCCCCGACGGTCATGCTGCATATGACCAAAACAGACCCTTATCTGGACAACCCAACGCACGTCTAGAGTGGGGTCTGCCTCTCCCTGGGGACGACGCACCAGGAGAGCAAGTGTCACGGGTAAGGGACTGGGAGAGCATGGCGAGAGCCTCCTGGGACTGGAGCAACCCCAGCGACTGGGGTCTGCTCTGGAGCAGGGCTGGCCCGTGGCAAGGGGCTGCCGCGAGGTGCAGGGAAGGGGCAAGAGCAGAGACTGACCGGCAGGAGGGTGAATGCACACTGGTTTGGGGGTTACGAGCCCTGCGGGACCCGAAGGGAACTCCCCCGGCACCGCTCGACCCTGACAAGTAGCTGCTTTTTCCTAGAGATTGTTTTGTTGTTGTTGCTGTTGCCAAATTCAGTGACTGTTCTAATGCTTTTTTTTGGGGATGGTGGGGGGGATGGAGGGGGATGGGGCAGGAAGGGGAATAAGCCAGTTCGTGTTTATTTAATTCTGTAATTTATTTTAGATTTTTTTTTTAATCATTAGCTGCAAGGAATGGAAAAAACAATAAACCCTGGATGTGTTATTTCAACTGAGCCTCGTGCTGTTTGGAGGAATTTGAGGGGGTTGAGAGCAGCCGTGCAGGTGCCCCCCCAACTCAAAGGGTGCTGCACTGGGGGGAGCAAGGCAGATGGGTTCGGGACTGTGCCAGCCGTGGTCTCTAGGAAGGGCGGCAGTAAGGGGCACGCACCAGTCAGTCTCTTCCCCGTTTGGGGTGTTTTCATGCCAGTGCAGAACGCAGAGGGGGCCGGGGGAGTGTGTCCCCTCTGCTGGGTGTCGGGACTGGCTGTGCTGTGCTGTCCTCCTCTTCCAGGGTCTCCGGTTTGTGCTCTGCACCCTAAGCAGAGCTGAGCCAGCAGAGGAAAAACCTGGGGGATTCCCTTTGCCCCACATCTTGTGTGCCCAGAGTGGTTTTCCCCTCGCGCCCAGCTGTGAGCAGGCTGGGGCCCTTCCCTAGAAGCGCTGCTGGCTTCTTGCAGCGGGCGCTGGTGCCAGTGGCACGTGCTCCCAGGAGGGTTCCTGCAGCTGCCGGCCGACATGGGCCCCGGGGCCGTGTAGCTGCTGGGGCCTGCCAACTCAAGCGCTCGTCCGCGAGGCGCTTGGTGCCCAGGAGCCAGCCTCAGCCCTGGGCTCCCTGGGTGCTCCCTCCCCATCAGCTTGGCCCATTCAGCTCTGTGGCTTCCCCAGTGCTAGTTTTGGCACCTGGCTCACCACCCCGCCTCCCCCAGCCGCAGGAGGCAGGTTTTTCATGCTGAGTGTCAAGCTAATGAATAATCTTTTCCACTCTGCTCTCTGTAGGTGATTTGTGTTGCTACCTTGTGTTGCTGGGGCCTTGGTGCCCCCCGCCAGACGGGAGAGATCGGCACTCGGACACCAAACGGGGAGTGAATAGGATGGTCCCAGTGGGGCCATGGGCCGGGGGGGCAGTGTCCAGGGAGCATGCCACAGGCCAGGAGCTGGGGTGACGGGCTGAACGGTGCTGGACCTTGACAGAGAGAGAGGGCTCGGCTCTCGGCTTTGATGTCTCAAACAGAGGCCTGAGGTGCCGGTAATGGAAACTTTTGGGCAGCTTTATTTATCCCCTGCTCCGGTTACAATCCCATCTCGCCTTCCCCATTGTCCAGAGGGAAACTCAAGCCTCAGCTGGTGCTTCCTGGGGGCTGGCAGGGAGGGAGCCGGGGCCGTCCTTGCTGCAGGCAGGGCACGCGGGCCAAGGGTGCGGTGTGTGGTCCCCAGGGCTTCTGCGTGCCCTCAGGCTGGCACTGCCAGTGCACCCAGCGAGCACATCACTGCCTGCACTCTCTGGGTGCTGCCGCCCATCTAGGGGCTCTCCTGGTGTCCTTGCGTGGCTGCTCTGCAGGGAGTTCAGTGACACCAGCCACTGCCCCCAATCTTAGCCAAAAAACTGGGGGGAGAAAGCTTGTCTCTGCAAAGGGTATAGCGTTGTTCCAGGTCTGCTTTGCTGTTTTGTCTGGTCTTCCCTTGGGAGCTGTCTGTAATGGGCTTCCCGGTGCTGGTGGGGAGAATGGGTCCTGGGCCCCGTGTTGGGCCAGGGGCTGTGGCCGGGCGAGCTGGCAGGCCTGGGCCCCTGCAGGCAAGGGCAAGGCCCGCGTAGGTCCAAGAGCTGCCAGCAGGCTCTGGGGTCTGGCTTTGTGACTCTGTCTGGAGCTGAGGCCCTGGCATGGAAGGGTCCAAACTGATGGGGTCGGTGGCCTGCAGTGCTGGAGCAGGCATGGCAGACAAATATCCAGGCGTGTCCATCATCTTAATTGCCTGTTAATTAGCCAGTGTGTGGGCTGGGGTGGTGCTGGTCCCCCAGCCAGGGCGGCTGGGGCCTCCTGTCCCTTGCCCCTGGGAAGAGGCAGGGGAGTAATAAGCCACTGAGAGACCCTTGTTACACCACCTGAATTAGCAGCCTCTGTCAATCTACACCAGACAAACCTGCTGTTAGCATCAGCCGCTGGTGAAGTCCTCCCTGAGCAGACACCAGATGGCTGTGGGCACAGAGTGACCGCAGCCTCCTTTCGGGGCCATGGGGATGGGCGCCATAGGCATGGCACAGCTCAGGGCTCGCTTGTGTGGCCAGCTGTGTCCCCTCCAAACTCAGAGCCCCCTGTCTGGGGGTGGTGCCCTCCACCCCAGACATGGCCCCCCCAAGTGCAGGGCAGGGCATGCCTGTCCCATGCCGCCCTGTGGCTGCTGCTTCTGGCCTTGCCCGCAGGAAAGCTGAGGGTTCGGTTTGCATGGCAGCCAGGTTTGTATGCACCTTCAGCTTCAACCTGGCCCTCGTACCCTTGAATCAGTCGCTTGTGCTGCATGAACTGGCCCAGTTTGAAGTGGAAGGTCTAACTGGCCCCCTGCTCCCTCAGCCCACCAGCCTCTGAGCACCCTTGGGCACAATGGCAGTGGCCGAGGCAGGCTCCAGGGCATGCTGATCTATCCATCCCTGCTCGCTGCCATCCAGTAGCCTTGTGGCTAGCAACCGCAGGGCTGGAGAGCTGCTGGACCTTCCTCAGCTTGGCCGATGGAGCTGAGAGCGCCATTGAGTCGTGACTCCTGCTGGTATCCTGGGACAGGCAAGTGCCGTGGGGCCCACGGTGTGGTGCAGATTGCCGGCTGCCACCCCCAGCCCCACTGAGCTCCCTGGCCACCTGTGACCTGGCCTGGTGCCAGCATGGAGTCTACTGGGGACATGGCAGGCAGGAAGGGCTGAAGGAGCGAGGCTGTGGCAGGGGAAGGGTTAAGCTGCCTTGCGCGGGCCGCAGAGCTGAGCACGGCTTTGTGCACCAGCTTCGCTCTGCTGTGATTGATGTTGCAAAGTGCCTTTAATCCGCCCCCCCCCCCGCCGCCCTCGGGGGTGCTGGGACGCTGGGAAAAGTTGAGTGACTGATCTGAGAAAACATCCGCCTCCCCTGGGAGTCCGCGCTTTCAAACCGAGCGGGAGCTGCACTCTGCAGAGAGCTGGTCTCGCGACACTAACCTGGCTGCCACCCGCCGGGGCCCCATGCTCAAGGGCCCAGAAATGGGGGGGCCGTGCACAGCGAGGCGTTCGAGCCTGTGAGCCTCACTCTGCCAGCTGGGAGGGGGCACCTGCATGGGTGCGTGTTGGTGCGTGAGCCCAGGTGGTGCTTGGATATCTGGTGGTATCGGCTGGTGGGGACAGCAAGGCGAGCGTACCAGGGCAGGCACGGGGGACCGTGCATTTGCTGGGCCAGCGATGCTGCCCCCAGTGCTAGGCTGGTCCCCACGTGCGGGATATGACCCCCTCAGCCTTTGCCAAAACCCAATGTGCTCACAGTGTCCTCTGCAGAGAGGACAAATGGTGCTGGGCATTTACCTTGCCCTGGCGGGGTGTATGGCAAGGGTATCAGCACCCTCTGGCCCCTCGGGGGCTGGGAAAGGCACTGCCCAGGGCCTGCAGGTGGACACCCAGCTACCTGTCCCCGTGACTGAGAGTGGCGGGTGCCAGGGCAGGGACCCACCTGGCAGGTGGCTCTTGTAGCCAGTGCCACCCTCCTGCCAAGCAGCACCCACTTGCCCAATGTCTCGCACGCCACTGGCGATATCTGGGCACTGCCTGAGCATGGCTCTGCTCGAGGGCCAGCCCCAGTGACACTGTCTGGGGACTGGCCAGGTTGGGTGGCCAGGTGGCTTTGTCCTTGTTGGCTGAGCATGAGGGTCCCCCTGCTCCGGTGCTGGGGGTTGTAGGGAGTCCTTCACAGGCTCCTCCTGGCCTGCCATGGGGAGGTTTATTTGGGAAGATAAAAGGGGCACGACCTGGGGCAGGAGAGTCAATATTGGCTCCGGGGACAGGCTCCAAAGTTCAGTGCGTGTGGACAGGTTGTCCCGGGGAACTCTGCGTGGCACA
Source organism: Apteryx rowi (assembly GCF_003343035.1). Classification (NCBI taxonomy): domain Eukaryota; kingdom Metazoa; phylum Chordata; class Aves; order Apterygiformes; family Apterygidae; genus Apteryx; species Apteryx rowi. The sequence goes on along the minus strand of NW_020450908.1, from coordinate 389,493 downwards.
AGGCAGGGGGACATGGTGGGGAGGGGACGGAGTGGAAGGCACCCTGTAATCATGTTTATAATGCCATAATACTGCTCTCGTGCATTGCCCGAGAGTCAGGGTGCTGCATATTGGCCTTCTTCTGGGTTCCCCGCATGGCTGGCTCCCACCTCTGCCAGGCAGGGCCCACCCTGTGCCCACGGGCCCAGATCGCACAGCGCCGCTGACACAGGAGGGACAGGGCACTGCTGGGGCCAGCCCAGCAGCAAGGATAGTAGAGGCAGTGCTGTGCCAGGCATGCACCCTGTGAACTGGCCACCTTGTGCCCCATGGGCCCTGCCAGGCCCCCCCACCCAGGGCTGCTCGGGGCCTGGTACTGGGGAACCATGTGGTGCTAAGCCCTGAGGTAACTCGGTGTGCCTTTGCCCTCCCTCCACCCCCTGGAATGAAGGTGATGCTGGGGGAGCCCAGGGTGGGGGTGGCGGTGGCCAGTTGTCTTGGCTCCCCAGGCGGCTGGTGGAGTCCAACAGGGACGGCCTGCCCTTGAGCACCCCTTGCATGTGCCAAGTAACTTGCTGCCTCTCAAGCATTCACCCAGATAAGCGGGTCCCGCTGGGCCCCAGCTATCGGGCAGCGCTGGGGCCCACTGGCGTCCTACCACCTTGCACTATCAGCCCCGGCAGCCCTGCTGGCTCCGCTGGAGGAAGCCAGCTCTCACAGCCCTGCAATGCCGGGCCATGGAGGGCCCAGAGGGACTTGGGGCAGGCAGCCCCGCTGTGAACACAGAGCCTTTCAGCAAAGCCATCCCCAGACCGGAGGTGCCCCTCTGTCCTGCCCTGTGCCAAGGGCACCTCCTGTCCCAGCATCACAGCAGCTTTCAGCACTTCATGGGCCACTCCAGTTGGTACTGCCCCTCTCAAAGTGCCAGCAGGTTCTGCCACATCTGTACCCCTGGAGCCCAGCATGCCCTGGGGAGGGCCAGCCTTTCTCTGCTACACTCGTGCCACCGAGCTCGTCCCAGACCCTGCATAACATCCCCCCTCCATCCTACTTGGAGCAATCCTCAAATACGCAGCCAAAATCCAGCAGCTGATACTGCTGGCCTGGCTGCTGCAGCGCAGACCACCCATGCATGGCACACGCAGCCACTGCCAGTCCCCAGAGCCCTGGCTGCTCTGAGCAGCCCTCCTGCAGGGCTTGCCCTAGCTTGCCCCCACCAAGGCCAGGAGAAGCACTCTGCCCAGGCAGAATTTGGGCCCAGTGACCCAGAGGCCTGTTTTTAAAGGGAGAACAGGCTAGCTGAGCAGGCCTTGACACAGCCGTGCTGCTGCCGAGGTGGCCTTCCTGGGTGGTCACAGCCTCCGTGGACACCCATCCCCAGTGCAATAAAACCAATGACAAGGAGGCCAGAACGTTAACGTTATTCATTAAGCCGTGAGGAAGCCGGGGGGGGGGGGGGTACCCAGCCACAGAAGCAGTGGTTCCTGGTGTCTGGTCCCTGGCAGTCTTATTGCCCTCCTCCTCAGATCAGATTGGAGGGCCAGAAAATAGTGGGATCCAGCTGCACTTGCCACTTTGGCGGGGCTGACATATGACAAACCCATGCTGGGAGCACCTCTATCACCTGCTGGCCTGCAGTGCCAACAGTCTGGGCTTGCAAGCAGCAAGGCCACTGCTGCCAGCCAGCCCTGCGTACTTGCCTGCAAGAAGTGGGGATAGCTATTTATAGCCCTTGCACAGGACACCAATGCCAGGCAGGGGCTGCTATAAAAAGCAAGTCTCAGAAAAGGTCTTGTAGCAGATGCTGGTGTGAGGGCTCCACACTGAAGGCTGGAAACATCCCAGCTTGAGTCACGCTCTGATTCACCCAGGTCCTATTGCATGCCCAGCAAGCAAAAACTCAGTTGTGGCAAGAGGATGAGGCTACTCTGGGAGAAGGAGTGTTTGTCCATGGTGTTTCAGGGGCTGTGACACCAACACAGGGCTGACACCATGCATGCCAGGCATCCCGGGAGACTGAGACCAGCAAACACTCTGGAACCATCCTCCCACTTTGTAGGCAGTTAAGCTTTGCCCTGCTATACAGAGATTTTCATCACAGGATGCAAATGCAGTCAGAGGTTGGTAGGAACTGTTAGACCCACAGGAACACATGCACCTTGGGCCAGCTCCAGGAGCACTGCCTAGCTTGGTTTCTGCACCAGGACTATAAAGACACCTGGGTAAGTATCACAGTCCTGGCAATGTTAAAAATGCAGACATTAAACTTTGGCCAATACATTAGTTCCATCAGTGACTGGTTGCACATCACTATCAGTCTGTCCCTCCCAAATCAGTACTGCCTTGGTCTGGCTCTGGAGCTTGGTGTGCTAGTGTCCCTGTTACACTGTTGGAGACCAGCACAGTTTGGGAGTTGCGCTCTTTGGAGACACAGTGCGACCATTCCTCGCTGCTCTCTGAACTGAAGCAAACAAGTCTGCGATTGCAAAATACACATTGACAAAACTAGGGTGGAAGTTTTGATGCTCATCCAGCCAAGCGACACTGAGGTGAAAGAGCAAAGATGTTTCAACTGCCCCCATCACTCCTTCATATTCCCATCAGGAGAGCAACCCATGGCACCACCCTGCAGTTGAGAAGTGGTACATGTTGTGGCAGGAGGACAAGTGTCACGCTGGGAGTCCAAGGGAGGCAAGGGATCAAGAAGGGTGGCCAGCTCAAGGGTTGCTCCCTCACGCTGGTCAACTTCTGCTGTCCAGGAGCAGGAAGAGCAGAGCCCTTTTGCCTCTTGGGGAAATAATCCACAGGGCCAGCTTGGAGCACAGAACACGCATGCCCATGTCAGCAGTCACCTTCCACCCAATAAGGTTTGGGAGAGGTGTTGTGTGAAAGCAGCCTTGCTGCAGAGCTAATTACAGCAGCGCAACCCAGCTGCCCAAGCATGCTCAGTGAGTAGGCCGTGCTACCTGGCACCATGAGCAGCATGCCCCAGGGGCTGGTATAACCAGCCTAGAGCAGAGTTTGGCTTAGAAGAGGGTTCTTCACAGAGCTGTAAAATGACTGAACCCAGACTCACTGTTCCTTTGATCCCTTGCTTTGTGGCCCCGTTTTTCCTCAAGAAATCAGGCAGTGACATCACTGACAGAGGGTCTGAGGAAGGGAGAGCTCTGCAAGTGGCAAGGTATCCCAGACAGTCCTGCACAAACAGAGCGCACTGCAAAGGATTTGCTGTAAGCTAATTTTACAAACACAGGTACATAATGTTTATTTTTAAGTTTCCAATTTATTACAAGTACAGCCCTTAGCAGAAACCCCCTCCCCCCACAAATGACATTTATTTTTAAAAAATGTACAGTTCCAAAGGTTTCACCATGTAGGACCTGCAGAAAATGTTCTATATTAACGGGACAAAACAAAGCCTCTGAAGGGGACGTGCGAAATACAAACGTCAGTGCTATTTTGTGGGGCAGGGTGTTGGGGCTGGGGAGAGAAGGAGGAAATGGCTGGAAACCTGTCATAGTCTTTGCAGCCACCGACAGTCCAGAACTGAAACAAATGCCTGGAATCGTTAAACAATTAAAAAGTCCACAAAACTATGCTGCAATTTAATTGATGATTTTTTTATTCTTAAATCACAGGAGCTGCAACAGCGGTTTTTGTATTTTCTGTTAAAAAAAGAATCGGTATGGAACAGCCTTGTTATCCTTTTGTTCCAAATTAAGGATCTATATAATAAAAAGTTCAAACCCTGATTGTATGATCAAAACCTGTCATGACAGAGGGAGAAGTGATTAAAAAACATCCTTTTCTTAGAGAAAAGTCAGTATCTCGAGTGGCAGAACCCACTTCTGGGGCCACAACAGAGCAGCTTCATACTCTTCCCAGCAAGATCGGGCTTCTCTGCTGGTTGGCCAGTGTGAGATGGTCCTTGCTGTGCTGAAGGAGGGCGAGGGAGGTGAGTTAGGGAAGGTAAGTTAGGGAAGGTATTACTATAAAAGGAGATAAGAGCATGGCTAGAGAGGGACTGGGAGACCCCCACCAAATCCCCCTGTGTAACTCCAGCTACTGAGAGGAAAATGAGTGTTTGAGAGGGGGAAAATATAAAGCAAACACGATTTCATATAAACTGTACATGTGCCAAAGCAAGACAATGGTATCTTACAGGTGTTCTTTATACAGGATCACTGCTAGAAACAAGCCACTTTCAATAACTAGAAAATTAATTTAAAAAGTTACACAGAGCATGTTTCTGCTGCTCCCTTTGCCCTGGACTTCCCTACAGGGCGTGCAGAAAACCATGCCTTCAATATGCCTCTGGCACTTGGTTCATCCACTCAAAGGGCTACATGATCATGTGCTGTTAAAGGTGAGCAGTAAAACCAACTGTCTGCTCTTTGCCATGTACACGTGAAGTGCTGAGCTCAGAAGAACTCTCTCTTCAGAGCACAACCTCCAGAGATCGCTCCCCCAGAAGAGAGAGAGGGAAAAAGCAAGAGCACCTTGAAGCCAATTGTATTATGATGCTGGTGAAAGCTTTATCTCCATAAATGTAAGTGCTTGCTCGCCCTACGCAGCCCCTCATTGGGGGCTCAAAATTAACACCATATAAATATATACATACAAGAACTAGCAGCCCATTGGCCTGATCACACCCAGTCCTTCTGTGAAGCAATATGATCCCTCCCCACGCCAGCTCAAGGCTGGTTTCACATCACAGGCAGCAGACAGCAGAGGTCCCACCATGCTCCAGCGCTGGCTGTTCACAGAGACGGGAGGAAGCGGCTCGTTTCGAGGAAGCCAACAGTGCCCAAACTGGAGTAGGCTTCATGCTCCCTGCCCAGCCAGGCTTTGGCCAGGCCTTCCCCTTGCCCTCCCACCTTCTCCTCCTAGCAGGACAGTCTCATAAGAGCTTTGTCTATTTTGCAGGAAGCAGCAAGTCATCTCTGCTCACTCAATGGATGTCCAAATACTTCAGGAAATTGCAGAAAAATTAGAACTAGGATGGGCCAAAGGAAAGGCTGGATTAATAGAGAAGTGCCTGCTGCTTCCTAACTCCCTCCAGACAGCCCATCCTGCTGCCCAGCAGCACCAGAAGACCTGCTCCAGCTCTGACTCTCCCCCTAACCTCCCCATCCCTCATTTCTTCCTCTTCCGCCCCCGGGAATGTTCAAGGGACTCTGGCTCACTGTCCCCTTCCTGTTCCTCCAGTCCCTGGCACCTGGCAGAGAGCTTCTTGCGTTTCCTGCGTGCATATGTGTGGCCAGGCAGATGTTTGTGCACCATGTCAATCAAACACTGTTCTGTCTTCTCAAGGCAGGACAGTACGTGACTCCCGTTCTGGTTGTAGCGCTCAGCATTGGAGAACACCTGTTTGATGTCAGAGAGGAACTCTTGCACTGAGCGGTAATTGCCACAAGAGCACTTGCTCTGCATAGTCTGGAAGTCCATAGGGTTGCTGATGACCTCAAAGTAATCTTCGGCTTCCTCCGTGGTCACTGGCTCCCTGCCGAAGGAAGGGCCACAAAGATAGGAAGAAAATGACAGTCAGGACCTGCCAACTACACAGTTCAGAGCTGTAGAGAAGTGTGAATCACATGCCCCTCCGCACCGTCCCTTTGCACAAGCAGTAGCCCTAGCCTGCTCATCCCAGCAGTGCTGTAATAAAATCAAGTATCCTGACAATGCATAAGATGGGTTAAGCCCAGAGGTGGCCAGCAGCACCGATGGCAGGAAGGCCAGCACCCTGTCCTTCTGCCCAGAAAGGTGGTATGAGGACAAGGACTGGCACCAGCAGGTCAGAGCTATGTTCTTTCAGTCATGCAGCCCGGAGAGCATTCTGCACACGCTGAAGGCTGCAGAAAGCACTGATCCCATCCTCCTCTCTTCAGCCCACGGCCCACCACCCTTGCTGTTACGCTACCTCAAAAGAGCCCCACTTCCTATGCTCAGCAGAGAACTGAGAGCATGGTGGTTTCTATTGAACCAGATTTGCTCCCTTCCTTCCCTTCTGTAACTTGCTTTTGAAGCCCAGGTCCCACAGCCAGCAAGTGGATCCAGCGGGCCCACAGCATGGCCAGTCCACCTCCACCCACAGTCTGGGGACAGCCCAGCACACACAGAGAAGGAGGCTGATCTGCCCTCACCTGAAGGGCCAGCTAAAGCGATACTTGATCAATTTGCTGAGGATTTCCTCACATTTCTGCAATTCGAGGCTTTGGCGACGTGCCGTCTTCTTCGTTTGAAGGACCTGGCCACACAAAGGAGAGATGCTGTTAAAAGGAGGGGAACCACTATAGGGCTTAGTGTTCAGCAAACAGTTTCTAGGCCAAAGAAGCTGGTTCCTAGCAGAGTTTTCTTTTTCAATCCTCTCACTTACAAGCTAGTGTCTCAAGGGGTGGGGAGAAGTAGTACTGCTGCAAAAACAAAGTTTAAGTCTTTCAAATGCAGCCCTCCCTCCCCGTAATCAAGAGGCAAACTGCTGCGGGACCTTTGATGGTAACAGCCAAGGCATGCCGTGGCAGCTTGAGTTACAGAATGGGAACCCCATTCAGAAGCTCTGACGGGAATAGTTTACATGCAGCCTGTCTTTTCTCTAGGGGCAGCAAGCTTTTTCAAGATAGGTTCAAAGGCAACACGGTCAAAACAAGCAGCCAAAGAATAAATGACAGCAAATGGAGTGTGTAAATTCCCTCTCCCTTCTCTGAGCCCCTGGCGGACAGCATGCGAGAGGCAGAGGGAGAAAGCACTTGTGTTGCTGTATTAACAGGCCCACTGCAGAGACTACCATGCCTTTTTAAATACCAAACAGCTGCTGATGCCTTGAGTGCTGCTGTCCTGAAGAAGTACAAAAGCAGAACACAAGGTCAGCCACTTGCCTAGGGATCTGCCTAGGGTCAGCCCCCACTAGAGGGGCATCTATCCCAGCTCTGACCACACAGCTTGAGAGGTATCGCTGCTTATGATACGTCAGATGACAGCAAGGCTCCACAACACAGGGCACTTACTCCTGAGCCAGCTGTTTTTTCCCAGAACAAAGAGTAAGTGGAAGAGCTCTAGCAGAGCCCTCTTTCCCATGTCAGTGTTTTGTCAAAGGTCCTGAGCCAGCTGCTCCAGGAAGACTGTTCCCACTTGAATATCCCTCTAAGTTGGCTGTGGCAGCCCATGCTGGACTTGCTCATTTGGTTGGCCTCCAATATGTAACACAGACCAGCTAAAAGAACACTGCAGAACCACTAACCAGCCCACATACCCTACACAAGAAGCAAAGACTGTGATCAAGGGCAACCAAGAAAAGTGACAGGATACACCAGCAGCACTATTAGTGCTGACCAGCAGACACATGGCACATCTAGCAGAAGCTTGTGACGTCACCCATGGGGCTAGAGTATCCTCACGTATCCCCTGTGGTGTGTCCCTCTCCAGGACAAATAGCACAGAATGCTGCAGCTCCACCCCGCCTAGCACGCACGCACAAGATTGCTCTGTTCATGAGCATAAGGTTTTATTCTTTAAATATCAAGTGAAACCTAAACCAGCTGAATTATGTCCTGGAGGTTGGAGAGTGAGTGTACGGACAACTGTCAGAAAATGGCCAAGGCTGGGGAGCAATGGTCCTGCATCGCTGGCATTCTCTGACTGTCCAGGACCCCGTCAGCCCCCCCCCTCTCTGCAGAGACATATGGATACTATTTAAAACCCTTTAACAAGCTGCAGGCTGCCTGCTAATCAAGCAGGACAATGTGTGAAAGCGGCTGGGGAAAGATGCCTAGCATATCTGTGCTCCATTTGTGCTGGGCCCTTAAGGATATGCCTCCTTTGTTAACCCGACCTCAGCCCAGCATGGGTTTCACAATACAATTCAGGGTATTTCTCTGCGAAGGGGAGGGAGGAAGTGTGACACCTGTTTCGTTTATAACTCATGATGTGAGCAGCCTCCTGGGAGCAATTTGGCTCTTACCAGCTCATCAATGTCTGCTCCGTTGACAGGTGCAGCCCGCTGCCGGGGTCCCCTGGTGGAGTGCAGTGACTGCTTCTTCCTTTGGTGCCTTCCCTGCCTCAAGGAGTACATGGTTGTGCTCTGCTTGCCCCGGGCTGGCTTTCTGGGTCTCACTGAAACATATAAGCCATGGGCTTAGAGGAATGGGTTAACTTGGAAGGGAAGTGGAGGCACATTTCTCAACTGCACAAATCAAATCAAAGACAGAGCAAGTAGGTAGTATTAACTTCACCTCTTCTCACCTGGTTGTGGGAAGCTGACTCAAGCAACGCTACCTCTCTGAGGCAGGGAGCACTGTCTGCGCGCACACACACACACACACAAACAGACCCACGTTCAAAGAGTCAAATACAAAGCACAGCCATTCTAGATCCAATACGTGAAGCAGAGATCACCAGTCCTTTGCCCAGCCATGCACACCAGACTCTCACTCACAGCACAGAAGAGCTAGTAAACCCGAAGATGACTGGAATGACCCAGCTTCTTGTCAGTCCCTCCTCACTCAGCACATGCTCATGTCAGCTGTGCTCTTGATACTCTCTCCAGATGAGATACGTGGGTAAACACCTCCTGTCCAAAAAAAGGCCATTGCTGTCTGGCAACAGCCTTCTGTTCAAGAGTGATCACACATACCAGCCTACAGTGCTTGCAGATCCTCTAGTTTTGGAGAGATCTGGGGGCTTTTGGCTACTCTGCCACAGTTAAGGCTTGCTTGCTCTCTCAGTGTTATAATAGAAAGCCCCTCAGCCTGCAGAATAAAGTGCTGAAATCCAGACACATCAAGACTTGAGGGAGGGTGGGGAAAGTAATGTGGGGACATAATCAAGTCTTGAACATAACTGCAACATCCTTTCTGAAAGCACTGGAAGCAGCAACCTGCACAAGTACTCTTGTTTCCTGCTGTCCACTTGCTCCTCACCAGTTCATGGATGGGTGCTCTTCCAAGCGTTTACAAGTGGCCCACACAGTGGGATAAGCCAGTTGTTAAGCCCCCCTGAAAAGCAAACTGTGTGCAGAGGGAGTGTCGAGTTACTGCAGCAGGGAGCTGCTCCATGTGCTGCAAGTGGAAAACAATGGAATTTTATTTGCCAGGACTGGGGCTGCTGCATTATGTTCTGCAGAAATGCTTTTGCCCGTTTGTCAGTATCCTGTCAGGCTTTTAAACTGATGGAAATGCAAGTATGCTGATGAACTCTCTTGTCTTACGTTTCTCCCATGACCCCTCTGTACTGGGAGAATGCACTGGTCTTCTGCCCCAGCCAAGCTCCTTCCACCTGGTCACAAGCACTTAAGCAAGCCGCATCCAGCGAGCTGTAGCACTTTCATTTGTGGCCTCTAATCCAGCCCTGTCCAATAAATCATCTTGCCAGGCCCCCCTGCAGGAGGAGCGTGTCAGGGCAGTGCGACGTCTGTCTGCTGTCACTCCTGCTTGTGTGTCAAGCGGGTGGCATGTGTTGAATGTTTGACAATCCAACATTCTAGGTTATATCCCTCAGGATAAACGCCACAAGGATTAATGGGACTTCTCTACTAAAACAAAAGTTTTCCACAATGACCTTTCCACACTAATGCTCTTTAAAACCAGGGGTTGCATTTAGTGCTTTATTTTTAGTGACTGCAACCCTCTTTTGCTATTGTTTGGAAACCTTGGCTTTGCTCCTGACTTGGCCACACAATATGGGCTGAACACACTCCAAGTGTGGACATGGATACGCTGCAGAACAACAAGCAGCATATATAGCCAGGGTATCAGTGAACATCCCTGAAACTAGAAAAAAGTAGGGGAATCGAGACTGACAGACCTGGATGGAAACCCTTGAAAGAACACGGGGAAAAACCTTTGGGTCTCAGTCTCTGAATTCCACCATCTGCCCTGGTAAAGACAGTCTAGAGCTAATTTAATGTCAATCAAGGACATTTTGACAGAAAGCAAATGCTGCCTGTGTGCAATTTCAAGATTGATCTTTTCAGTGCATTAAGCTACCCCAAATGAGACAGTCAAATTCCCCTAAAAAAAGTGGATACACATACCAGAAAGTGATAGGTAGTTATACTCTATCTTGGGGTGGAGAAATATCCATTTTTAGTCTAGAAAATGCTGTTTTATTCCATTCAGCTGCCCAGGAATGAGTCAGCTATGTATTCCGAGTGGTCTCTGTATGCAGACAAAGGGTGCTGGCAGTCCAGGTCACGTTACACCTTGAGTACTGTGCCTTCTCACAGAAATGGAAAGAGGAAGTCCTAGTTCTACTAATTGCAAATGCCACTTTGCCAAATCACTAGAAACCCTCCATTTAAGAGGTTATGAGCTGGTGGGTAGGGAAAGAGTGAGGAGAGGGGGTAGTGGTTAAAGCTTCAGAAGGATCTATTAACAGTGCCCAGTTTACCAACAAACTCTGAAGGCACAGAGACTACCAATACCAATAACTAGTAATGCTGTTCCCTAACCCCTCCTTGCTGCAGCCTCTGCTGACTGCCTGGCAGCAGTCTTAATGGTCTCAGCAGCAGCCCAAGGGTAGTGACTGGTCAGTGAGCAGGAGCTGACTGCAGTTTCAATCTTTACTAGTGCTGTCTCAGTCACAGAAGAAAGATATGAAGACAATTCATTCCAGCTACCCAGATATGTATCACGCGGCCACAGCATTCCCTTGTGAAATCTCCCACTGATTCAAAGTAAGAACCTGTTCTGTGTGAGGAAAAGCACAAGCCTGAAATTGGATCAGTACTTTGGACAGTGAAGGCAGAGCCTTTATATTTTCTATTACTTTTCTGCATGGTCAAAGGCTTACATTTCAGTCCAGCAACTTCATAATCTTCCTCCTCCTCTTCTTCCTCCTCAGCATCTTGTTCATCAGAAGCTTCCTCACCTTCTTCAGCTTCATCTTCAGCAGAATCCTCTGTATAGTTCCTAGAGCAAGGCATGTAAACACATATGCTGTACCAGAGCCTGGGTGTCAGAGGCCCTGGGAGTTTCTCTGTTCTGTTTGTTCACAGAGACTTGCTGACCACCTCACTGTAAAATAAACATCGAGTTTCAAACTGAAGCAATCTAATGTATTCCAGAGAGTATCATGTTGTGGCTATGTCTAAAAGGGCACTTCCCACACTATCATCTGGAATATCTGGGTTGAAATTCCCGACAGCTGAACTTGTGCAATAGAAGAGCATTTTTTGCTGCTCTAGATGCCCAGGCCATGTGATAATGGTGACTGCTGTGCAATAATTCCTCACTGAAAGGAGGGGCTGTTGTTTTAGCTAGGTCTAAAGGCCTGGCCCAAGGAGTTTCAGAAGAGGGACTTCTCTGTTTCTGCTGAAATGCTTCCCCATTCATCCCCTTCCACTGTCATGCCACTTGTGTGTGTGCTGTAGGAAACAGAGCTCATTTAGTGTTGTTCGAAACTAAGCTTCTACTTATTACTGAGCAGAGCATCACTTCAGGCTTCTTATGTACAGATGTCAGAAACCCCAAAGATTGCCAGCCCAGGACAGTTCCAATTTTCTGCATGTGTCTGTTAAAGTATTCAAAATATAACAGAAACAGGAAAATAAAGTAGCATGTATAGGCAGAAGGGGACAAAGGCAAAGTTGTTGTGGCTATCCCAATCCTCTGCCCTGGAGAAAGACAATCTTGAGCACTAAATGGAATAAGCACAGCACAGAGGGCAAAAGAGTTCCAAGACCAACACCTTTTTCCTGCCTCAGCTAGGAAGACAAGAGCACAAGGCAGATAACAAGACAGGTGTTACCCCACCTGATGGCTCTCATCCAGGAGCCAAGCAGCTTGCAGGTGACTCTGCCACATCAAAGCAACTATGATCTCAGGCTAGAACAGCTGCGTTAAAGCCCTGTCATTTTTGTACAAGCCTCATGAACTCTTTTAGACAGTGCCCAGTGAGTAACTAATACTTTTAAGGCCACACACCACCTGCATATTACAAGCCAGTATACCTCTTATTGTGCTGCCACTCTAGAAGGGAGGATCTGTTGACTGCTTATGCTTCAGATGCCATTTGATAGCCTCACCTTGCTGACAAGCAGGTAGATGCAGCACTGAGTTGCAATTAGCAGAGGACATACATTACCCATTGTGAGCAGAAAAATATATTTTGTATACATTTAACTTCCATCCTGCAGTTCACAATGCAGCTCAACCCTCTTGCTGTCAGAATGCAAATACTGAATTCGACTGAATTCTGCTGCAACTTTCATTCCTCCTCAAATCATGTTCTCTCTGTGTCTTTATAAAGGTTGCTGCCTTGTTAAGGTGCCAATGCCTATCAGGTCCGGACAACTGCCAGAGTGGCATTTCATAGCCTGCTTTTTTGTAGCAGAGCTGGGACTAAGCAACAGCCTGGAGTAATATCTGCTTTAGCCTGACAAGGACACAACAGTAACTTAACTCAGTGGAATACAGCAAGAGCTGCAGTGCTACCAACTACATTCCTATGAAAAAGCAACCCAACTCACTGCTCAGTCAAACAAAACAGCAGCCCTTAGCACACAGGACTTCGGTTGATGTTTTGTGTGTGTTTTCACTGCTGCACTGAAGTTATTTATTAAAGCCCCTGAAGTTGTCATGGGTCAGTACAACACAGGTGTGTTAAACTTACAGCCTGAAAAAATTGCTTTTCTATTGTTCAGGTGCCATTGAGTTAACTTGGCTATTTCAATTCTGTAAAAGCGGCTCTATTTAAGGTTTTTTTGTCTCATTGTGAAAGTATGGCTAGAACTCTGCATCTGCAATAGCTCAAAAGGAACGGAGGGTCACTCACCTGCCCCGTGAGCTGCGTCTGGCAGTAGAAGGCTGACAAGCTGGGCACTGCCATTCACCATCTGGTATCTCATAGAGCGCTGGTCTCAGACAAAACAGGTGGAAGGCTTTGTTACACTCGTCACACAGGATCAGCTTGTCATCCTCACCTAAGAGAGGGCAACTTATTTGTAACTGAGTGTCTCAGCCTTGCTCAATCTGAGAAGCAGAAGCTGCCGCAGCACTGGAGGTCAGGACAAAGGAAGAAAATGGTGCAAAGTGCCCTCTGATAGCAGGGACTCTTCCTTCTCAGTCCTACTACTGCAGTGGAAACCAGCAGCATTTTAAAACCCCACACAGCAAAATGCCCAATCCCCAAAGCAAAGCGAAGTCCACAGCCCTGCAGGGATTTCCTTTGAGACAGAAACCTGTGAAATTGGTTTCACTCAGGCTAAATCCCAAACGACACACAGGACAAGAGATGTTTGCTGCAGAGATGCCCAGGAGCCTAGCAAGAAGTTACAAATGTAGCTGTTCTGATTCTAGCCTCAAGTTGGTCAATCTGCACAGCATCCCCCTTCTACTCAAAGTAGCAAGCCCACAGAAAACCAGTATGCAGCAGAGCTAGTCTCTCTATGCTCTTCACTGATGAAGGGGAAAAAGGAAATAGTTCTGAGCCAGCTATTTCATCTATTAAAATAAAGTGCAGAGAGTTTCCCAGCATGTCTCTTTCTTTGACATCCCAGTTTGCTAGTTCTGTGAAACTACAATCCATTAGTCGCAGGTGAACCCCCTCTTACATTTCCCTGGATTACCCTCTTGACAGCATACAAGGAAGTTTTTGCACTGCTTTGGAAGATCTCTGAGGCTCTACAGTGAAGAAAGATGTTGCACCAATTCAGCCCTCATTTCTTTAAAGAAGTGAACAGCATAGCCTTTCCGTAAACAGAAGTGGCCCAGCATTTCCCCGGAGGTCTGTCTGTCCTCACTTCCCACTAGTGTTTCCACAAATGGAAAATGAGACAAAAAACACATGATGAGGAAGTTCGTGCTACCAAGCTCTCCTCTCCGTGCTTTCATCCGGAGGGAGATGTTATGATAGAACAATTACTAGAAATCTATTACTGGTTGCTTCTACTTCCCCCTCCACCTAAAAGCCTTCATCATATAGTGCATACAAGTGCAGAAGAATTTGCTTCTTCCAGCTCATCAAGCAGTTCTGCTCCCACTCTTGCCTCAAACTGGCATCATCCCACCTTGCTCTCTCCCCTTCAGTCACAGAGTATTAACCTCTCCCAACTCTTCTTGTTCGTTCCTTTTGTAAGAGATGGGCTCTCTGAGCCTTGTGAATTAATCCTAAGACAATTCCAACTCAAAAATGCAACCAGGAAGGGGATAGTGGCACAAATGTTTCCAGAAGGATTTGAAGATGACTTGTGTCCAAGTACTCTAAATATTCAGGGAACAGCAGCTCTGCAATGTTCTGCAAGACTGTGAACTGGTTTCTTAAGAATGGTTCACTGCAGTCAGGGCCAAATGCTTCTGTGAGATCAGTGCTTCTGACTGTGTAAATCCTGATGCTCAAACCTCAAAATATAGTCAAAGACAGAGTGACAGACTACAAGGGCATGTTGCCTAAGCAGGGCATGGAGAGGTGACAGTGTCCGACTGTTACGTAGGCTTGGGGCAGGAATGCATACCTTTCTTGCGACACACTTTGCATCTTGCATTCTCTGCCGACATATCCCACTTGATACAGGCATCCAGCATCCCGAGCAGCACATGCATACGGGAGAAGGTCTGGGCCTCACGGATTGCTGTCTTCCACTTCTCCATGGCTGAAGCAACCTGCAGACAGACCTAACAGCTTACAACGAAGCATACAGACACAGCTCGCCACAGTCTGAAGATGTTTTTATACCATTTAACTGGGCCCTTAATGACCAAAATTCAACTGCTGTACTTCTTTCCTTCTATATAGCCTCAGTCTTATTTGTGGTTTACCCTATAATCAGCCTCACCGGTCCAGACAGCTTGTTCATAACACTACAGCTCTTTTGCACTTCATGGCCCGGCTGAAACAACCTATGAGAACTCCACTACATTCTTTACTCGGAAAGTCTAACCCAAATAGTTGTCAGTCTAAGAAAATAAAAGGCAGAAATTTAGCACCGTAAAATGTAAGATGAAAGTTAGGAGACAGCTGGCAACACCATTTGACTGTGGTTGGTTAAAGCAGCCTGTACTGCCCTCCAGTGGGTACTGGAAACACACTCAAGTCCATCAGCAAGATCTGCCACACACTTGGTCCTCCAAGCTGTTCAGCTGGCAAAGGGGGTTGTGACTAGATTTGACAAGCAAAGCATTCTGAGCCCCAAATATGAAATTAGCCCCCTTCCTGAGACATGATGACCTCAACGCATGTGAAATCCCAAAATTAGCTGTAAGTGAGGATGAAAAGCATTAAACCTGAGATTTGCACGAAGGCAACTGCTGGAGTCTGCACATATTAAGCTACACGTGAAATCTCCAGCTCAGCTCTGGAGGTGTAGAAACAAAGTTATGGGAAATCGGAAATGCACCAGAACAGAGAAGTAATCCAGGGCCACTGCATGTTCAATGAAAACATTAATCCTTTGCTTTACAACAATGAGGTGATGGCCTAGACATGACAGGGACATAATAGGACTCAAGTCAATGTTCTTCTACCCCAGGAGAGTGAAAAAACAAACAGTGAAGTGTCAGATGGGAAAAACTAAACTCTGCAGCTGACAGCAATTTGGGAGCCAGACAAAACCCAGGATTTTTGCAGAGTTGCACATTCCCCTCCCACTGAATTTGAGGAATCACAGTGTATATTAGATGCTTGGAAAAACACACAAAGTGTTCTATATCCTTGCTATCAATATCCTTGCTGTCATTGCTAGTGTGGAACCTGGAGCTGGAGACATCCAAGACAAATGGAAACCTGCACAGCATGTTGTGGTAGATTACATGGCGCTGTGCTATTTTTTTGCAGAACATTGTTGAGGTGCTTCACATACTGTGTAATTGATTTTCCAAGTAACTGTTCCATGGTTTTTGCTGTTAACATACTGGATAACTGCTGGGCCAAGATAAATCTGCAAAAGCTGTTGGCAAGTTTTGCTTAGATTTTTCTCCCCAAGTCTGTGGAATTTAACAGATTTTTAGCCTTGCTTCTCAAGCATCCTGAGACTATGGCATTTTAGCAATACCATTATCAAGGGAGTTCAGATTGCCAACCAGGCAAAACAGGAGATTGAAAAAGCTACTTGAATACTCTCCTGACTGGAGAGGAGCAATCTAGCAGGGAAAACAAAACAAAGAAACAAAAACATACCAAAGGTGGAAGTCCCAGTCACATTACATCTCCAATGTGACAGAAAATGCCTGCTTTGGTAAGGAGGGACAAAACTCGAGCTAGGAAGCCTCTCATCTGGTATCCTAAGACTACAGAAATTGCTCTGAACCACTGAAACTCTAAACGCTTGGCTGTGAAACTGTGCTTTGAAACGTTGTCTGCAATCAGGGACTGGTGCAGTCCAGTGCTAGAAGTGAAAACTGGGCCCTCAGCCTTTTCCCTTGCAAACACCTCTGACCAGCAACAGGGATGAACAACCTGCCCACGCTCTCTCACTGTGCTCAGGCAGTTGCGCTACATATCACACTGCAGAGGGCATATAGCTAATTCCCCGTCCTGTTCTGGGATATTCCAGAGTTTTAATACCACAAGGAAACATTTTCATAAAAACAGAGGCAAAAGAATGGTTTTCAGAAACAGCCATACACCAGGTCTGCAACACAATCTTTTGCCACTCAGCAGTGTGATCTCCAACTATGTAGCTGAGCCAGCAGAAACCCTTAGTATAGACAATTATGTCAGCATATGGGTGCCTACTAAGCCATAACTTGTTTCTCCCCAGGAGAATGAGACAACCATACTGCAAGACTGCAGTTTTGCTGGTATAGTCTGCAAGCACACTTAGTGTGTTTTTCCAATATGGCTATGCTATATTTTATCTGCTATGCACTCTCAGTGCACGTCTGTCTCTAAAAGACTTCATAATTCTTGGCCTATGCAGATTTGTTTTTAAAAGCCGAACAGTCAGGTTTTCTCATCAGATAAATATATCTAAGATTTGGGCTGCTCTTTCAAGGTCATCTGAAAAGATTTCCCCCTTTGGCAAAAAGAAAGCATATTCTAGATAAACTTAGGTTAAAAAAAATATATGTGAATTTAAACACTCCTTGTACTACCATGTATGTCTAGGAAACTCTGAGCCAGATAAAGAAGGCACTGCACTGCATTAAAAAATGCTCCAGAGACACAAAAGCCATCGCTCTGTAAGAAGATCTGCAACACCACATAGTCAATGCCGTGCTCTGTCAATGCTGAAATCTATGTCCATATCCCTATAAGCCTGAGTTGTATATCAAAGTTTTCTAATATTACCTAGTTTGTCTAATGTGACTACAAAGAATTTCAAAAACACTTATGATTACATGTCCAGCAACATTCAGAAACCCTACTGCCCCAGCTGATTTTCAGAGGAAGAAAGTACAAATTAAGATGATCCAGTCACAACGAACACTTTCAACTACATTAACCTGGTTTGAAAACAGGATGTCCAAATCTCTCATTTCCAGTTCTGATGAGATCAGGGTCAGCCAAGTTCAACACATGCTGGAGTGAAGTGTGTTAGACAAACCTGGCTTTGCTATAATGAATTATGCTCTGTAACCATGCCCCTCTGTAGGAGGGCAATGCTCTAAGGTGGAATGGAGAAACTAATCAAACACTCATGATCAAAAGTGGCTCACATTTCAGGCAGATAAAAGCTTAGTTCTGAAATCTGAGATAGCTTTAGCATTAGTAGGGAAGTAACTAGTGCTCAAATACAGAGTTTGTATTGCTAAATTGCTATCCATTTAGTTATTGTAGTAAAGCCGATATTACTTTCAAGTGTGAACAGTTATACCCATAAGACATACTTTTGAAAGCAAGGTAAGATCTGGTGTTGCTGTAGATATATGAAATGTAATGATCCAGAGAAATGTGATTCTGTCCCAGACAAAACTGATTTTTATAGTTTTATTTTCTGCTGATAACTCTTAGGATAAGGTAGCTTCCCATTCCCACTGGGCTATGGACTGGAAGATTCAACACCTATTTTTAAAAGAGCTCATACAATTAAGTACAGCAGGACAAATGGGGAATGTGAAAATTTCAAGTGCCTCTAATTATCCTGCTAACATGGGAATGTCACAACCTAACAAAGAGTTGATGCTCAAATGACAAGGGTCCAGCATATGCTGACAAGAGCCTAACACCCGCCCCCCCTAAGTCCCCTAAACAAAAAAACCCAAACCCACATCAATCAAGCATCTACTCTTTCTTTTCAAAGTTGGGACTTGCAAATGCATCTGTTGATCCAATTCTGGTCTTGCTACTTTTACTGAAGTCAGTGGTCAATCAGGGCAGGGCACTTTGAAGGAGAAGGAAAAAAAAAGAATCATATCATGGGTCACTAACATCCTATTCAACTTGGTACATAGAAACTACCCTAAGCATCAGTGTTCCTCTTGGGATGAAATAGTGGTGCAACTCAACGGCCTGCAGGACCCTACCAAAACCTCTGCAGCTCTTCTCCATGCCTTCTGAGCTTTGATTTGGGAGGCTATGTCTGTATCCCCACAACAAAGCTTTTCTACTGCAGGAACATACAGCTCAGATGTCCAGACTAGCTGTATGCAACCCACAGCTTAGCATCCTCTGTGGGTGTCACTATCCAGATGATTTGTGTCCTCTTGCACATCACCTGTCTTTATCTGAACCTTACTCCCTCGCAGTCCCCCAAACCTCTACATGTCTCTCTTCTTCTTTATGGATAAAAGGCATTAAGAATAATTTGTCACTGATTTTACTAGTCAGTCCTCTCTCATGGATACAATTTCTTCTGTTAAGTTCTCTAAAAATATTTCCTATGAAAAGCTTTTATTCAAGTATCCAACTTGTGTAAGGAACTGCACAAAATGAAATACACCACCTCATTTCCTGTGTATAGAAAGAAAATTAACCATAACTCCACAGCATGATTTTTATTTTGATACTATCTTTCCTCTTCAAAATAACTGGGGAACATCCGGCCCCATATCTCCAAATCGATTGCATTCAAAACCTGGAATGGGGAGAAGCTATGTAGGATTTAGTACTAGATGAAATGTACTATCCCTGCCCAAATAAGAGTTATATTATAGGACTAAAATGGAGCCCTGAAGACCAATACCTTAGCTTCTTCTGCCATTTTCTTTTCTTCATCTATCTCCTCAGCCTTGGCAATGCAGTCTTCTCCTTGATGTTTCCTTCTCTTCTGCTTGGGGGCCATGAAGCCTTGCAGAAACTTCTTAATAACACCAGCCTGGAGTGCAACCACACACTCTCCAAAATCCTTCAAGCTCTCCAGTGAGTATATCTGTTAGGAAGAGCATATGACCATGTAACAATTGAACATTACCTTCCACTCTGTTTTTAGGTAAGTCTGTCCTGCAAATGGATACATCTGATGCTTAATGCATTATTGCTATCCACCATATTCCACATATAGTTACGGATTCAGCGTATTGCTGCTGTTTCTGCTAGAGCTAATACACTGCTGATGATCATGCATAGCACTTTAATGTTAATGTCAGTTCAGAAAAAAAAACATGATGCGTTAAAAAAAGAAATCCATGATGACCAAGCAGTAAGCAATTGTTCCTTTAATCACTTCACTTTTCCTCTCCTTCTCTTAAAACTTATGGTCTCATCTACATGGGGAAGTCACCGCAGTGACTGAGATGGAGATTAACAGAACATGAACCACTCCAAACCAGAAAACGTGGCTCTTTGGTAAGAGGAGCATACACTAAACAAAGGAGTGTACGCTCTACCTGTACCCTGTAGGTTTATCCCCTCTTAAAGGATTCAGTGCACCAGGACTGTTCAGGTGAATTAGGCTGAAGTAGCTAGAACACTGAAAATTCATACTGTAGTTCACTGCACAACAGCTTCCTTGGGCTGACAAAACCATGAACAGAACACCCTTTAGCTCCTGGAAGTGGAGCACAATCATTACCCCAAGCCTAAAGTGGTTTGAATTTATTGAAACCCTCAAAATGGAAAACTGCTGTCTCATTACAAAACATGCTGGCTCTGACACAGAAGCTAAAAGTCAGCTACAAAGAGCTCTGCTAAAGCACATTGAAGAAGTCTGCCATCAGATGTGGGAAACAGGACGTGCAGGACACCTAGCTTCAAAGTTATGACCCACCGATACCAAAAGGATCTTAAGCCAGCAGCTACGTAATCTTGAAATACCAGTTTGGAAAGAGGACATGCACAGGAAAACTCTACTGATTTTCCCGATCCTCTCATTTGAGGAGAACCAAAGACTCAAGAGCTTCCACAAAAGGTATCAACTCATGTTTTGTCTTTCTTGGTACTACTTTGCCTCTTCACTCACTCTGGCTTCAAATTCTGGTGTCACATCAACATATCCCAGCCCTCCTTTCTGCAGCCGGGTTGCAACCTCAATTAGATCACTTCGGAGGTAGTTCAGCAGTTCCTGGTTACCATCACAGGATTTAAGGCCCAGGTTCTGTTTCCGAGCCAAATGGATAGAATGTGTGATGTCCTGATACCTGCAAAATCAAGAACAACCTTTGAACACGTGCAGGCCAGTGCCTTGTGTGTTGTGAGGGCACTGGGGCAACGACAGCATCCTGTGTGATCTGCATGCTCCACTAGGGCAGAATATTCTTTGAAAACACTCAAGAAAGTACATGGTAGTCCTGCCTCTGTGGATGAAACAACATTGCCTTTGCTTCCAGTTGCAAGGAGCAATTAAAAAACTGACAGAACCTCTTCACAGTTTAGACCATTACCGATCAAAAACTTGCAGTTATTGTCTAAAAAGAGTAATTTCTCATTCTAAATAGCCTCTCCTCTCCAGCACATGCACAAAGCAAAGCATGGAACATGTGCCCCAGGAATGGAAAGGCTTGCTATGAAGTGGATATATTTTGACTTTGAGAAAGCACATAGAAAAAAAACCCCAGCAGGCTCACTTCTTCTGCAGACGCTCCTTTAGCTGACTCTCTCTTACTCCTTGTGGGTGCAGGCAATCCAGCAGCTCATCCAACTCCTTCTGACTGTCACAGAGAAACCTGAAAGATATAACATGCACCAACATCAGCTCAAGTATATCTGTGGCAGGACAGATTTTTCTCTTAAATAGTTCACAAATACTGGTAGGCAGGGATGACAACTAACCATTATCCCAACCCCATGGAGCAAGGTGAAACACTTCCAGTTATGCTGGTAAAAGAATTTTGACTAAGATTGGCCTCATTTAAAGGTCCCCAAATTCAGCCAAATTCAGGGTAGGAAAAACAGAAGCAAAAGAAACACAGAACTGATTTACGGATTTCCCCCCATTAAGTTTATTAAAACATTGGCATTTGAATTTTGTCATCTACTCTAGGGATTAGATTTATTAAATTGCAGTCATCTTAAGTAATCTGAATATAATTTTTAACACACTAGAAAAAGATTAGCATGTTATGTACTGCATAGCATGGCAATTTCATCATTCTTTCTGCAGAGCCTTCAGCTTATTTCATTAACCCAAGAAGTCCCTAGATTAAAAACGGGTATGTCCTATACCATATTTATACCATAATTGCTGAAGTTGTAGATTTGTGACTGTGAAGGCTATGACCTCTGTCAGTGCAGAAGTTCTCATTTGTAAGAAGCTAGCATTAACTTGAAGCTCAAATACAATATGTGAAAACCATATTCATTAGCTTTAAACCTTTTTCCTCAGAAAGCCTTTAAGGAGAGCAATGGTAGTCTGCCCTTAGTTGAATCTAAAAGGGCAGAACTTTTGAAGACTTCTCTACACAAGGCACTACAAGCAATTCCAGAGTACAATTCAATGCAATCTACCTATTGGCTTTAATGCTGGCCTGCAGATTTAAAATAGCTTTAAGACAGTCTCAAATTCTGCACTTTTCCTACCACTGTTTTCTATAATGCCATGGAGCTTCGTCACCTGGGAGGGAGGAAGGTGGAATTCAGCTTGAGCTTCAGAGTTCATTTACATAAACTGATGCTGATGATACAACTT
Organism: Apteryx rowi; assembly: GCF_003343035.1. Taxonomy (NCBI): domain Eukaryota; kingdom Metazoa; phylum Chordata; class Aves; order Apterygiformes; family Apterygidae; genus Apteryx; species Apteryx rowi. The sequence continues at coordinate 367,580 of NW_020450908.1, read as the reverse complement.
CTAGAAGAGAATTGCTCCTTAAAAAGGGAAGCGTGGGAATGGCAAAACTGACCTTAAATGGGAACAGCTGCAAGGGTCACTATGTGATCCTTACTGGCCAAAGTGAAGACTCCAGATCTAATTTTAATTCTTGGGCACAAGCTTAGAAGAGACAAGCAAAAGCTAAAGAAAGATGCTGTCCTAGCTCCTCTTGGAATAAGAGTATTTGCAATATTTTCTTTTTCCAGCAGAAATACTTACTGAATAACATATCTAAAAAGTAACTGTTTCAGAGGTCTGATGTGCTCAAATTAGAGAAATGGGCTGACTTACTTGGCATTTATTTAGTAAATTAATTACAATAATAAAACATAGGATTGATTGTTTAAAAACTAAGAATTAAAGGAAGAAGAATCATTGCTTGCCAGTCACCTGCTTCAGCACACTTCAACACTGCAGAGCACCCTCACTTTGCACACAGATTTCTAATCTTTTGGCCATCCCTATCCTCTGCACACCTTCCCTGGGACAAATAGGAGAGAGCAGCCCCAAACATCTTTCACTCACTAGAGCCTAGCATAGGCACTTCAAAAGTGGCAGTGATTGAGGACTGGTCATGGGACCCAACAGACATTCACACAAACCCAAGTCAAGTAGCAATACAGCTTGTGTCTTTTTCTTACAGATGCTACTTATGGTGACTAACTAGCATTCCTACATTCACTGAAAGGTCTACACACAGACTACTGCAAGGTCTAGCATTTCTAAGTCTACTAGACTTCTTCTAAATAAAAAGAAATTTCTCCAGAATATTTGGTATCAAATTAGCCTCCAAAACCTTGGGACAAACCTTGGTATTGATCCTAAACCATTATTTCAAGTATGAAGAATCTGTCACAATATGGGAATGGCATAAACCAAACCTCAAAACAGTTGCCCTGCAGATACCCAGTAGAGGACTACACAGACATGTTGAGAAGGTTGTCTAGGTCAGGATGAAAGCATTAATCACTGCTGATGGTACACCAAGGAATCCAGTTGGAAAATAGCTGAGAAGACATTGCCCGAGTTTTCTCAGCTTTCCCCACAGCTGCAAATGTAAAAATGGAATTCCCTGCACCGTTTTGCCCTATTGTAAAAACGAAAAGCCACTGGAAACAGTTAAGGTATGGTGCTTGGATTCACCAATGTTATGTGGTTTGGGGAAGACAACACAGGCTGCTGGCCAGATTTAGAGTGAGAAAGCAGGTATCATCCTTGAAAGAAAGCTAGAGGGAAGTCCTAGCACAAATAGGTTCCCACTGAAAAGGAAATGGGACACGGATGGGAGAGCATCTATAACCGGCACCTGGGTCTTGCCAACTCTCCCTGGGAGCAAGAACTGGGACTTGAGGGAGTGAGAACTGTCTACATCAGCCTGAACTCAAGTGTGTGACATTAGTTTGACTGGCAGCACCTTGCTGCTCTGTGCAGCCACAGCTCCTGGTTCTCAATCCAGTCCCATGTGCTACTAGCTGAAGGAACCACCTGTGCTTCCAACTAGGGTCTCAACCAGCATGAGGCTGGGAGCATGGATGTGATAAAACAGTGCTGGCATTTTAATGGGGGGAGGCAATAGGGTCATTAGTTTGTGGGGCTTGGTAAGAGGGAGGGGAAAAATAATTGATGCCATTCATGTGGCCTGACACAGAGCTTATGCACAATAAAATAATCCAAAATGATGGGGAAAGAAACCTGTGGGAGAGTTGAGACCTTATTGTCACGCCCAGATGGAGGACTTCAAATTGATCTTATAGTGGGAATGTCTGTATCCCTAAATAACAACCAAGATTTTTTTTCTCACAATTCTGGCAGCACAAGCCAGCAGACTGGTCAGCAATCATTACAGATGGGACAACTGACACAAGCATTGAGTCAAAAGGAGCTATCAGCATTCACTCATGTTGAATATTCCTTCCTGTTCTCAGGCTACAGACTGTGAGGGACAGAAAGAAAGGTATAAAACCTGGACTGCAGACTAGGGAATGAAGAAATCAAGAGGACAACATCTAGAGGAGCCCAGGATCAGTACCTGCTCTGGAGGGTTGGTGGCAAACAGGGCAACTCCATCTGTAGAATATAGGCGTGAGAATGGAGTCTTTCAGCACTCACTCATGGTTAACTCAAATTGTCTGCTGAGGGGACCCGCCATATCATGGTGTATTCCTAATAGATGAAGAACAACGGGAGTTACTCTGTAGAGATGCCACTATTTCCAAAATTCAACTGCTTTCTGGCCAGGATGAGTGAGAAGTCTCCTGCATACTACAAAGGTTTTGGTTAACCTGTGGTTCTTGCAGGAAAGACAAGTATGTACATAGCTTATAAAGCGCTACACTGTGGACAAAAGATTTTTTTCAGGGACCATGTGCCCGGAAGGTTTTAATGGGGAGCTTTTTTAATAAGCATCAACACTGGCGAAAGTGGTAAACAATGTTAGAAACGGGACTGGCCCATCTGTCTGGAGAAGACAGGAGCTAGAACAAATAACCAGGCATTTATCATTCTGATAAATAGAACACCTAGCCCTCTTCTTTTTGGGGGCAAAGCACTGAAAGCAGAACCACTTCCATGATATACAGCTTCTGTGGCTCTTGGCAGAAGAATGGAATCTTTCTCCCCTTATCTTTGTCCTGTGAGCTCCCATCCTCATGGAGAAAAGGGGCAGGACTGTGAAATACAACTATTCACGGAGTTAACTTGGTAGTCACTTCCAAGACTCATTGATCTTGGGTAAAGCATAAAAACAGGGTTAAGCCAAAGAAGTTCTACTGTCACTGTGAGGCTACTCTTAATCTCACCTTAAATGTACAACTAGGAAAAAGAAACAGACGGTAGAAGTTAAAGCAGAACACAAAGAAATGAAATTTCCTATGCATCACGTGCTAGCACTCTGAGTTATAGCTGAACCAGCTCTGGTATCCAAACAATAGGGGTGTAGATATCCAATGACTTCAGTGTGATCTTAGAGCTACTCAGTGTGTGCAAGGACAATGTGCAAAAAGCAGCCAGAGGAGACTCTTCTGTAACTATCTATTGCTCATGGGAGTCCTTGAGACTGGAAACAGATCAATGGCAACAGCCACAGAGTAAAGTATTATAATAGGAACACAGATTTCCTCAAATGGAAGTTCTAGTTACTGGCTATCCTCTGAAATAACATATCTCAGTTTGTCCCTTTTTCTTTTCTTTTCTTTTCTTTTTTTCCTTGGTGGAAGCTTACCTGTGAATGGTGATAGTTGTCAGACAAGTATTTAGCAAACAGGCTCTTTGCAGTTCTAAAGCTTTAAAAAAAAAGTCTTTCAGCTGAAGAAGCTTACTGCTTATCTGTAGGAATGGCTTTAGGAGGCCCTGTCAGTTTGGAGAAAGTCATGCAGACAGTACAGAAGAAGGCTAAGTTAGAAGTGGCTATCCTTGACAAATGGCCATTGTGCCCCCTGCTCACTTTAAGAGCATGAAGGCCCAAGTTTGGCTCAGATCCTCCATTTGTATTGCTTTACCTTGACATCCTAACATGGCCAATTTCCTTGGGAGAACAATGCACATGGGCATGATATTCTCTTCCAGTAAAAATCAGCAAATGCTGTGATTGTTAGCAGTCCTTCCTAGCACGTCCCAAAATGGAAAGAAATCAAAGATCATGTGGCATAAGAGCCAGGCCAAAACAAACAAACAAACAAAAAAACCCTACACTGTCCAGTGTCTTATTTTTGAATGGCAGAAGGGCAGAGCAGGCACGTAGTGACATTTCCTCAGCCTGCCCCTGCAGATTTCAGCATCTACTGCTTGAGAACTTTGTGTCGCGACTAGAATCTTTGTGCTTAACACTTCATAAACTTTTTTCAGTGATTTGTCCAACTGGTGTTTTGAATCTGTACAGATTTGAAGATCCACAGCAGCTGGTAGCAGTGAGCTGCACATACCAACTGCACAATGTGAAGTAGTACTTTCCTTTTTCTCCTAAAACTGCCATTTGCTAGTTTAATTTGCTGACCCCTTGTTTTTGTATCAAGAGAAAATACTCTTTCTTTAGGAGACTTCTCCCTTCCTCTCTAGCTTAACAGACCTCCCATTGAGCACAAAAATGACTCATTACTTCTGTAATTTATTTCCTATTTCTTAATCAATTATTCACTTGTGAGATCTTCCCTCTTATCCAGAGCAGTTTAGCTTCTCTCAGGCCCTGTAGCAACAGATCTAATAAAACAGATCGTTCCTCAAGGAAAAAAGATTGTTTTGCCTTCATTTTGTACTTCGGTTTATGTTCTTTTTTATCTCCTTCATTTAGGTTTGTTAAAAAACAATCATGGTTTTTAAGTAGGTCTTCTTTCTTTTAACAACTCCTTTACCCTGACATGAACCATACTGACACTGTTTTTGTTGTTTTTTTATTTCCAAGTTTCCTCAAATCTTCTCAAATGTAAGAGGCACTTGCTTTGAACAACTAGTATGGAAACTTCAAGACAATCTCTCTGAAAGCACTGTAGGTCTTTGGCTGCAATTTCCAGAGTTTCCCTCCCCCCACACTTCTTTTTAGAAATCATCTTAATTTTTTATGTAGTTCTCATTTTTAAAATAAGCATGACTGTAGCAAATCTGTTGTCTCTTGTGAGAATACTGGATCTAAGCACATTATGGTCACTTCTTACAAAGCAGCTCTTCAATAATATAATATAATTCAGTCCTGAGAGTGTACTGGACCTGGTTCAAAGAGCTGCTTCTCCTCTTCTGGGTTCTGTGACTAGTTACTCTATAAAGCACTCCTACCTTTTTAACCTCTCTGATCTCTCTCAGTCTGTCATTGAGAGTTGCCAACTTGATCAAGCTATTCAAATATGATATTCTTCCATCTTAGGCCTGGAATTTCAAATCACAGGGACTGTGTTGCTTGTTAACTCATCTGATTTGACTTTGCGCTGTTCTCAATTTATAGCATCCTCCACCATTAATATAAGCTACCGTTTTCCTTATATAATTTGTCCTTCTGGTGCACATCTTGCCATCTCTGCTAAATGAAGACCTAGTATTAGAAGAGGCAGTTAGGGAGAACAGAGAGGACTTTCCTGTGGATCTTACTGTTCTCTTCCTCTAAGATCTCCTGTTTAACATTCACTCCTTTAGAATACTCAATTACTTGAATTTTGGCCATGTGACAAGATGTGCAAAGGACTAGACTGAGGAAGGGGCTGAGGTTTGGCATGGCAATATTAGACAGGGTGAGGGCATGCAGAGGAAACTGCTGTCTCCCAAGACTTGCTGGCAGTGAAAAAGTATGGGTAGAGCAATCCAAAGAATCAGCACTCAATGCTGATCACTTAGATGAGTCAAAAGGTACACAAATTTCAGTCTCTGACATTTCCTGCTTGCAGGAGCAGGAACATTTTTAGTAAAGTAGTTCTGACTTATTGTGGCAGCAGTGGAACTATGCTTTGGAGCTAAGCTTACAACTGGTGATATTTAGCAAAGATGCTGTAATATCACTTTATCAGTAGTGGAAAACTCTGTGGAAGAGCCAGTGCTAACAGGAGCTGCAGGAACAAATACTTTGTGACAGTTACTTTTCAGAATTATCTAAATGTGGAGTCCCTCATAGGCAGTTTAGTAAGTAAAGCTACAGCCAACTTTTCTGGCATGGGGACATTGTTGATCACTCCTTACCATGTACGGCAATGGTCAACATAGGGAATTTTCTTTAAAGAGAAGAGACACTGGCAGGGTCAATCACTGGAGTGAGTCATAACCAGATTTGCTTGAAGGTACAGAATTTAGATTTGATTCATTTAGTTAAAAGACATTTTGCTGGCTACTGCTTGGCATAAGGGAGGAATTACAGACATAACAGGCTGTCTACACAGAAGAATAATTTTGCTAAGCTATAATAATTATCAGTAGCTACAGAAATCGATTCCATGGTGTGATGCTACAGGAGAACAAATGGACAACACCACAGTCCATTTTGAAACCTAGGAAGAAAGAAGACACTGAGGAAGAGTGGGAGGATGGCCCTGCATGTCTCACATACCACAAGGACATGCAGGGCATAGGCCTGGCTCCAAAGATCTCAATGAAGACTTCAATTTCATGTGCTCAAGGATCACATGTGCCACAACTCAGATCTGCTGAGATGAGCCATGAAAAAAACTAGGCATTGTTAGCTAGGTCACAGCTTTTTGTTGTTGTTGTTTTGTTTACCAGTATGTAAAAAAAGTCCACAGCAACTACAAAAGAATTAACATTTCTTTCGAGTATAAAAAACAATATACCAAAGCAGTTTTCCTAGGTTAATTTACATTGGCTTTAAGTCAGATTAATTAGGCTGACTAGAATGGTTCTACTGACTCTTGGATCAGCTGCCCTATTACCCATTCACTACTAGTAATGATATCAATAATAGAGGCCTGGCAGGCTGCTAAATGAAGTACTGAAAGAGTAATAGGATCCAAGATGACCATCGGCTATCAGGAGGAAGAGAAAGTACATGTTCAAGAGATATTACTGATTATTCTGTATTGTATCAAATGAAATCTCTATATAGTTTCCTTGACCTCTATGCTTTGAGTATTTCACAGCTATAAAAGCATGTATTACCACAAGTTCTGTCCCTGTTTAGGTGTAGTGGTCTCTGCAGGAATGTCTGCAACATGCACAGACCTATGAAGTATGCTCACTCTGCCATCCGTGGCTGTGCTCTTCCGCTTATCTGTAAAAGAAAAGCACAAGCTCAAACGTATTCTCACTCACATTTCTCCTCAATCAGCAATTTTATTTTGCAAAACTAAACTGTCTCCAGTTAAAGTGTTTATATTCAGCATGTAGTTCAGCAGTCTGTCAGAGAAAACTAATCTAGCTTTACTTTGCTAAACTCAACATGGTATATCCATTTATAGAAACACCAAAATGATAGCCAATCTTTAAAGAAAATATTACTGCATTATAAAAGTACATACACAAAATAAAAGAAGAATTGTTACTATATCAAATATGTACAACTAATTTCATTCTTTAGCTATATACTGACAAAGTACTCTTAGAATTGTATGTGTTATAAATAGAATGAATTTGTATTTCTGAGCATCTTCCCCCAACAAAAAACTTGAATACCAGTAAATTATTAGTGGATATTTTAATACAGTGCCTATTATGCCAAATGTGTATTCCTACACTACAGAAAATCCATGCAACAGTTCCTGCTGGTCACGCAGTTAAAGATTCATATATGAAATTAACTGTTTAAAGAAAGCCATCTCCCTCCTCCTCCACTTCTTAAATGTCTTTCATGTTATAGGATTTCCAGCTGTCATATCCCTTACTCTGGAACACTGGTTAGTCTTAGAGCAATCATTCGGAAGAAAGTAACTGGAAGCTGTGTTTTGTTGTTTTTTTTAAATAAATAATGCACTATATATACATGTTTGCATGAGTGCATGTGTATGCGTGTGCACATGTGCACACGTGCATACATCATTGTGGGGAGGGGGTAAATCAATTAAAAGTGGAGGAAAAGAAGGTGATCAGGAGTAGTCAGCATGGCTTCACCAAGGGGAAATCATGCCTAACCAATCTGATAGCCTTCTATGATGGAATGACTGGCTGGGTAGATGAGGGGAGAGCWGTGGATGTTGTCTACCTTGACTTCAGCAAGGCTTTTGACACTGTCTCCCATAGCATCCTCATAGACAAGCTCAGGAAGTGTGGTTTAGATGAGGGGACAGTGAGGTGGATTGAGAACTTGCTGAATGGCAGAGCTCAGAGAGTTGTGATCAGCGGCAGAGTCTAGTTGGAGGCCTGTAGCTAGCGGTGTCCCCCAGGGGTCAGTACTGGGTCCAGTCTTGTTCAACTTCTTCATCAATGACCTGGATGAAGGCACAGAGTGCACCCTCAGCAAGTTTGCTGACGATACAAAACTGGGAGGAGTGGCCGATACGCCAGAGGGCTGTGCTGCCATTCAGAGAGACTTGGACAGGCTGGAGAGGTGGGCAGAGAGGAACCTCCTGAAGTTCAACAAAGGGAAGTGCAGGGTCCTGCACCTGGGGAGGAATAATGCCATGCACCAGTACAGGTTGGGGGTTGACCTGCTGGAAAGCAGCTCTGTGGAGAAGGACCTGGGAGTGCTGGTGGACACCAAGTTAAGCATGAGGCAGCAATGTGCCCTTGTGGCCAAGAAGGCCAATGGTATCCTGGGGTGCATCAGGAAGAGTGCTGCCAGCAGGTCGAGGGAGGTGATTCTCCCCCTCTACTCAGCCCTGGTGAGGCCACATCTGGAGTACTGCGTCCAGTTCTGGGCTCCCCAGTACAAGAGGGATGTGGCACTACTGGAGCAAGTCCAGCGAAGGGCCACAAAGATGATTAGGGGACTGGAGCATCTCTCTTATGAGGAAAGGCTGAGAGAGCTTGGCCTGTTTAGCTTGGAGAAGAGAAGGCTGAGAGGAGATCTTATCAATGTGTACAAGTATCTGAAGGGAGGGTGTCGAGAGGATGGGACCAGACTCTTTTCAGTGGTGCCGARCGACAGGACGCGAGGCAAYGGGCACAAACTGAAACACAGACACTTCCATCTKAACATGAGGAAAAACTTTTTCACTGTGAGGGTGACAGAGCACTGGAACGGGTTGCCCCGAGAGGTGGTGGAGTCTCCTTCTCTGGAGATATTCAAAACGTGCCTGGATGCAATCCTGTGCAATGTGCTCTAGGTGACCCTGCTTGAGCAGGGGGGTTGGACTAGATGATCTCCAGAGGTCCCTTCCAACCTCAGCGATTCTGTGATTCTGTGAAAAGCAAGTAGAGGGCCATGGTGCACCCTAAGAAAAAAAATCTAACACTACAATCATGTAAGAACTTCTTTGATGACAACTGCATTTTTGCAGTTCTGACCAGAGAAAAGGTAACCGAATATTCTTAGTGGAAGAGAAGTAAACTAGAGGTAGCTAACAGGGTCTCCTGTCAACAGCTAAAGAAAACCTGTAAGCATTGTGAAAGGGACACTTATGCCAAGAAAAGCATTTCCTCTACAGAGAGTTAAAATTATTTAAGTCCAGAAAGCATGAGAGAGGTGGGTGAATGAAATTCATTTCAGCTTCTCCAGCACTGCAATAGACATACATTCTCTCTGAAGGCAAATGGCAGCAATTCTCTCTCCGTACCTTGCGGTCATAATAAGGCTCCTTCAAATACCCTGCCTTTCAACAGTCCAGCTTTGGCTATCTTAAAGAGTAATAGCTGTAATAGTACAAACTGTTGCCAGAAAGAGCAGAGAGAACGTAGACTATTCTCTTTAAAATGACATGAAAGTGCTTTGAATTTTACTTCAGTTCAGAGTCCAAAAAAAAGAAAAAAAACAACCCCCCCCACAACTGCAGATCACTTCATTAGAACCACAGATGACCTAAGGGTAACCTCTCATTTTGTTCTGAACTGTGGCTTGGGCAGCACAGGTTTGCCTTTTTCTTTTTTGCCAGGGAAAGCCTACACATAGATCACCACCTGGTAACTGCAGCTGGCAAAGGCAGGCAGTCACGCAAACGGGCATGTCCCCTATGAAGTAAACCTGCCTCTCCTCAAGCCCAATGTGTTCAGCACTCTGAAAAGCAGATGTGGAGGTTGGCCCACAATACTGGCACCTTCATCTTGAAGGGCAGGTAAATCGCCTATTATCATTTGCTTATTCAAGTATGTGTCAAAGTGAACTCACTGCAGGCGACTGGCAAGCAGGCTCTGCTCTGAGGTGCTGGATAGAAGGAACACCAGCTGCACTGATTGCATGATATAGGTAACAGATCTAAAGCTTGCCTAAAGCTTGGCATCAAATCTAGCTACCATATTGAGGACACAGCATTTAACAAAATCAGCAGCTTGTGCTACACTGCTGCCTTTAGATCTCACATGCTGTGTCAAACACTTTGGAGAATAAAATTGTCTCAAAAAATGAATATTGATCTAGGAAAAAAGTAGAGCAATTCAGTGCATGAGGCAGACTTCTAAACTTAAACAGGAATAAAATCCATGGCAGATACAGGGTAAGGAACAATACTTCACTGGAAGTGCTGTTCAAATGGCAGCTGGGTGTTCCAGTACATCAAATAGTGAAAATCAGTCACGTTGGTTAAAAGATGCTGCCACCACACTGATGTAATGCAAGCAGAAATATATAATTTATGGAGACATGAAACAGTCTTGCTCCACTCTACTTGTTATTGAAGCCTTGACTTCCACGTGCAGTTTTGAAAACTCCATTTCAGTCAAGATAATGGATCAGCTGGAGAGAGTTTAACTTGACCAGACGGGTCTTAAAAACTGTAAGCTATGGAAAACAATTAGGGAGGTTGGCATAAAATAGAGGGACTTTAGACTTGGGGGAGGGGGAGTAGGGAAATGAGGGTGGATATAACTACTCATAAGTATGTAGGAGGTTGATGGCAGAGAAAGAACAAATCGTTTTTCCCAGGTCTGCTAGGAAAAAGTTCAGACAGTTGAATGCAGCAGGTGACCACTTAGGCTAGACATTAAGGAAGATCAGAACAGACAAATACGAGACTGACTGCTTAGCAGGGATGCACTCTCCACTGTTGAAGAATTTCAACCTTAGGTTGCTCAAAAGCCTGCCAAGGATGTTTATACCTAGAGTTCAGATTGCTTTGGACAGAAAGGATTCTTTCGGTCCTGCTTTCTAGGATGCTAGGCTCCTAACGCAGGCTCAAGTGCTGTGTGCTCTACCGATGCATGTTTTGAAAGAAGCTTACCAGCCTGTTACAGAGAATCTCCCTGCAGTTGCTCAAGGAGACAGCTTTGCTTGTCAATACAGTGAATACAGCCACAAGGCAATCCAAAATAGCGTAATTCTGTTAACAAACTAGCATCACACAAAATATATGCATCACCTCACCTGTCATCACAATCGGCTATGGGAAAGACTGGAAAGTTTATTAACTTATAAAACCTCTAGCTACACCTTTGAGTGAGGTCTCAGTCACACTGTGCATGTAACTCTACCTGGAGTTCATTAATCTGTGAAAAGGAAGCTGCAGTCCAGCACACACATACACACAGGCACTCACCCCAGTCTGCACAATGTACACACACAGGTATACACAATTAGAAGGTGACAGATCCAACAGTCTGACATAAATTTAAAAAAAGGCTCATGAAATTTCAAAAGGAAAGTGCTGAAATCTTGCATAGTAGCTAGGTAAATACTTAGGCAGCACTTGAAGAATTAATACTTGCTGGAAGCAAGTTGATATATAGCAACATGACTGGTCAATATTTGAACAAATTCACACACACAAAAAAAAGTCCATTGAGGGCTGCTGAATACCACCTCTAGTTCAACAAGTCCACAAGACGCAGGTGGCTGGAAAGATACACACTGGAAGAAGTATCACTGTATGTTTGCTGTGGTCTATTCTTCCACAGATGTCTATTCTGACTGCTGCCTAAGACAGAATACCAAGTGAGGGCCCTCTGATTTAACTCAGTACAACCTCTTTCGTGCAGTATTGCTGTAGGTGGACTCAATATGAACCTATGATGTTTCAAAAGCAGCAAATGAACAGTACTGAAATTGCAACTTTAATCAGATTACAGCATGGTCTTCTGTAACACAGAAACATTAAGTTTGCCTCCCTGCAGAAGGATTTTTGTATATGTCCGTGTTCTGCTTGCAACGCTTGACCACCCAACCTCCAAGTCACCAAGGCAAACCTATAGAGGAGGCACTAGACCTCCAGCTAGTCATCGCACCTCATCTGCACATTCAGTAAAAGGTGAAGAGCAGGCTGAAAGGACACGTGCAAGAGGATGTCTGACAAAATGGCCTCAACCAACAAAGGTATAGACATCTAGAAGACTGCCCTGCTTGACACAATTTCATGCTGGGGACTATGGGAAGGGGCTGAACAGGCCTTGAGATCTCTACAGTATGAAAGCATCTGGTGAGCAGCTCAGCTCATTGCACCTCCAGAGCAAAAGCAGCATACTTGTCTTCTGTGGCAAGCAGATTAATCTGGAAGTCCCCCCACTGATAGAGCATTAGCATTATGATGGATATCCTCACTCACTGCAGTAGACAACTGATCACTTGTCTAAGAAGTCTGGCACATTGTAACCCAGAAGGTATATAGTAAATAGTATGGTGACCCCACAGCTGACATCACCTTGACTGCTTTTAAGTGAGGGGATGATCTTATCCCATGTCCCTTATGTGTGTCTCAGGATCTGCAGAAGCAGCAAGATCATCATGAATGTCAAACTTTTCTGTGCGCAGGTTTCCTGAGTTTACAGCAGACTCAGATTGGAGGACCCACAGTAAGACATTCAGACTAACCAGTTCTCTCTCACATTCATGAATCCATTCTAACAGTCAGATAGCAAAGGAAGTACACAAATAAGCTAGCTGATCATACCTACTGGGCTGTAGTCCTTTTTCACATCCTCCTTTTTCTGATGGGGAAGGATGAATCTGTAGTCTATACTGTCATGTACCCAGCCTTTTTCAATGAACAAGCCCGGAACCTCATCTGAAAACAGCCAATACCTGTAAAGAACACATATAAATGAACAGCTATCTGTCTCCACTTCTGACTACAGTCACACACCATCCATCTTTATTTGCATAAGGTGTGTCTGTGGGGAGAAGAACCTGTGTGCTTGACTCAATAAAAAACGAGTTTATATCATTAGTACAGCCACAATTCAGAAACAAGAAAAGTTTTCATTATAATCCATTCTAAGAGCACTCCTATGCAACAAACATGAAAAGGAGAAGACAGTAAGTAGATTCCTGAGTACCGATGCAAGCACTTGAAGCTCCACTGGCTAGCAGATACTGACCTCCATGAGAAGGCCAGAAAAACCTGGTCTGTAAAATAGTGAAGGGTTATTATACTCTATATAAATGAAAAACTCACTTCTGCTCTCCTCCACAGTTGAAAGCTGACACGGAGTATTCTAAATAACCTCATTATAAATACTTCTTGGGGGTGATATCTGCGAAAGGCCCATACCAGAAGGGAGATCGTGGGGCAGGGGATGATTGCCTTTCCTACCTGTTATGATTACGATCAGTGCCAATTGGGGTCCTGCGCATCACCAGCTTTGCTTTGGCAATTCCATCCTGGAAAGTTTTCTCAGCTGCAGCTTTATGCTTCCGGATTCTTTCTTCCTCTGCCTCTTTCTCCATCTTTACTGTTGGAATTAGCACAGAGAAGTGTTAGTCTTTTACTGCATCTAGAGATCAATATTCTCTTTTATTTTACTAGATTGTTGGGGGGGGGGGAATGGAATAATTTATTCATGAATATGGTTAATATTCTTTTAGCACAGCCATCCACCCTTTATCTCATCTTCCACCCACCATTCTAGAAAAAAACTCACCAAAAATGAGGGAAAAAAAGTCAAGGCATAAGGTTGAACTGGGCTGGGAATAGGGGAAAGTTTGGATGACAGTGGACTGGAGAAGTTATTCCTCATTATAAACCAATGAAGTAGTATCCATCATTTTTCAACTCCATATAGTAAAGAGCCAAAGGTCTTTCTTGAACTACAGCACAATGTACCACAAGGACAGTTCAAACTTTGGGAGCAGTCCAGATATGACAGCATGGAAGTCAGCATGGATAATCGATACCTGCATTTCCATGACTGCAGCTGTTGGGAATGCTCTCCCCAGAAGCTTACCTACTAAATGAACAGATCTGTGGCACACTGGTCAACTGTGCCAGCTTCCAGGCATGAGCATCTCGCACTAGTGACAAGAAGTCACATATCCTATCTCCTCATGGATTCCCAGACATGCTATCATGTGGGACAACCCTAGGAGTGAGGTGGGACAGGGCACGTAAAAGCTAGAGTATAAAGGTCACATGCTGGCTACTGTCTGAAGGAGAAAGCTAACTTCTTGCTAGGACTTTTCCCAGGGCTACTATCTACTCTTTCTCTTGCAGCCATCTTCTGTATCAAGATAGGTTTGATAACAATTGACTAGTAAATACCTGGTAAGTCTCTGAAGTCCTGTCAATGTAATCAATCCTGACTGATTAGAAGAGAAATGCTGAAAAACAGACCCTTGCATTTGTTACACCAACTTTATATACCAACTTTTATGTAATAATATACCAACAATATAACAACTTAATTAAGTGCAGCATGGGAGAATTGTTCTGTTAAACCATAGCTGAAGGCCTTCCGTAAGAAGCTGCAAAAGCTGTATGTTTGTAATTGCCAGCTCTTCCCTAAACTTATCCCTCTGTTAAGGTACTGAAATTAGAACAAGTAGCAACAACCATTCTCATGGGGCTGAATGTCTTCTATCACCGACATCTGAGCACTGCAAACTGCAACAGGAGACCCATACTACAGGAAGTACTGTTCTCCCCTTTTATGAAAAAGAAAACAGAGAGATGAAGTGATTTCCCCATGATTTCTCTTCTTGGCTCCTTCTCAAGACTTGCTAAGGTCACCCGATTTCCCCACTCATACTGCCTTCCTTTTTTTTTTTTTTTTTTTGCTGGTATTTTAATTTGTTGCTGGTTTCAGCCAAAATATATTTAAATGTTCTTAAATGAATTGCTCACTTTAGCAATCTGATCTTTGGAATTTCATTAATCCTTAGGTTGTACAGCAGAATGGATAAGGGGAAGATAAAGGACAGAAATGCACTGGAGCAGTACACCTCTACCAAAAACAAGAAAAATGAAAAACAATCCTCTTTTAAGCTGACAAAAAGAGATCCCCTCTTCCATAGGGAGCCAAATGACATAATGAGGACCACCTGGCTGACGGCTCACTGATAACAGCTTGAACCTCAAAAAGATCATGCATGAAGAGAAAGCAAGGAGTTGGTTTGGAAAAAAAAAAAAAGAAAAAAACCCCAATCATTCAGATGCCTGTTTTTCACCTGCATTAATGCTATGACATTTGTCACAGCTGCTGAAAATTAGTCTCAAGAAGCACAGTCTGGTGCTATCAGAATTGCTATAGAGTTATTATGAACAGTTTGTAAGATGGTGTAAAGTTATGAAAGTTTTACACAGTCACACAGTTAGAGAAAAGAGGATTGAGGCAAAACTGATTTAGTGAACTTCCTCAGCAGAAATTTACCCCCACATCCCTAACAATCTTTTTGCAGACAATTCAAAGCCAGATACACAACAGTCCTTGACTTGCTTTCCTCTAAACACTTAAACCTAACCAGAGCTACAATACAACAGCATCTCTTTACACAGAATGGCAAGGTGGGAGAAATAGCACAAAAAACATACTTTGCAGCTTAATTTGTACCCAGAAGGAACACAGAAACTTCATCTACATGAGTGTCAACGGCCTTGGAGAAAGAATCAGAAATAGTATTCTAGAAGCAGTACTAGTAAGGTGCCCTTGGCTTTCATGGTCAAGAGGTCTTGAAGAAACCCACCATTCTAGCCAGAATATTAAAATAATTCCAATCATATTCTAAATTTGCATTGCTTGTTTTCACGCTTTTCTCTGTAAGATTTTCAATTCTGTAATCAAGTATTCAATTTTTCCAGAATCCACGGCCCCTACATTAAACACGGCTGATGGTAAGAATACTCAGCAATTCTAGCAAGCACAAAGTACATTTTCTTCCTCACCACCCTCCCTTCAAGAGCAAAGAATCCAATCAAAACAAGCCATACTGCCAGCAAACTCTTGAATGCCTACAACATGAGAGACAGGTATTTTTCCTATCCAACTGCAAAGATCAGTTGTAGCAGGTATTATCAAGTGCCAGAATAAGAAACGAAGCAAAGAATAGAAACTTCATTTTTCTCATGTGCCCAAATTGTTCGGTCAAGATGAGAACAACAACGACAACAAAACCTGCCTGTCATTTTCATTTATGACTGCAAGCTAATCTTGGCTGGTACTCTTCTCTCTAGCAGGCCTCTTTTAGGCATACAAACTTCCATTTCTCCATTCTCCTCCAACAGACTTACAGGAAATATCCTATTGCTCTATGGAGTGATAAGGCAAAGAACAATTAGCAAGTGCTAGAATAACATGGAAATAGAAGCGACAAGGCTTTTACTGTCAAGAAAACAGAGATATTAACTTCCTGCATTGATACATGACTAGTATTAACTACAAAAGAAGTCAAGAAAGAACAAAAAATACATTTATGCTTTCTTACACTGGGTTCTTTTCTGAGAATAGCTTGGAAGAATTGGCCATGACCGTTATAGGTTTAACTGAAAAGAGGTTAGTGCTCTAAGTATTACTGATACTACCGAAGTGGTGACAACGGCATCCTCTGACTGTGAGATAGATGGATAGATAGATAGATAGATACATACACACACACACACCCCAGCTAAACCACTGCACAATCAGTGTTTTGTCAGCAGCTTTTACTCCCCCAGAGATATTAACGTTATCCAAAGCAAATGCAACTGAAATGGCCTGAAAGCCTGCATACTGAAAAGGAGCGACAAAAAGCCCTGTCATAGTAGTAGCATACGAGACAGTTCTAATTGTGGTTTTCTGTTTTTCTGAACTGTTTTTCAGTTTCTAAGATACTGAAACCACATCAGTCCCCAAGCCTGAAGTCCTGAACAGACTAGTTCAGAGCTGCTAACTCTGCAGCCCTAAATACTGCACTCATTGACATCCACCAAGATCTGCGAGTATATTTATGCCTTGGTACCAGCTGCTTAACAGATAAAAGGAGGCTTGGGTGGCTGAAATGTTAGGGTTTGCTATGTGGAAAGGAAGCAATACAAGTTCAAACCTTAACGAAAGGCTGAATCCTTTCTTTACTGCCAGACACCCCTCTTTTTCCTTGTGGAGTCACCCCAAATTGCATTTCCCGAGCACCCAAAACAAATGATTTTTAATCATCTCTGTCAACTCAATGTTTCTCTCCTTCCTATTTGAACTTGCCATCAAACAACTGGAAAACTACAAGAATCAGGGCCCAGAGACAATCCAGCTACAGCACATTAGATACTTGGTACTTTGTTTTTCTGGAGAGGTATTAGAGCACACCAGATCTTCAGCTACTCCAGGGTGGAAGGGGAACAAGGACAGCACCAAAAGGAAATCAGTCAGTGAGAAGCCAGTTGTATAAAATGCAACCAGAAAACTCAGGAATAGTAAGAATTTCCTCTTTGCTTTAGTTTGGGTGTGGTAAATACAGCTTACAGCACAGGACAGCAAGGAACCAGCTCACAGAAAAAAAGAAGGTTCAGATCTGGGTAAAAGGAAATAGGTCAGACACTAGTAAAAATCAAGATTCTTGCATCATAGTATTAATAAGGGGCTCCTGGACAGACAGAAACTAATCTGTGGTGGGAACAGTGCAAGATATAGCACAAACAAACAAGTCTCTACTGAATACCCTTTAGATGAGAATCAAGTGAACAAAGTTTTATCTGTTTTAGAGATTATTGATACTTCTGAGACTCACAGCTCTTAACATAAGATCTGAAAGGTCTAATTATTTTTAATGTGAGGCATGGCTGTAACCACTCCACTCCCTGAGGAGTCTTAGGGAAGTCCACGTTACTTAGCTATTCTTGGTCTCCTAGAACAAAAACTTCCAGATTCCAGCTAAGGCACAGGAGCCAGGCTCCATGTGGGAAGCTTTTCCCTCAACTGTTTCAGAAGGGAAATGACAACCTAGATGAGTTATACTGTCCACTTCCATATGCCCAGTACCCACATTTGCAATGAAAAAAATTCCCTGTAGTGTGCATCTATCAAAGTGTTTTGTGCTTCATGTTGCATATTCCTTAGCAAAAAGCACCACACAGACAGAGGCACGTACAATTTGGTAATAAAACTAATGACTTGAAGAAGTCTGACTGAACAGTTTATATTTATAAGCTTCCATGACTAGTTCTTTAAAATGAGAATTTAAAAACTGAAATTTATAGCCCAGGCCCTCCTCTGGGAGGAGATCTGCTAGTATCAATCTGACAGTGTGCATGGCAGCAGAGACAGCAGTAGCTGTGGGAATTAACTATTGATCAGGAAGTATCTCCTCTGTACATAAAAGAGGCAAAAGATATTTGGGCATGGACAAACATGATTTTCTGCCCCCAAAACAAAGTTTCTGTACTCCAGCTTTCCTGAGCCTGACAAAATTAGAAAGTTACCATACAAAAGATGCCCACAGATACAAAACAGAAATCAGTTACTGCTTTTTTTCCTAACATTCCAGATTTTGAGCCACCACAGGAACATCTAAAACATCTTTCCCAAGCTGTCATTCATAAAGCCCTACAGCAACTGAACTGTATTTATCCAGCTAGGAAATTCCTTGAACCCAGGTAACACTCCTGGAAATAGACTTGTCAGTTTTCACCATTAGTTCATTTATTCTCACCTACTCCGTGACACACAAATGTTCTACTCCCCTGGTAATTTTCTTACCTCTCATTTGTCTTTCCTGTTGCTCCCTCTCTTTCTTGGCTTGGATGGCCAGAAGGCGTCTGCTCTTCACAGCGCTGATCATATCGTCAGCTTCTATTTCTACCCGGTGCTCTATTTTCACCATCTCATTCTTTTTCTTTTCGTTTCTTCCCATTGTATTCTCATCCTTCCCATTCTCCTTGTTCTTTGCTACCATTTCTTTTCGCTTTTGCTTTTCTGCTCTCTTCTTGTCATTCTCTTCTTTCAGGACAGCAAGGCGCTCCTTCCATAGCTCAGCTGACATCTGCTGCTTGGCCTCCACATGGTCCTGCACTGAATAAGTCATTAGAATCCGGTGGCATAGCGCTGCCAGTATCTGCAGTTTCTCTTCAGGAGTCAGCTCAAAGAACTCCGATGTCTCCAGTTTCTCCAAAAACTCATCCTGTACTTCATTATCCTCAAAAGTCGCTGAATCCTTGCTTTCATCTATATTATCTGAGACCTCACTTTCCTCTTGTACATCTGACTTGCGTAAGCACAGGCGGACCAACTCAGAAGCAGAATGCAAAGTAAGTGGTATTTCGGAAAGCTTCATTCCCAGCTCAGCATAATCTTCAGCAATTTCATCTTGCAGCAGGGTCTGCAGAAGAATGACCAGTACCCGGTTCAAGTAAAGAAAGCCACCCTTCTCTGCACAAAGCGCTTCCATCAGAGAAACTGCTGTAATAGGATATTGAGCATCTGGCATCAATAACCCAGAATAACAGCTCAGGAATTCTACCACCATGGCTACATCCCCAAAGAGAGTATTAGGAAGTCCTTCTGGAGTATCAACCAGTCTAAAACTAGGCAAGGTCTTCCCTTTAATATCTTGGTCCTCATATCTTTTTTGTTTTTCCAGTTTTTCTTTCATCTCCTTCTCCTTCCGCTCCTTCGCTCTTTCCTTCAGTTTCTCTTTCAGCTTCTCCCTTTTCTTCTTCAGATATTCCTTTCGCTGCTCCTCTGTCATGGTGGCCCATTTCTTCCTGTGCTCTAGAAGCTCATAGCGTTTCTGTACTATTCCTCGCAAATCTTCAGGGAGACGGGCACGATCCTCATTTGAGAGTAACCTGGCTGTTTTGGAGATGATGCAGGAAAGGGCACTTTTTTTGTCTTCCCGGTCTTTGTTTTCTTTGTAATAGGCAATAAGATGGAGTGCTGCAGGAGGCAGATGTTTCTGGGGTTTGCTGGAAGACCTAGGGGTGCCTCCTGAATTCCTGGGAGCCCTGGACACCTTAGTGGTACCTTTTGCCATGTCCAGTAGAGTCATTTGTTTCATCTTCATCTTCGGAGTCTTCAAGCCTTTTCTAGGAGACTTTGATTTCCCAGATGATTTCTGCCCATTTAAAACCCTTTTGCCTCTCTGCTTTTTGTCCAAGGATTTGTTGCTGCCCTTTCCCAATCGGCTCCTCTTTGGAATGTGAAAGTTAGAGCCAAGTTTACCAGGCGACACTATTTTCATCACCTCTTCCAACTCCTCTTTGGTACATTTTGAGTTCTTAGAGTTTTTCACTTTCAGTGGAGACCCAATAATAGATTTCTCCAAATGTACGTGACACCACAGAGTAGGGCTCAGTGGCTGACCCAGGGATGATCCATCAGCTTTGGATTTCTTGGCAGGTTTTCTGTCCGGTGATCCAGAGCTCTTCCTCTTGGTTGATGGGTTGAGAGTCATATACTAAGATTAAAGAAAGAATAATTTTATATTAATATTTCAAGGTAAAGAAAGTGATGGATAACGGGAATCTAGCTCTTGCATCAAATTTGAGCAGTCCGGTTTCAGTCCTGATTAGGATTCAATTCTCAAGTAATGTCACTGAATATCTGATTGTTTTTAAATAACCCGCCTGTTAGCCTACTTTCAGCATAAAATAGTTTGACTCGAAGCCAAACAGAGAGACTGACTTCAGAATTATCTCACCACCTCAAATTCAGGTTCAGAGTGCACCCAGAATATTAATTCATTTCAAAAAGTAAAAAATAAAATATAGGACACTTGCAGAAATATAACCCTTAGGTTATGAGTAAAATTACCAGAAATTAGGAGATGAAAAGTTAAGATTACTAGCAAAAAAACCCAACAACAACAAACAAAACTGCAGCAGTAAGCATAGTAAAAAATACAGCCAAAGAAGTACTTACTTACAAACAGATATACACAATGTCATCAAGTTAAGAATGTCATAGAAATATTTATATTTCTGGCTTCTGGATTTTCACTGTTAGAGGTTTTACCCCTGATTTAAAAGTCTCCATTAATCTGATAGAGAAATCTGTACTGAAGATAGCATACTATCTGAATCCACTGTCTGTTTAACTTCACTCTGCAAAAATTCTGTGACGACATTTTTGCTGAAGAGAATTAATTAAGCTGAAAACATTCAGCACTGATATGAATCATAATTACAAATACTAGATCTACAGCTTACACCATATATTAAACTGTCACATGTACAACAAAGTTATTTTGCCAGAACACTAATTCTAGATTACTAAATTCTTCAGCCACTTCTCAGTGTTTAAAATTCAATGCAAATTCAAGTGGGAAATGTGCCATGGAAAGTGCCATCCCTAAACATAAAGCTAAGCTTATAGAACTCACACCTAAAATGTTACAGGTGCATATTTTTTCTTCTACCACAAGCATGCCTCCATCCATCAGTGCTTTGAATAAAAAAATTGAACACCACCACGAAATACCTTCTAGTAAGAGAGTGGGACCCCAAATAGTATAGCAGGGTAAACACAGCTCATGTATGAAGAATTAAGTTTTTACTTTAAGCAAATTTACAAATTTGCAGAAGAGCCCACGGAAGCTATCTTCCCAATGAGAAAAAATGATATACCAGATACTTCTGTTCTAGCTTTACAACAAAATTTGACAAAGGTTGAGTCCACGTGAAAGCGAGTTTACTAAATGGAAAAAAAAAAAAAAGTGCTTTCTACACCCAAAGATGGATTCTAAAACAGCAGAACGGTATGGCATTTACTCCATTAACAGCATATTTGGATGGTCACTACAAAGGGCTGGGGACAAAAACGTCCCAGCTATTTGGAGCATTCAGTACAAAGATTTGCAGCATCTGCCATGTAGTTATCCAAGCAGTTCTGAAATTGATGGCAATCATGCGATGGGATTTACGCAAAGGACAAGATTAAGTTCCTACATACAACATGCACACACACAAAAAAAGTATCTTTTGGGTCCAAGATGTGATCCACAGATGTGTTTCAATTTTTCGTGATCTGATACATAATCCAAAACAAGCGACACCATTTGTTGCAATTTACTTGTGCATATATTCTTATATTTAACCTCATTTGTAGAACATTCAGCCATCTCCCAATCCAGCACCACAGAAGAACCAAGTATCGTAAAGTCAGAGATATCCAGCTCTTCCATTGTGACCATGAAAATGGTCCAATAATTGATATTACCAGCTAAGGACTATAGCTCTTCTATTTGTCTATTTGATTTCATAAGGAAATCCTGACTATTATTTAGAGACAAGTAATGAAATCACTATGGGAAAAGCTAAGAAAACAGAGTCACATTACGTTGCAGCTCATAGTTTCAAAATGGATCACTGTTTCACATATTCAAGTTGTTTAACCTCAAAGAGACACTTTTCAAAAGAGCAGACTTCCCTGCTCTGCATCTTTCTATGTTAATTTAAGCTCAAGGGCACCAAAACCTAACTGGCCCACAGAAGTCTTAGCCAAGACTGCTTTCTCACCTATTCCCCACCACTAAATCCAGAAGATATTTATAGGAATTCTTACCTTATGTGGGTCAAGTAGGAAGTCACTAAATTTACTGGGGAGAGAGTATTTCTTCACTAACTCATCCTCCACTACCCATGGGGCATTCTCGCCAGTGCCAGCCCGTAGCGCATTATGACGGATGAAGTACCTCAGGATCTCCTTGTTGGGAGGACGCTCTGTACGGACTAAGCTATCTGCTGGTACATTACTGATGATCTTGGAGATAATATAAAAAAACAGACTGTTAACATTCAATTTTTAGCGACATTACAGATGCATGTTATATAGCAAAAAGGAGCAAGGACCATTACAATGCTTCAGGTCCGCAAACTCTCTACTCTTTCAAAGCTCTCTTGCAAAAAACGCAAAAACAAAACAAATACAACTTGCAATTGAGACATGTAACAGAGACTGGTAGAAGATTCAGTTAGCCAAAAACATCACCAAAAACATTAATTTATGTTGCAGTTTTCCTGCCAAACTCTGTTGCTTTATTTGGCAACAATAGAAACTTCTGATCTTCCCCTGGCACGTGCTTGCTACTAACTTAAAAACTTTTACATATTAGTGTTTGTTTTGTTTGTTTGTTTGTTTTCCCCAAGACCAGAGGTGTAGCTCTGCAAGCTGTACTCATTAAATTGAGGTCAGCACTGCCTTTCTATCAAATTAGCAAACAGATGACAAAAAGCATGTAGCAGTACTGCAGCCACACAGAGCTTCCTGAAGTGCAATTACTCATGACTCTTAGAGAACCTCAGTTAAAATGAGAGCAGCAGCTCCTGGTCCTAATTATTACTAGTCTACCTCTGACCAACCTTCATTAACTGCCTTACCAGAGATTAGCCAGTTAACAGTGAAAACTCTCAAGCTAACCATATCATTGTGACTCAGCTTCCCTGGGTAGTATCAGGAAATTGTCAGGTATTTCCATGGCACAAAACACAATTACTTGTAGAAATAGCCAAGCTAATCAGCCTAGCAGACAACTGCACAAATGCAGGCAACCCACTTCCAATCCCATGACTCCTTCAGAAAGTCCTGTGTTGTGCTGCGTAGACATACTGATAGTGATTATTTAAATCAAACTTATATGCTCATGTCATACCAGAAAGGACTCAAGCAGTCATCTCACCTTATCTTCATTTTTCAGCTTCACATCATATTTGTGTGGCAGGAATTTAGGTGGAACCCACTTCTTTTCTTCCTTCTTCAAAGAAGTAGGAAGCTTCCGAGGAGACCTACGTGCTCGATCATCTGATAAACCAAGGTAAGACATTAAGTATCTTAGGGTCAAGAGTTACAAAAGTTAAATCCACATCGTGACGGGAACAGAATCTCCCCCAATTGCTATGTATAGAGTATGGTTAAACTAGAACATCAAGAAAGATTCCCAAATTCAGTTTTAGAAACATTCTAAAGACACAGGCTGGGAACAGAGTCCCCACAAAGGTCTGAAATAGAAGGTAACACCAATCTTTAAGGAGTATAAAGGACCAGTTGAACTATTTAAACCCATCTTTTTATGGAAAGAAAGCTGCAACTAGCTATACAAAGGGAGAAAAGTTTTATGAGGTTCATAAAGAGGAAAGAGGTTTTCATCACCTAAATCTCCCTAAGCAGGTTATTGGTTATTTAAACAATCCAGAGTTGCTGCCGAAAGCCCTAGCTGTCTGCCATACCACATCTGAAATAATCCAATTGCAGGAATTACCAATTCTAAATTAAAATAACTTTTCAAATGATTTAACTTCAGTGGCTCTAAAGTGTCATACAATTATTACAAGCACCTTACTATTATTAGCCCCTGTGCACATGAGCTAGTTAAGCTGCAGATTTTAAGCTTACTTAGACAAGCTTGGGTTTTTTATTCTTAAGATAGATGTAACCAAAAGGAGTACAAGGGGATCACCTGGCAACAGATGTTGAGTCTATTATTTCTATATTCAGGCTGCAAATATTAATCACCTATAAAAAACCCCAAGCTTATTGAAGACACTGATCCYCTAAATTTTACGTTTGTGGGTATGACTCAAAGAAAACGCTAAAGCAAGCATGATGGATGGAAATAATTATTTACTAAGTGTACATAGAATGCAAGTCATAAGATGCTAGACCTAAGTCAAACATCATTTAAAAAAACAAAACTATATCTATATCTATCTATCTATATATATATATATCACTGTCACAATTTAAGTCCTACAGCATTTAAGCTTCAGCAGCAGCTCTGGCTTCCTGAATGATGAGAGCAATGGATTTCTTTGATAGAAGTTTTTCTCACATCATTAATATTTGTCAAAATTTTAACACTGGGAACAGCTCCTTAAACAGAAAGGAGAAAAATTGATGTGGTAGCCTGCTAAGCAGGCCACCAAGGAGGAAGTACCTAAGTTAAAAGCATGACAGTGGTCCTTTCCTTTTTAAGGTGGAAGTATCCAGATTTAAAACATGACAGTGGTTCTTTCCTTTTTAAAGCAGAGAAACATATGAATAAGTATTTCAACATATTTCTACCTACAACATAACCAAATCGTAACAAAATTAGTCTTCAATTAAGATCAACACGCTTTATAGCTTAAACAGAGCAAAAGTTCTAACACCCCTCCCTCCCCCAAACCAGCAGTCTCAGGTAAGCAATCACAGATGCCACGGGCTGCATGCACCATACGCATAACTGTGCAGTTAGGTTCCACATTAATGCTATATTCTAGACAATGGGGAAGTCTCTGTTCCAAGCATCACTCTTTATGGAAGTTTTGCTTTGAAGTCAAAGATCCTAAACTTTGTAACAAGAGCTACAGCGCATGTGAGAGGAGACCAACCCTCTCTTTGCAAGACAGGCTGAGAATTAACTTTCGCCTGCTTTTGTTCCACATTTATTTTAAAAATCTTGCTATACTACGTTTTTCTGCTCAACAGCACAAGACACTTCAAGGTCTATAAGAGATCTGCTTTGAGAGACTTGCTTTAATGCCTTTTAAGTGGCTGAGTGTTACCTTTACTGGAGGTGAGTACCTTGCATGGCAGGTTTACATTTAAGAAATAACAACACGTTGCTTAGATTTTAAAGGACTCGAGTTATAAAGCCACCTCTGTGATAGGCTAGTGACCTGTCCTTTAGCAATGATTTACTTTCTAGATTCTAGAAACAGGGATGACTATATTGAATTCCATTAAACAGCAACTGGATATCTGATTAAAACAAAAACAAAAACTATGCATTCTTTTCTGAAATTATTTTTATAAAACATATGCTTCAAGTAAATTTTTGGTTGCATTGTACTATAATAAAACTTACATTAACTACACCACTGGAACCTCATAAAGCATCCAAATGATGTTGCTCCTTCTGTTCACCGATTGTTTTGGATTTTCCAAAGCAGTATTAATTCCAATTACAGCTCAAGCTGTAGAACCTGCCTTCAGTAGCTGACCATCAATGTTCAGGAAAAACTAGCCTTTTCTCTCACTTCTGCAGATTTTCCAGAGTTCACTCCCTAAGCAACTAAAAATACAAAGCCACTTCAGACTGCACATATGATGCAATAACTCTTCTATAAAGCCTTACTCTTAATTTATGAAGCACAGTAGACTATAAACCCAAGAGACTGAAGTTCTTCTCCCTCGCTCTGCCTCTTTCCTCCTCCAAGGAAACCAGCAAGTTTGACCCAAGAATTATTAAAAATGCTAAGGTTAGCTCTGCCCCCTTGTGTGTGCGCAGAAAGATGCAGCTTTTTACATCACACACTTTCATATATAGGGTCTGCTATTACTTTTAAATACTCCTTGTGTACTGACCTCAACCCATATTACAACAGCCAAGTATACAACTTATTAGAAAGAAAAAGTCAAAGAAATAAATGCAACTAGGTGACCTCCAGATACTGCATACAGTCTCCTACAGGCGCATTCAGAGTCTGAACCCACTAAACAAAGCTTTTCTTATGCCATTAAGTCTTTGCTACTTCTTCTGTAGTATGCTGTATAAATATACCAAAAGTTGCATAATTATTTTCATTGACTCTGAAACATAGATAGTACTAGATAATGAATTTTTACATCTATAAACCACATTCTATTATAATCAAGGATATAAAAGCATTAGCAATAAAATATCCTTTGAATGAAGGTATACACACAAGGAAAAGAGCTAAAAATATGAATCCTTACTGCTTTTACTGATGTTATGATTCAGCTGCTAACACCTTTGATTTGAAAAATGTTGAGGTTTATCTTCTAAGGAAAGAGAGAGAACTGAACACAGGACACATAGTCAGCTGAGTCAGAGCCTGAACACTGTGTAGGAATCTCCTCCTCCAAGAAGCTACATTGCTCTTCAGCAGGCCATACTGCAATTTCAGTAAGACTACAGCTGAACACAGCTGGTTAGAAGTCTGTACTACACTGAGCAAAATATTATGGAAGTTTTTCAAAACACCAAAAGCAAAGATGTTGCTGTAAATTTGGCCAATGATCACTTTTAAAATAAAAGTTATTTCCATGCCTTTTAGGAGGTAGTTCAAGAAAACTATCACCCAATAAAAAGATCAGCATGTGTTAGTCCCTATCCAAGCACTACTATTGTTTCAAAGGATGAGTTTAGGGCAGAATGTTTCCTGCAATTCTGTTGTTTTTTTCTTCCCTGGTAATACAGACTACTGCATGATATCAAAACAATTTATAACATTTTTCCAGTACAAATCAAAAAAAGTTGATGATTAAGTTTGGGACTAGAGCTTGGAAGACCTTGTATTCAAGTCCTGACTTTGCTATTAGTTTTCTGGACTGCTTTTTGGGTTTCTTCTTCTCTAATATGGAGGCCACACACACCTTCCTCAGATGTTAGAGTGGCTGTTTACAAATACAAGCACAGCTCATTACATTCATGTGCCTTTAAGTTCAGTTATTCAGATCAGAGCTATGTTGTATTCTTTTTCAAGCACTTTTGAAAAAGTCTCTTTTAAGGAATTTTGCAATTCCCCCCCCCTGTTTTTTTTTAATTGCACAGGACATGAAACTAATCAGTTTTTTCTTTTGACAGTGCCTTCTCTGTCAGAGTCAAAAAAAAAAAGAAAAAAAAAAGCCATGGATGTCCAGTGTTTTGTACTGCAGCAAGGAGGAACAGATATGAAAAAGGGGAACAGTGTTTCAAAGCATGCTTTATTTTGAACCCTTCAAAAATTTTTTAAACACATTTTTCCACATGAATTTTTTCCTTTCAGCATTTAAAAACTGGAAAGGTGGGGGAAACCAAAATAAAAACCTGTTTTCAATGTCATTTGGGGAGATGAAAGAAAATGACAGCTTGTCTCTGACTGCAGAAGCACAAGCTTTGAACTGGGGATGTTTGTTCTGAGGATGAGGTAGGGATATCACAGCAGAACTTAATGATTCCACACAAACTTTTTCTAGTTTTTTTTTCTTTTTCTTTCCTTCCCTCTTCCCTCCCTCACTTTTTTTTTTTTAAATATATGCTCAGTATACCTTTAAAACTTATACATTTCCACAAATAGCTTTCAGTATTATGCTTTAGAACCACAATACATTTTCTGCTTTAAAACAAGCAAGTCAGCAGCACTAATGACACTGAAACTGCACCATTGATAATGAAAATTTCAGGATCATAATTACATATATCCTTTAAATACCACACACAACATTCACAGCCCAGGCCCAAGATGTACATGAATTCAAATACTTATTCACAGTTCCAGCAGTTATCTATTTGGCATGCTGTCTTACTACTTACTCATACTTTCCCTCCTGTTGTCATCCTCCTTCAGGATAGATTCCTTCTGGTTGTCCTGGGCTACCTGGCTGGAGTTCTCTTTGTCACTGGATGGGGAATCACAAGCTCCATCAGATTTCTTTTCAGAGGCCTCTTCATCTACTTTCTCTAGGGGATGTATTTTTAAAACCTTCACAGGCAACATTTTCTCCTTACCAACCTGTGTGAAAAAAATTGATGAAAACTAAACTTGAGCAAGGAACATGAACTAATCAGCTTTAACACTGAGGGGAGGGGGAAAAAAAACAACAAAAACCCCACACAAATTAACTAAAAAGATCCACAAACTGTGGTTTCACAAAACACTTAATTGATGTCCTACCTGAGAGGAACTCACTGTCTCTCTTATCAAAGGATTATAGGATTTCTTTCTACTACTCCTACCTGGAAGTTCTGTACAAATTAAGAAATAGAGAACTGCTCACCTGCAAGTTTTTCAAGTGTTTAATAGTACTTTTTTCTCAGCCTAAAGAAAGTGTGTGTGGGCAAGATGCAAAGTGCTATCTTAGTAGTTCCAGGTTAGAGAATCAGTCCTAAACAGTCTTCCAGCAGAGCACTTTTCATAAAGCTTTCCCTTATTTTTAACAAGCTTGATTTTTCTGCATCAGTTCAAGTTTTGGAGGGATTTTTCTAATCATTAGAGCTTTCCAAGCAGCAGACTTCAAGCTATGTCAGTTTAACACTGCTAATCCTTCTGAGGACATGCTATTTGAGAAGACTACTGCAGAGTAAATACATATATAAAAATATAGTTTTTTATTTTCATTAATTGATTAAAAATTATACACACTGACACACAAACACACACATATTTAAACAGCTCTAACAAATATATCGCCATTTCCCTCCAAGTCAGTCCCTTTACATCAGTACAGGTCATCCACATGCCTTTGCTTATGGAACATTTTTCTATTTAACTACTTGAAAAGCAGGTGCTGTCACTGGCATTCCCCAGAAATTACATTCTCATCATTTTTCAGCTAGTGTAAGTGGCCAACATATCCTTCCCCCCTTCTTTTGCCTTTAGATATCCAAAAGTGGCTTTGTGCAAAAACAAGGGAAATAACGAAAAACAGATCCTTACCTCAAAGTCACACTCTTCACCCACTGCAAATTTGGTCATGATCTCCAGCCAAGCTGCATCCACCAACTTTTCCAAAGATACGGTGTTGTGGTGGACTATCTCCAGTACCAGTTTCTCATACCAGATGGGGAACTCCTCCTTCAAGCTGAGCAAGGACATGAAGAGTTTTCATTATTCAGGAAATAAAAGCCAAAATGCAAAGTAGCCTCCCATTTCACATTTCAAGAACATTAACAGCCAAGACAATGTTTGAGGCAGATGCCACATTAGAATGCCAAGATCTGAAGGCTTTTTGGTGTACCCTCTTCCTCCCCCACCCCAAAGCATTCACTGGCAGGCCAGTACAAACTGACTTGCACTCATCCTTCCCAGAAGGAACAGTGTAAAGCATTCTGGGCAGAGTAGCTTTGTTGGTAAACCCTCTCTTGCTCTTTATTGCCTCCCCATTAGTAGTGAAATATATACTGAGAGGATGTCATTATCATGGGGCTTGTTATTTTAAGATTTTTCCTTTTAATACTAATGCAACGCTGATGAACATTTAGCATTTCTTTCTTCCCAAACTCTGGGCTTACAGACTCCTAACACAGTAGAGTAGGTAGACCCAGGCTTCCATGATCAAACTGTCTTCTACAGAAAAATACTTTGTGTGTTTTACCAGTTGCATAATCTTAAAACTTGTCATTCAAACAAGAGAAAGGACTGTTACAAGTTTACTTGGTTTGTTTCTTTTATGAAAAGATCAGGTCAACTAGCTGGCATGAGGTCTAAGAAATATTGTATTTTTTTCAGCCAAAAAGTGAAATCCATTTCAAGTTACTGAAAGAAGGAACAAAACACTCTACTTTTTCCAAAACTCTTTTAGCTTCCCAAACTAAGGGATTTATCGATGACAGAATCATCAGCTGTATTTGCTATTCTGCAATTGCCATGAACAAATTTATCCCTATAACAAACTGCCTAAATGAACTTTTTTATTCAGATTGTTGACAGGTATTAAAGTGGCCAGTAAACTCCCTAGGAAGTTTATAATCCTGTTTCACAGAGACAAGTCCAAAATTGCATTTCACAGAATCTTTTTTTTACATTTAGAGAGACTATAGCTAAACCGGGTTACTGAGAAATCTTTCATTAATATTCCATTTACATTTCTGAATGTTTTCAGAAGTGGCCAACCAATCCAGCATCACTACCCAAAAGAAAGTGACACTAAACTAGTATACGTGGACTTGGTTACTTCAAGATTACATGCTTGCAGAGCCAGCTAGACACCCTTCCCTCAAACAAGAACATTAGTTAGGAAGGACTGAACACAATAGTACTTCAAGCCTCACAGAAATAAGGACCATTAGGAAATATATTTCTTGTTTGCTTCTTTAAGGATGTAATTAACCCCACATTATGGGGAATTTCTCCTTAAGCTAAGAGCTATTAATTTTCTTGCCAATGAATCAGAAATCTATATTATGCATGAGATAGAGAGACAAGAGAAAATGTAATCTCTTAGATAGTACTTATGACAGTCTTCCCAGTTAATTCAAGGAACAAAAGCCACAGAAATCCATATCACCAATTCATAGAACAGAGAAAAATGTTGTTTGTTTGGCATCAATTCCTAATGCTCAGTAATCGTTAAATAAGGTATACATGTTAGTTCAGCCAAGAACTTGCACCTTTGAAGAAAACTCTTTTTACAGCAGAGAGCAAACTGGATCTCAACCGAGGCTTCAGGCCCTACCCTGTGTGCTAGAGGGGGAGGTCAGGGACACACCAACCATGGAGAAACAGTGGTGGTCTGAACACAGTAATTACTCTTGCCGTTTTCCCTTTGTTCTTTACTGTTTCAAGTGAAGCAGATTCTCAAACTCTTACTCCAAAATACTTGTTGTGTATAGTACAATGACACCACCACAATACCAATGCAGATCTGGGAAAAATATTTACAGCTGTAGACCTCACTGACGTGAAACCCTCCAGTGGCTTGTCCTTGTATTTCTACTTTATTTCCTTCAAGAATTTTTTTCCTCTGAAAAATTCCCATTACTTAGAGAGCTTTAAAATTGGCTAAGTACCATATGCTGAACAATTTCAGTTAAAGAAACACAAAGATACAGAACACTAAATAAGTACATTACTCAACTGTATTAGTGATGGCCTCAAATTTGGACTTAATTTGCTTTCAACTCCAGAATCCCCAGGTCTGCTTACAGCCAGTAAAAAGCTACTTACCTCCTAACTAGCAATCACATGCATCATTCCCAAGTCCACTCTTCTGCCCCAATGCCTAAAGATAGACACATACCAACTTCTTCACTGATACTTACAGCTCAGCAACTTCCTGCTCCTCCTCCCAAGCTTCTTTGTGTGTCAGCTGGCTGCTTCCTGTGCTTTTGCACGTCCATATTCGTTCACTGTATCTCTCTAACCGTGCTTCATACTCTCTGTAGAAGCAGCAGCTCAGGAAAACAGGATTTATGGAGTAGAGAGCATAACCAAAGTAGCACAAGACAATCAAATTCAATTAAACCCTTACTATTTGCATGCACAAAGGCTGAGAAACATTACAGGATGGTTTGACCCTGCATCTACCATGGAGATACTGCATTAAATCCAGTAGGATGCACTGGAACTTTCTGCAGCTGAAGTGCCCATCCTGTTCTGTGCTAGCAGGACAGAAGATGCCTTGCCACTGTCAACTCAGCTAAACTGCACCAGGCAAACACATATGGCTGAAAGTTTCTTGGTTTTGCTGAGCTACTTTTCAGCTTTCCAGAACTGATTCACTGAAAAACAGCACAAACAATATCACAGGCACGAGAAGCAGACAGGGTAAGGACTGCTAAGCATCTCTGTTTCTGAATGCCCAGAAACAACTGTTGGGGAACCCTCTCATGTAATGTGCTACTGCTCTAATACCGTAGGAAGGCATTATAAATACAAAATGCAAAGTCTCAGTCTATCCAATGCCTTTAATCTTTTGAGGGGGGGAAAAAAAATGCCACCACAAAAACCTGAAATTAAAATCACAAGAAAGTATGCCTTTCCTTTATTTTCCATCAAGAGCAGTCTCCTAGGTTGGCATAGAATTAATATCTTTCTGATCAACTACATTACCTACTTCCTATGTCATAACCAGCCTCAAGTTCAAGCTACTCTGGCCATTAATAGCTGCAAAGGCAAGTTACTGTAGCACAGACAGCAGTGCAAATTACAGCATTGGCTGCTCTGCAGTAAGCATCTGTGTCCATGCTCTACTCATTCTACCTGAAAAGTAATTATCTGACAGTGAAAACAGATATAAGGCACCTTATACTTTCTATGGATGGAACATGTACAGGAACAATTATCAGAAAAACTAACACAGTGCAAATCTATCAGTTTATCCCGTGGCAGCCTGCTTAAGCTGCCCTACCCTTACCAGTGGTAATTTAAGTGGAGAAATTACATCAGAGAAGCAAGAAAAGCATCTTTCCCTTTGCCTTCAGTGCATTTTTCAACAGAAAAGAAAGCACAAAGCATACTTATAATAACTACAGAGGCTCAGCCCTCTGCCACAGAAGTACTAATTATGAAAGAGAGCACACTACACGAACAGATCACCCTACACTCCTCTGAAAGAAAAGTTACCAGCCACAGCAAATCACTCATCTTATTCTGAGCATACTTTGTTTTTCAAGAAAATTTTAGTGTGACTGAAATATTTTTCAGATTCTATTAGGAAGCCAAGTCACAGTTCCAACAAATCCAGTCTTCATGGACGTTTCTCCACTAGTCCTTAGCTAACACACAGCTACACTATGAACACTGACAAACAGATGCATCATATCCACAGCAACTGGTGCTATGCAAGAAAATAAACTAGAAATAGGGTAACCTTCAGAGAAATTTGCCATTGCTGATGGCTTAGAATTTCCTCTGCCTGGAACATATTTTAAAACTGAGAAAAAATCTGCGGTTTTACAAGTTCTGACAGCAGGCCTTGTCCTACTCTTAGATTGGGTGATATGTCCATTTGATTGGACAGTCCTCCAATAAGTTTTGAGCCCTCTGGCCAACTTTGAATTCTCAGATTTATGAGGGATAAAAGATTAAGTTATTATTAATTTTTCATATTTTTTTTTGTCAGTCTGCTGCAAGCCTGATAAGACAGTCTCAAATCAAGGCTACCATAAATGAAATGGCAGAACTCAACTGTTCTGCACCCCATTTCTCAACAGCCAGCTGGCCAACCAGGACACTAGTAACTCCTAGCTAGCCCCACTGCTTTTCTTTCCCTCCTAGAGGAGTTACAGAATATGGGCAAGAAGTCTCATCATTGTGGTAGAACAGCATTGAGCATACAGAGTAACTCATTTGTAAAGCACACCACCTTGATCAAAACAGTGATTCTTGATCAAAACGGTGATTGCAAATTCTGTAGTGACACTAACCAGAAAATCAAATACAAGCAGGAGTCCTGATTTCCTATTTACAGCAATTAACAATTTTAATAATGACTAAATTGCAGTCATAACACTCTTCCTTCTTATGCCTTTCCCATAAGAAAAGCAGTTAAAACCAAATTCAGTCATCACAGTAGACAGGAACCTAAACAAAAAAGCAACAGCAGTCACTGAATGAAACTGAAGACCCCATCTTCACATTCTCCTGGGCTTTTCTTCTGCAAGTCCATAGACATCACTTAGATACTAAGGACTCACAGCTGCCATAACACATAAGTGCTAAAGATTGATTTTTTTTTTTAAGGAATCATCATATTTCCATTAAAAAAAAAACAACAAAAAAAATTTAATATTCTAACTACAACTAAATATTTGAGATATGCCAGGGGAAGAAAATTACAGTTTTCTTTCCTACTACATTTACCAGCTCTTTGTTCTCTCTAGTCCTGCAAAGGGACTCCTTTCCTTTCACAAGCAGGAAGGAGAACAAATAAATGCACAGCTCCAGTTGATAAATACATATATTTTTTTCTAACACTGTTTCCCATATAGGCAGGAAGATCCACAACAATTTTCCCAAGACTTCTCCTTGTACATGCATGTGAGAACAAGCTCAATCCCACCATATCACAACTCTATGTTTTTAAGATCAACACCGATTTTAAAAACAGCAGGTATAGCAATTTCCCTTTCCAGCTCAGCTCTGTCTCTCAAATGCAATTTAATTCCACCTACAGCTGGTCAGCTTTCATCTAACAGTGACCCCTGGCCACATTCTTTAACTAGCATTCCAGATTCAGGCCCACCATGTCTACCCTGCCTTTGTGCCCCTGTGGGTCATGCTAGAAAGCCCCCAAACTAGGTTCTGCTTTGAAATTCTGGGGTGAGGACAAAGACAAAAAGCAGGAGAATTTTTCTGCAAGTTTACTATATGTCAAACAATCACTGAACATGTGCTATTTAGTCCTTTTCATTTAAACTGGAAACAAACCCAGTATATTTCAGATGATACAATGGGTCCGATTCAGGACTGCAGGTGAGGTCTTCCTGCTGTGCCATAACCAACCACACTTTCAATGGACAGCACACAGTTGGGGCTCCCACTTCCACAAACTCCCAACACAATAAGAAATAAAAAAATCTGAATATCAGCTACTTGTAAACATCCTCCCAACAGCCATGAATAACATGCATGTTTAATTTAACAGATGACTACTCTCTGTGTAACAGTTAAACAAATGTTATGTATTATATCACACAGAAAATCCCTCAGACTTTGAAAGCCAGAAAACAAAGTTTTTTGTTTTTTTTTTAATTTAAAGGGACCCTTTTAAAGAAAAATGTTTAAAAGTAAACAAGTTAACCACTGCACATGAAGACTATTAAGTGGATACACAACTTACTCATTTCTGGGGCAGCATCAGCATCTTGATAAGTAGTATCAACTCTGAAACATCTTTAAAGTATCTTAATTGTTTCCACTTGTATTAGCTAAGAAGTCAAACTTACCATAAAGTATCTATGTAAAATATTACTTCTTAGAGGGGTGTCAAAGCTTTCAGAGAGTGACATGACCATGTTTCAGTGCTGCCTTGTATAGTCTTTGTAACAGATTTTAATTGGCTGGCATTACACATGAAGATGTGAACTGTAGTCTTTAGCTTATATGCAGAATGCAGCCTGACTTTTCCTCATGTTTTCTGTGCTGTTTTCCATACAAGAACACTAACTATAGTAATCCCACACATTAACAGCAAAGATTATTTGTCCGTAAGAGAACAAATTTTGTATTTTCAATAGACATTAAACTCTCAGTACATGCACCACAGACAGTTCCCTTTCCCACATGCATACACGAAACGATCTGGATAAGCCTGTATCACACATGAAGCAGACAGCATTTACTTTACACCTCACATGACTGCAGGAGTGGATCCTACAGAGCTCCAGCAAAGATGAGTCTATTTCTGACTTTGCCCAGTGATTCATCCATCCCCACACCCACACAATTAACAAGGCTCGTTCCAAGTCAGAGACCAGAAGCCTAAGGCTTCTCTACAACGCAAGGCACTCTACCCAGCATGGGTTCTCTTAAAAGGTTTTTAGGGGTTTTGGCAGTAGAAGGAAGCCATGCAAAGCTACAAACAAACAGAGCCAAATAAACGCCCAAGTTCTGTTGACCAGTCTATCCTTCTGTTCACTGCTTTTAGACAATTTCCAAATACATGCCTACAGGGCAGATGCCTCTCCTCATCTTTATTATACAATACCTCAATTTCCATTTTTTATTCAACCTAATCTACCACTGCAAGTCATTAAAGAAAAGTCTAAAGAACTTTTATATGTCTTTCAAATACCTCATTCATAGCTGCGTGGTATAAGGACCTGCACACCCTTAGAGCAAGGGTTAATCAATAGTTCTTCAATAGGGAAAGAAAAGAAGTTCAAAAGTAGATCATATTCTGCCAGGCCTTGGTGTGAATTAAACCAAAAGCCAATTTGAGTAAAGACTCTGGTACTTCTTTACATGTCCCTCTCTGCACGTTATTTGGATTCACAAATGCCATTTCTTTGCATTATCCAGGATAAACAGAAGTGACCAAAACCCCCCCAAAGCTTCTTTAGGTTACATCTCTCACAGTTGTCTCTCTACAACCTACTGACTCATTTGCAATTTTCTGTTCCAGTTTTTGCCTTGCTTATATTAGGCCAAAAAAAAAAAAAAAAAAATCAAGATAGAAACCCAACATTACTTAGTCTCTCTTTTTAGTTTCGTGATGTATATTTGCGGATATGAGTTTTCTGGAACATGTCAGGCAGTCAGCCTCCCACTACACCCAGTACAATACTTTCTGCAAGAGAAGAACATCTCTCTAGAATCTTTCTTAGTGTTTGCATATGCTTCCTCTTTCATTCTTATTCTGTGTCTAACACCATGCTCTCTTCATGCTGAGTAACCTTTATTTTTTTCCTTACTATTAATATCATCCGGGCATCTGCAGAAACATGTCCTCCATCTACTCATGGATTCACAAGAGTCAAACTAACAGATTAGTGTTCTCAGAAGGTGTCCCTCAACTCCTCTAAGCTGTTCCTAAAAGGCAGACTAATCTTAAAGCCACATCTTTTAGAAAAATAGTAGTTAGAGTTAAACTCATTCTTTTTGACCACTCATCGTTCCTTGCAGAGGAAGAGAACAGATTTCTATCTGGTCAGTTGGATGATGGAGCTACTTTCAGTTTGTGTACATCACAACATCAGGATTTTCAGTCACAAACTGAATTTTCTAATTTGAAATAAATTTAAAAAGTGAATATCTATCTTTAAACGGACACCCTATCCAATCTCATTTTACTGAGCTGAATCCATTAGTAATGCCTATCTGCACTCAAATGCACATTTTCTCTTCAAAAGCTACCTAATCCTTCCTAGGGGCTTTAACTGGCTGTTCTGCATACTGAAGTAACAAGACATTCTCAAATACAAGAGTCTGTATAAGTTCTGGAGTCCCTTTGTTTTGCATGCTGACAAGATCTCTGAGGTATGTTTCTATATTTATGCATTTCCACTACAGTCTCAGTCCTTCCTTTAGTCCTCAGTTTCTCAGATTTTGATTCTTATATTACGGATGACACACCAGGGTCCTGAAGTAATAGTCTGTATGTTACAGTGCAGGATAAGCCCTGCTCCTTCATTCGTACACAGAGAACCTGGATGGTAATTCTGTCTACGTAGCTGCACATCTCCTATAACAGTTATCTGATTTGCCCACGTCCACTTCCTGTCTCTCAAAAACTGTCACATGCTGAATCTCCTGGAATCACAGAAAACATCCTTCATGCAAAAGAAATCCAAAAGAAAATACTCACATTAAGGCTGAAAACCTAGGTCCTCCACAGGCAAGCAGCTTCTATTACCTATTTTATTCTTTTCCTTGTTGTGGGAGTCTCTGATTTCTATATTATCCCTTATGCAAGGAATACATTTCTCACACAAATTTGTGCTTCAGATACTTTCAAGAACTGCTTCTGCTTCAATTATGTTAATAAATCGATATCTACTAACCTTTGCTGAATAAGCAGACAGCTACAGTTGCTTGCAGCATTTAGCTGTTAATTTCTTTTTATGGAAACAACATCTCAAAGCGCTATTGCTCTGTACAGAGTTAAGTGGGGTGTTCCTATTTGCCTTATACTTGCCTTTCATCTGTTGTTTAATCGCATCTTACGTTAGCCTAGAAACCTGTCAGGGAACAACTGTCCTTCCTACACCATCACTG
This sequence comes from Apteryx rowi, assembly GCF_003343035.1. NCBI lineage: Eukaryota > Metazoa > Chordata > Aves > Apterygiformes > Apterygidae > Apteryx > Apteryx rowi. The sequence continues at coordinate 329,799 of NW_020450908.1, read as the reverse complement.
AACGTACAGGAAAAGTCAAAATATGTTTACCTAACGGTCCCTGCGCTAAGGCAGACACACCGGCCGCAGCCGGCCTGCACCCCGGGAACACCAGGGTCCCGCACCCGGGCAACACCGGGCTCCTTCTCTCCGGGAATCTGCGCATTTAACCCCTGGAGGTGCTCACGTTTTCTCCTGCGCACGGTGCAGCCGGAACCCGCCCGAGCGCCCCACTGCCCGGTGGGCCCGGGGCCGCCCCGGGACGGCTTTGTCTGCACAGCCCCGTCCTCGGCCCCAAGCCCACGGGAACCCCGGGCTGCTCTCACTGCCAGCAGCCGCAAGCGGCCGGCACCGCCGCCTCGCCCGGGCGCTCTCCGGGGCAGAAAGGGCCGCTGCGGAGCCCAGGTCCGCGCCAGCCAGCGGTGGGGGCCCGGTTCGTCCGGCGGAGCGCTGACAACGGCGGGAGCTGCCGCCCCGGGGGCCCGTAGGCAGCGCTTGGCCCCGCCGGCCGCTGCGGCGGGTGACAGCGGCACCGCCGGAGCACTCCTCCCGTCGCCCTGTCACGGCGCCCCGGCCGGGGCCGCGGCTCCGACCCCCCCTCCCCCCGCGCGGGTGGCCGGACCCCGCCGCCCCCCAGACCCGCGGGCCGAGCGGATACTCGCGGGTGCGGAAGGCCTCCTGCGTGTGGGGGATGATGAACCGCTCCCCCAGCTCCCCCGGCGGCAGCGGCTTAGCCAGCGGGAAGGGCTTGCGGCCCAGCAGCGGCGCCATGGCGGGACACACAGGGGTCCCGGCCGAAGCCGGTGGATTCTCACAACGACCCCGGCGGCGGCGGCGGAACCCGGGCGGGACGATTGAAAAATGGCGGGAGATTCCCCTCCCCCTCCCGAGCGGGCGGCGGGCCGAGTCTCGCTGCGCGCACCCGAACCTGCCTCCCGCCCCGCAAGGCCCACCCCAGCTGCCTGACTCTGGAAGCCTATTGGAGAGCGGTAGGCGCTGCCAGCGTCTGACTGGCTAAAACGCTCATCAATCGCGCCAGCTTGCCCCGCCCACCGACAGAGCAAGCTCGCTTGCACCGCGCGCAAGGTGAGAGGTCATGTTATGTAAGTGGCAGAGAGCGCGACTCCATTTTGTGTCCCCGTTATATGCCCCGCCCATTTCCCGCGGTAGCCAATCGGGGCGCGCTCCCGCCCCTCACCCTTCGTCCATCCGGGCATCGCGGCAGGGCCGCGCGCTGGGCTTTGTCTTCCGTGGCTCGGCTCGTGTCCCTCTTTCCCCCGCCTCTTAAAAGGGAGCCGCGCCGCGCCGGGCCGCGCCGCACGGCATTGTGGGAGCATGGCGGGCTGGGGAGGGGGAGTTGCACTGTCGTGTGGGGGCTGCCGTGCCTGGGGAGCGCGGCGCGGCGGGAGGTGGGGGTGGCGGCGGCGGCACGTCCACTGCGCGGGCGCGGAAGTGGTCGGGAGGCAGGTGTCCGGCCTAGGCCGCTTCCCGAGCCTCCCCTCAGCGCTGGCCCCGAAGCCCGGCCTGCGGGCGGGAGCCCTGGGGCTGGGGTCTCGCTGCTGGGCTCCGTAGGGAAGCGAGGCGGCGCCTCCGGCGGGCCGGTCCTCCGGGGCGGACGGTGGGGGGCGGCGCGGCCGGTTGTGTCGTGAACGTGTTAACGCTGGACGGCGCACCGGGCTCGTCCGCCTGAAGGGCTCCCGGTGCACCGTCGTGCCTCGCGAGCGGACTCGTCTCTGGGACACGGCCCCGCAGGATGGCTTTAATAGCGGATGAGGAAGGCCCCCTTGCTCCGGGGGAGCCGGTTCATTCTGATGCCTGTAAGCCGAGGTACCAGCTTCCAATATACGCAGCAAACGCCGCGCCGACTGCTGCCATGATCCTGAACATGGTGAAATGAGAGCCCCAGATGTCGCCATGGGGTGCTGCTTCTGTGAAAGGAAAACACGTCAAAAGGTTGAGAGTTCTCTCTCTTTCTCTCCTCTCCACCGAGAAATGGTGTATGCGGAGTATATTTGCTTTCAGTGTTTATTAGGGACCATAGTCATTAATATTTTCTCAAAGGTAACAGCTGACAGGCTGCCTGCCAAAATCTGTCATATCAAAAATATGAGCCTAGGAGTGCTCTTTGTGCTCCCTCTCACTCCTTCTTCAGTGATTAGGAATGCATGTGACTGTTTAAAAAGAGGTGTTTCAATTGAAGTATATTCTAGTGATCTTGGATCTCTGCTGCTTCATGGCATTGAGGAAATGTCTGCTTTGTTTAGCCGTGCTATGGTTACTTTGGGATGAAGAGAAGAAGTCCTGAGTAACTGCTTGGAGCTACACAGGTTAAATTCAGCTGTTCAGACTGCCTGTAAAGTTAGGTGCAGCCATTATACAAGCTGGGGCATCAACACTATTCTTCTGTTATGAATCTCCACTGAGCAACTAGGATTACATAAGCAAAGGAGATATTGGTTTATCACAATAGCTTCATCTAGCAGTGAAGAGAGTGTAATAACAGGAAGGTTCCCCTCATCTCCACCTTGCCAGCCATCAGTGAAAGCATATGGAGATGTAACTGCTCCCTGAGAATACAGTAGCAGCTGAAGCTCTAACCAGGTCCTGAAGTACTGAACCTTTCTACTTCCTATGGCAAACAGTCTCAGTCTTACTGGCTTGGTTTTTGGCAACCTGACTAGTCGAGCCCCAGGGCTTGATAGGGCAAATGCATGAAAAATGAGGTAAAATATGATGCAGGTTCATTAAGAGTTAATTTGATTGTTTTGAAGTTAACTGACTCTCTTAAAGCAGTATATAAGAATTATGACGTAGGTAAGGAACTAAGGTAAGAAGACAATTTACTGGAGGGGGAATATTGGGGTGGAGAAAAGTTCATGAGGTATTTGTGCTAGAACACACTAATTATTTTATTACACTGCAAGGTTGGGAGAGGCTGCCAGGACACAGAAGGATCAGACAATATCAGAGGTACAGGATGATCTGGAGGAGTTTCATTCAAAAGAAATATAACAAAACAGAGTGCAAAGTTGTGAACTGAAAGAATTTCTAAGTGGAAAGTTCATCAGCTGGAAATAACAGGAAGAAGAAAGTCTATATGCCTTTGTGTATCTCAGCATGACTAGGGGCCATTAATATATCTAGCCATTAAAAAGCCAAACATGAGCTTAAGTTGTTCTGGATGAGGTGTTTCCATAAGGCAGCATTTGTGCCACTGTATGTGGTACTGCTGTGCTTTTCTGTGGAGTCCCATTCTCATTGCCAGGTACAAGAATGATGAGCTCAAGCTGGAATCCGTGCAAAGAAGGGTTAGTAGAGGAACAGGGAACCAATTTTACAAGAGGAAACTAAAACAATTGAGCTGGAAGTTTGCCAAATATTGCAGCATTTAGGTATGGTCAGAGACCGTGAAAATTCTTCCTTAACTGACCCCTTTCCTATTCATGTTTAAATTCAGATATTACGCTGTTGAACACCAAGCAGCTCCCTTGTATAATTCTGCCAAAATAATTCAACACCATCTTTCTGAGTATCTATGGAGTTGCTCTTGCTTCAGTCACCTGCTGAGTGCTGCAAGTGAGTGCAGCCTTCAGTAAGGCGTAACATCTCAGCTTCATCCTGTTGTCACCTAGCTTCCTTCCTTTGGCTGTAGCTGTCACAAGGTGGCTGCCTCTGCTGTACCTAATACTCCCTTAGTTGCACAGTGTTCTCATGGGTGTGATGGATTCTGTGTTTTCTCTCAATGACTCAGCCCTGGACTGCAGAAAGGGATGCACTATTTGAAGTGGCCTGCTTGAGGACAGTTCCATGTAGCATGCAAAGTGGTATCATGCCTCTGAGATGATCTGGAGGGAAGCCTGACAGCCCTTCAGGGATTTCTCTGGAAACCAAGCACTTGCTTCCTTACAACACTAATAGCTTTAAAAAGCTGAGGCTGAGCACAAAGAAAAAATAAGTAAATTCCAAGGCCTAACGAGATCCTGTTATTTTCCATTTAGCTGTCTCCTAAATGATCCAGAGAGAGAATCGATATCCATGTGTTTCAGGCCATTAGAGGCATTCCCTTGCATGATTTTCACTTGAATTGACCTTATTTCCAGGGAGGTGACTAGAAAGACAAGTTCTTTCCTCAGCTAGAGTGAGCAGATGTGACTCACACAGGGTAAATACATCACTCAGCTGTGAGCAGATGCTATCTCTCCTGCTGTAAAGGGGGCTGATCTCTCAGCAACAGTGAAAGTCATAGACCAGGCATATGCAGAGCATCTCTACTTGCCAGTACATCCAGGTGGCCAGAGGGGTGCAATTAACACTGGATTTAAAATGTCAACTTTCTTATCTCTTCAGTTTATTTAACATGCTGAACCAGAGCTCAAAATGTGATACCAATTTTAGCAGCAAGCAGCAGGTAGGTTGTGGGCCTGGATAGATTTAGGAAGGCCTGTTTCCGCATACTTCTAAGATGAGTGTGGTTCTATTTTTCTTATTTAGTTTTGTAGTGGCCCTGCATATCATCTGGAGGTAAGAGGGTTGGTGACTGCTTCCCTCAGTCTGCAAAGCCTAGTTCTAATCAAAAGCAGGTTTCCATCTTGGCCAGTTTTTCAGCAGGTTAACTCTACAGTCACTGTAAAAAGCAGTTAGTGTGCATAGGGATTTCCTTCCCAGACTTTACGGTTTCTTCTAGCCAAGTTCTCATGTTTGTCTCCAACACTTCACATTCTCACTGGCAGAAAGTATTTGATAAACACAGGTATCTACTCCAAGCGTTCAGACATTCCCCTCTGTAGATGCTTGCTCTTGTGCCCTGGCACAGCCTGGGGCCTTAACTAACCCCAATGCAGAGTGCCAGAGCACTCTCCACTGTTAAAATTTATTCTGCACTCCCTTTCCTTTCTGAGAGAACTTCCAATGGCCGTAAGGCCATCAAGCCAAATGTCCCTTCATTTTCAAGGTCAACACCACCTTGTATTCATCTGTACAATATGCCTGAAGTGGTATGGGACATCTATCCAGAGGCTGAAGGAACAGATACGCCCTCAAAGAAGCTACAAAACCCTTTGTGTTGGTAGACTACACCACGTCTCTAAGAGTCTGTGACGTGATCTTTTGCAATCCTCTAGGTGCAAGAGTGCACCCCACTATCTTGCTGCATTTCAAAGAGTCTTCCTGGTTACTGTCATGGAAAGACAATTCTCCTTCCGATTCCTGCAGTGCCAGTTCCCCACTTGCTCAGCTGAAATGAAGGCACACCATTTCCTTTTGTGTACTCTAGAGGATATGCTTAGTAAGTGTTTTAGCTCCTCAAAAACTCTCAAAAGCTTTGAAATTGTATTTTAACCCCATATGAAACCACACTAACAGCTCTCCTGTATTTTCCTTGCACTCTGCATAGTGACCTTCCTGGAGCCCTTCACATCCCTGAAGCCAATGCATGAGCAGAGCTTGCTGTTGTTCTTTTTCCATATTTTAATTATCTACCAAAACTGAACACTGATTTGTTTCAAAGTCTCCCCACAGTAATTTCCAAGTTCCTTAGTAATCAAGGCATTTCCATCTGAAGTCCTTGGAGATGATGTTTCACATGCCTAGCCCAAGCACTTTCCAAGTATACAAAATCTGAATGGCTCTCTGGGGTGATGGTTGTGATCTTTGACTCCTCCCTGAAGCATGCACAACTGCAGCCCCTTTGAATGACTCAGGCCCTGCACAGCACTGCTGACTCCCATACATCCACCTACTTAGAACAAAGACTCACTCCCGTTATTGCAGCAGGGAGAATGAAGAGCCTCCTATCTGTTCACAACTGCAGTAATTCCACTGCTGCTTCTAACAAGAGCTGTAGTTTAAGAGAAACCTATTGGGTACGCAGCCAGGACGTCAGCAGCCTCATGTTCAGGGGAGGTCCTGCAATAACTAATGGGGGCTGTGAGCTGGGTGGAAGCTGCAAGTCCACACCCTGCAGTTTCCAGGTTTCAGAGATAACAGCAAACTCAGCCTCTGTACCTTCCCCCTTGCATTCTCAGCCCAGAAATGTTCAGTGCAGTGCTGCTGCTCACATTGAATTGCTACAACAGGCAGCCAGCACTTTGGAGCATTAGTCAAACAGAGCCTTAAAGACCAGAAGGATCTTTGCCGCTCCCCACATTCTTGTGTAGGAATGATGACATCCAGGTAGCCACTTCAAGGGAGTAGGATCCTGTCACTTGGATCCTGTTTCTCCAAGGCAGCATGTCAAAGTGGGTCAGAAGAGCAGGGGCCTGGAAGACCCATTACTATTTATGAGCTCCTATAAATGATGCCATGTGCTTCCCAGAACAAAGGAAAGCCTGTGATAGGCAAGAAATCATTCCCACCAGTTTAACAGCTAGCAAGGGAGTACCAAAATCATATCCAGCCCAGAAAATCCCCTCAGCTGAAGATATTTGGAGGCTAAAATGTTCTTATGATAATTATCACATATCATTGTCCTGTTCGTGCTCTTCCCTAGGGACCGACTCATGGCAGCTGTCAGAGAAAGGATGCTGGCCTTGACATACCCTTGTTCTGACTTAGTTCAACTGTTCTTATGTTTAAAGGGGCCTGGCGATGAGATGAGAAGGGAAAGTGCCCTTTATTAGTAATATCTGTAACACCTTCTGTCTTCAGGCTGTACAAAAGACACAGCAATGGAATGGTATTGAGCTACCTTCTCATGCCCATCCTGCCTTCTCTGCTTCCATTTACTCTTTCATGATCCCATACACCACTGCACCCCCTATCCTTCCCCACACCTAGAGGCTTCTGCTTTACTGCTCTGATGCCTGGCAGGTAGCTTTCATGATGGCCAGTTTAACTCCTGGCTGGCCTGGAACAAAGATCTCCACCTCTAGTTCCACCTGCTTGCTGTTCTGTTTGCTCTTCTGACAGGGCTGCTGAGGGAAGATACCCTGAAGCAGGCTCTCCATCAGCCTCCAAGGCCTCTGCCTCATCCTCCTTCCTGGGCGGCATGACAGCACCCACCAGGGCAGCAGGGGCTTTGTGGCTGTACTTCCTTCAAGCTCTCTCACACCTTAGCTTAGATTTCAAAATCTTTTAGGCATTTCTGTGCAGATTCCTGGAGTGCAGGAGAGTGTTCTGACACCTGTCCTCATCCATGTCTTCCTTCTTTGCATGGGCTCTCCTGCCTTCTGCCCCCCACATCCCAAAGGATCACACTGCACTTCCCTTTCCCTAGGTCACACTACCAGGCTCTGCCCCATTGCGCAAGGGGCCAGCTGCCTCTTGCCCTGGGCCCTCCCTGCCTTTGTGGCACCATGAGTCCGCATACATGCAAACACATGCATTCAGCGCGTCCGCTGTGTTACACAGAGCTGCAGTGGGCAATCCTCGTGCACATGCCCTTGCGCACATACAAGCATGCAGACCTAAAGGCCCCCAGCCACCAGGCAGGAAGCAGCTCAGTGATTCAGCCCAGAGGAAACTAAATTCCACTAGGTCCAAACATACCCTGTTCTAATGTTTCAATCCATTTAACCAAGGACATAAAATGAGTAGAACTAACAGCAGGATTTATTTCCTGCCTAGGCCCACACACGAGAGCTGGTCAACATAATGAAAAAGCTCAATAATGAGACCATCCTGCAGGTAAACCTTGGGCATTAAGTCTGAGGATGAAGAAAAAGGAGTCTTGTCCTGAGTGTAGACCTGGGTGTCTGCAGTGGGAAAGAGTTTTGCCTGGGGGCACGAAATGATGTGGCCTGCTGGGGCTGGCGCAAGGCCCAGCAAGGCCCCAAGGGCTCCCAGCCAGGACCCAGGGCTGGGCCCAGTGGGCACTGAGAGGAGCAGGCAGAGATGCCTCCCCCAGCTGGGTGTGCGGGTGGGCGAGGAGGGAGGAGGTGGCTCCAATGCCCTCTGTGAAGTGACAGGTGAGGCCGCCCACAGGATGCAGCACCCGGCACACAGATGGGGCGCTCTGCTGGGCCCTGGGAGTCCCGCCACCCACCCGCCATCCCCAGACGTGCCTGGCACCGTCGCTGCTGGCAGGTCCTCCCTCAGGCCACTGCAGGTGACTCTCTGCACCTGGAGGGTGCTGTCAGGGCGGCCAGGACAGAAGATGGCTGTGTGCAGCTCCAGTGGGATCTGGCCACTGGGATCAGCACTGCGGAAGACATCGCAGAGCAAGGCCTTCAGTGCTTGCCATGCCGCCACCTCCTCAGCAGGCCGTGGCTCCACCACAACGCCAACCAGGGCACCAGGGGCACCGCAGAGCTGCTCCTGCAAGGCCCCCAGCGCCACCCGCAGCTGCCCGGCCTCCGTCTCCAGCTCTGTGGGCCGGCAGAGGAAGAAGATGAGCTGGGCTGCCAGGGGGCCACCGGCAGCGAGGGACAGCACCTCATGGGCAACGGTAGCACAGGCAGCACAGGCGCACTGCGGCACCCATGTCTCCCCGGCCAGCAGCAGCACCTGGGTGTGCCGCACCACAGCCCTGCAGTCACCCTCAGGGATGGGGGCCGAGGGGGCTGTGGGCTGCTCCTGCCGCTCCATGGTGGTGCCACTGCCCGCTGCGGCCCACCGCTGTGTCACAATCCCTCTCAGTGCGGGCCACCATGCTCACCCTGGAGCACCACTCCTGTGGAGTTATTCCATAAATCCTGGCACACACTGGTGGACTCAGGTGGCAGCCCTCAGTGCGGGGAAAACTCTCCTGGCTGTCATGGGGCTGGAGCTCAGGTGGGAGCGACACCTGCTCTCGGCTTGCTCCCGCAGGTGCCCAGGGACACGGTGCAAGGTGCTGGGCACATCGACACAATTGCTAAAGGTTTTCTGGTCCCATATCAAGACATCTGATTTGGACAAGCATCCGGAAGCACCAGCTTTGCCCACCCTGTACAGAGTGATGATGCTTGGCAGGTGCCCAAGAGAGAAATGCCCTTTTAGTGTCTGGAGTGATGGCTTGTCAGCAGAACCCGTGCTTTAAAAGGGCTGTGTTTTTAGCAGCTTCATCTGTGTAAGCTTGTTAAAGGAGAATATAAATCCTTCCTCACCCAAGAGAGTGTAACTTAGGGCCTGGGATCTCTATTAACCAACCAGGCATGCTTGGGATGTGGCAGCAGTGTGAAGTGGGCAGGTTAGAAAACTTTTCCTTCAGGAAATTACTCTGCAAGAAGGGAGCCATCAGGAGAGACTTTTCTGGGTGTGATACCAGGGGAAACCTACAGATGAAGTGTGCCGAGCAAAGAAGTGGGAGGAGGACTGGACCATGCTCGACTCAGCTAGCATCAACCAGGACACAAGGCCATTCCAGGACTGACAAAAGCCAAAAGGCAAATGCTTAGTCATGCACAGGAGGACCACATGGGAACCAATGTGTTTTGACACATTCATATTTCATGCATAACCCCCCCAACACCTACAAAATCAGAGAGTAGATCATAATACATACACAGACCTATGTCTGCAGGTATTTCTTCGCTTTTGGCATCTTCTGTCTTGGCAGGGCTTCTCTGTCAATCGTGGCATTTTTACTTTCACTTTTTGTATGGTGTTCAGTAATTGTGTTAAAAAGAAGGGAAAGAAGATTGATTTGATGTGTGTCCTTTGGCAGCAAGTGGACTGCTAGTGGTCCAGACAGCCCTATGTCCAGCTGCCAGTGGAGGGAGGGAATCCAGGATTTGGGAAAAGGAATGCGAGTCAGGACAGTTGAGCATTTGATCTTCTTCCCACACACAGGGTTTGTCATCTGAGGGTCTCAAAGCGAGCTCAGTGTCCTTTGGTTATGTCATATGCAAGCTAGCATTGCTTGATACGCACAAACATGGTCAGGGCTGTCAGTGACTTACATTCTGATTCTCCCTTTCCAGTGGGCCTGGAGCAGGCTTGTCCTGGTGCCCTCCCTGCAGTAATATTTCCGTGTTACTGTTTTTATGCTGCCAGAGGCTCAGGGCTTTGGGAGGTACCGACTGTCGCATGGCAGGAATTGGTGCTTTGCTGCAACCATTCCATAGGTAGAGTTTGACTGTGCATGTGGAAGAAGGCAGGTTTTTTGCTGTTCATATCATCACTTCCCAGGATAAGAGATGCCCAGATGATCCAGAGCCCTCTGCATTTCCCCGAACTCCAACATGCTGCAGCTCCATGCAAGGAGCCTGCTGGAAGTGGCAGGTGCCCATCACACATTGGACAGCTTGGGCTGACACCTATTCTGGGCTTTGGTATTTTGGGGGGACCTGCTGAAGAGTTCCCCTGGCACTAGCATGTCACTGGAGGGTAGGGGAGTTTCTTGCACAGGTCTTTTTGCTCCGTGCCACTCTTTTGTGGGGCAGGGCTTCCTCGTACAGTACTGATGCTCTGCAGCTTTATGGCCAGCACCATTAACTAGCAGCTTTCTGAGCTCTTGACAGCTATTAAGTTAATTAAACTTTATGCTCTCCCTTTGGACTGAATGAACTAAAACCTGTTCCAGTTTGATGGAGATCTCTTCAGTGCTGTTCGCTTATAGGCTAGTTGGCAGGAACACAGAGGCCTTTTCCCATCACTTTAGCAATATGAAAGGACCCTAGAGGGTAAGTAACTTGCAGTTAACTTCCAGGGGTGTAATGCAGAGGATGATTAATCAGATATATTACTGTAGATCTATTTTACCTGTTTTAAACTGCTGCAGGTACTGCCTCATTAATCACTCCCATTTCTTTTCTCATGCTGTGACCCCAGACCTCAGCTATAACCCAGGTTATCAGAATGTGTTGGTTTTATGTTCCTACAAATATGTATATCATGAAAACCTTTATCACTTCTTAAATAAAAATATGCAGCTTTTGCATTTGACGTAAAAGTCTTCATAGCAAATGTCTCTGTAGAAAAACAGGACAGACTCAAGACTCAGATGATACCCATATTTTCATGACTTTTCCAGTCACCTTTGGTCCTTAGTGTTTCTTTTTATGTACAGATTACGTATGTTTTAATCCTGAAGCTGTCCTAAAATATGGTTGAAGCTTACTAAGAAGTATCATTTACTTCAAGATAAGTCAGAACAGCTAATAAGAACATGAGAACAACATTACCAAGTCAGGGCCCAGGTCTCTATCCTGTCTCCAACCATGTGAGCTACAGTCCTCTCTGAAGTCTATAGCAGGCAAACCGGTAAAAGCTGAAACACACACAAGAGAATGTCATAGATAAATATGGGGAAGAGCCCAGCTTTTGCAAAGAGAAGTCATGCCTCACAGATCTGGGAGTGCCCTTTCAAGGACTCAAAAATCATGTGGACAAAGGAGTTGTAGCTGTAACAAATATGTCTGCCAGCATTCATCCCAAAGACTCTTACAGAAATTCAGCTGATAAGGAGGAATGTCCTCATATGAACAAATAACTGGTTAGAAAAAAACAAACAAACAAGTGAAATAATGGTCAATGTTCTCATTGGAAAGGGAGAACAGAGGTCTGTAAACTCACAAGTGGAAAGAAGTAGGCAAATAAGAACCCATTTTCCATTGCAGGGCAGAAGATGTGGGCAAGTGTATACTGATGCTTCCCAACCCACAGCCTCTGCCCACAGGCTCCTGCCACGTGCCGATGAGTGCTGAGACTCTCACAGAGGACTTGATCTAGGAAGGGAAGCATATTGGGGGGGATTTTTGGTAGCTAGCAGTTAATGCCTCAAGACTCCTCCTTGCCCTGTCCATCACCTTTAGACCTCCTTTCCAGGTCTGAGACACTGCCAAGTCTGGTCCCAATCTCAGGCCAGAGACACCATTTCTGATCTTTTTGTCCCCTATTCCAGCCTCCGTTTCTCTGCTCCTTGTTTTTTTCTGCTTGTGGTCTGCAAGACGTGCCACCTGTGTTACCCACATTGCAATAATAGTTTTTTACCCTGAGAGCCTTGGCACAAATGGGTGTACAGACTGAAACCAGTTCTGATCTTGAGCAGCAGAGCCAGAAGGGTTATTCATTTCTATAACAGACATGAGAGTATTTGGATCTTACACTTAATAGGGGGAAAAGTATTTACTGGATTATTTTAATAGAGAAGGGTCACATCATTTTTGCAGGTGGAATAATAACAGCAATTAACTTCACAGGGCATTTATTTAATTAAGGTGTTTGTAATCTCAGTAACAGATGTTTTGCATTGAGTGTCCCTATAACATATCTATTAACGTACTGAGCATAATGTCAGTTGACATACAGAAATCAGCTGTGTTTTTCACCATATTTTTAAATTATTGTTTGACGGGCTGGAGATAGTGGTGATACTGTAACATAAAGTTAATTAACAGAATAAAAGTGCCTACCAGTGTGTGCAGCTTACAAATGCATATACATATGCATCCTGTATGCAGTGTAGGGATTGAACAGCATGCTTAGAGAGAGGAGAAGATAAATATCTGACAACCGAAATCAGATGTGTCCTGGATACTGTTTCTGTAGTGCCAGAGAGGACTGGGGTGTGTGGATGGCTCTGCTGGAAGCTCATTTGGCAGTAGGTGATTAGGAGTACAAAGCTCATCTCCTGTTATTTTCCTGTGCAAATGCCATGTTGTACAGCAAGTAGTGGCTTCACGGGGTTACTTAATAGGAGAAATACAATCACAGAATGGTTATTTAATTGGCTTCTCTTTACCTCTTCTTTAGCTGACAGTCTATATGGGGCTGCTAGAAATGGTCTCTCTCTCTTCCCCCTGCATTGATCATCTTGGTATCTTTAACCTGACTTCTACGTTTTGACAAAAGTTGGATTCGTCCTTCCTACATCTAAAGGCACATCACCATCTCACTGTGCTTGGCTTAGTCTCAGGACAGTCCCCTCCAAGTTCAGCCATTTAGCTAGAGCCTCCTTGTCTGCTTCTGAGATACATCTTCCGCACAAGTTTGTCCCTACAAACGCCCCTCCTTGACCCTCATTTCTCACTCAGTTCCTGTATCCTACCACAGTGCTGCCAGGAAACCTCCATGCCCATCCTGCTTGGTGAGTGGCCTATGGGGCAGGGGCATGACCCACTCTGATGGGCTAGCTGGGCTTCCCACTGTCGCTCCTGCCATGCCAAACAAGCCAGGATCGTGAGGAGCAGAAGAGCCTGATTCCCCACAGTGAACTCTGGCTGCCTTCTCTGCTGCCCCATCTCTTTGTCTCCCCCAGTTTCACCTCTTTTTTCTTCTCATGTTGAGTTAGCTGGTGCATGAGCCTGGTGTGGCAGGGACCAGGTCTGTCCTGGGAAGCACAGCTCTGGTGTCATAAGTGATGCTTTGGGAACACTGCTAATGCCTCCATAGCTTTTTACTCCAAGTAAGGATCTTCCCCTAATTTCTACACACATTAATAGACCACAGAATTAATGTTCTGGGAAGTCTGAATGAAAGGCAATCAGTATTTTTTAAGTGGGAACATCTCTTGAGATTTAGCACTGACTGTCTCAAATGAGCTATCATTTCTCTAAATTAGAATGAATAGAGGCACATGCATGACAGCAAACACATTCTGCAATAATAAGCTTGAATCCCTTTGGCTTTAATCCAGTTTTCTTCAGGAAGTCTGATCCACTGAAAAGAACCTATAGATAGATTAGGGAAAAGCTTACAGTTGAAAAAAGCTCATTCCTTGTCAGATGTTTGAATTTGCACCATGAAGGCAGTTAGATTTAAAAATTCTTAATAGATAATTAGCAAGTACCAGAAGAAATGTTTATGTCATATCATCTGATATATGTATATGTCAGATCTGTGTATGTCAGATCATCAGCTAAACACAGATGTCTGAAGTTTTTTATTGGTCACACGTGCTGTTGTTCATATTTACTGCTGCTACCAGAACTGACATTTAATGCCATAAATCTAGTGGTGAGTTTAAGAACTGCTGTTGAAGATTCCCATTATTTCTGTAAGGTGTTATTAGCAGCTATTTTAAAAGCATAGGCAAAGTGGGCACCACAGACAATAAAAAGGATTTCACGATGCTTCCCATAAGTCTCAGTTTCATCAATTGTAACTTTGTCAGACTGTAGCTACTTGGACTGAAATTCCCCATATTTGGTGCTTGCCTCATTGGGCTGCAGGAGAAGGCGAGGAGAAGAAAAAGTGGAATTTAATAAAAATGAAGAGTGAATTTGGATTTTGGGGGGCAGATACAGACCTGACAGAAGCCGGGGCACTGCCAGGGAGCAGTGCAGGCTGGGGAGGGGGTGTTTGACTGAAAGGCGAGGGTGAGTGATCCTGGCCCAGCTGCAGGCTCGGACACTGCACGGCTGTTCGAGGGGTCCAGCTACAGTGTCCAGCGTGGGGCCAGTGCTGCTGGCTGTAGGGAGGGTGACAGGCGGGCCGTGGGGGCCGATGAGCCCAAGGCCGGTGCTCCTGCAAGTAGCCAAAGGAGACCCTGAGACCGAGTGATGGGTCAGAGCAAGACCAATGGTGATGGGCGGGAGGGTGAGCTGTGCATCTTCCCTCCATCTAGTGTGGGGCTAGCCTACACAGGCTGTCAGTGCCTCCGTCCATCTGAGGCAAACCTGCAGGCTCCGAGGTGTGGGCAGCCCATCCAGCATCCATGCAGAGCTGTTTGGCAGAAGGTCTGCTTTTTTCCAGTTAATTTTTCAAGCTAGGGAAGAATGTGCAAGACACTACACTAAAGCTGCAGTGACATGGCAGTGTTAAGAACTCAAGAGACAGGCAAATACCAGAGTGAAGGTATCTATTCCCTCCCAGTTGAGTCTCTAGGGCCTTTAATTACATGATGGCCTGTTAATTTTTGCATAAGAGCAAAAATGTACTCAGTGCTGGGAACTGTGCTTTGCTAGTGCATGCTTTAAACACAGTGGTGTCTACAGAACTGTTAATTGCCCCAGGAATTTGCACTGTAGCTGCTTTTGAACTACCGAAAGGTTGTGTTTCTCTTCTTTGGGCAGTACATGATACTGCAGCAGCATCTCAGCCACCTGACCTCTGAATTACTCTGGACAGCTTTCTGGGCTGTCAAATACTTAGTTTCCCAGCTGCCCAGAAGATGGCAGTCCTGTATTTGGACAGCTTGCACGAATGGCACCGGACGGCACCAGAGATTTCTTGAAGAGAAGTATGAGACTTGAAAGGAAGAGGAGGCTTGGGGAGGGATGGGCTATGTTTGCACTTATGGACAGTCAGTCCTACACCATGAGATACCAAAGTGATAAACTGGGATTGTGAGCCATCAGCAATGAAGACAGTCTGTCGCCAGCAGACAAGTTTTCCCGGATATGTACTTAGCGACACAAACCTCAGCAGTGGCATGGAGCCGCTGTCAAGGAGATGTCACCAAGGAGGACCTGAACATGGGAGGGCTGTACAGCTTCAGCTCCTCAAAGTCTGAAGGCCTTAATCACAGCCAGCTAAAGTTTCCCTGCAAGAATCGAGCACATGGTAATGAAGCCTAATCATTGTCCACCTCTTCCCAATGGGAGCCAGGTCCGGTGCCTTTAAGCTTCATGCAGGGAGTGCAGAAGGGAACCTTTCCTTCCTGTTCTCACTGACAGCCCCCCTCAGCGCTACCAGGAGCCCCGCATGTTCCTGTGCTCCCCATTTCCAGCCCTCAGGTTTCCCCTTGGGCTCCATTCTCCCTTGTCTGCACCAATGTCCCCAGGTCACCCTTGTCCTGCCGGAGACTCTGCATCCCCTTTTCTGCCAGGCTCAGGTGCTGTTCCCCTCTCTCCATCTCCCTGCCCTCATTTCTTGCCCTTTGGTCCAGGAGAGGCAACGTTCATGGTGGAGCAGTTTTCTGCTCAAAGGAAGAACAGCAGAGCTGAGCAAGAGGTACAGTTGCAAGAAGGGTGCTAGGACCAATCCTTGATGCACAGACCTTTACAGAGGTGGTTGGAAATAACCAGCAACAACTTGGGATCTAATTCTTGGTTATTGCAAACTTGTCTTTGTCATTACAGGTTAGGAGGTGTTCACAATGACTTACCCTTGGGATGTTCAGGGAGGAGACAAATGGCACATTTTTGGTTGTTAAACCAAAACTGATCTGTATGCTAAACAAAAAGTTGAGCCTATCAAGGAAATCTCACCTCTCTCTCAGCCAGGAACAAGCAACAAATAGGCCAGGCAGTGCCACCACCTCGGGAAGAAGTTGAGGTGTAGTACCTCCTGGGTGTCTGTTCTGGGCTGCAGCTTCAAAATTCTTGTTCCCTTTATTGTTCTCCTGGTTTCTTTTGTAGTTTGAAAGATGTTCATCAGTGTTAGTATTATTGATTTTGTGCTGCACAGAACACCTGGTAGGAGATTTCAGATTATAGATGTACTGCAAATAGAGCTTGTAAATCCGGAGATGGTTGGGCCCAAAGGGAATCAACCCAAAAGAGCATCTTCTCAAATGAGAACCTTTTCCCTGGCATGAGAAACCAGATAGGGAAAGATCTGACCTTAAAAGCAAGAAAACAAACTTCTTGGGATATTTGTATGTTAGAAACAACTTTGTAGCTGGAAATGCTGTTACACCGCTCTGCTCAGCACTGCAAAGAAGAATGATGTTCGCAATCATGTTGCAGAGCTATAAACTCCTTTGAGAAATGTGGCCCCTTCATCCCTTTTCTCTTTAAAATCACATAAGCAGTTCTAAAAATCCCCCTATTGAAATTCAGTTCTTTAACAGATGCTTTGTAGTCTTTATCCTTTAAACTTTGCAAATGTTTATGTTTATATAATATTGTACTGCAGTTATCAGTCATTTCTTGATCACTTTTTCACTTAAAGATGGAAAACATTGTTGTTCTTTAAATGTTTGCAACCCTAAGAGCTTCTTTTCAAATGTTTCTTTATGAATGTTTTATATAGAAGACCAGCACTTTTAAACAATAACGGTCAGTTGCCATTCCTGTATAAACAGGGAAATAGCTTCACGTACAAATGCAGATCAAGAAACCTCCTCAGACTGATTACTATAGAAAACCCTTTCAGTATGAAATATTCTGATTATTTGGAGAATTAATTTATTATCTCACAGTTCCTTAACAAGCTCAGGATTGTCTACTCTCCCAGACTGGCCAGTTCTTCCTTCGCTGGCTGTTTAAGGCTAAAGGCTGTTTAAGAATCACTGGCAGTTAAAAAGGCTGTTTTAAAGCTAAAAGATGTGTATATAGGAAATAGAAGTGTTTGGACTCATTGGTAACATACTTTCCACTTCCATTAAGCCCTGGTGAAACTAAGGGGATTTATCTGAGAAAATGAGCTGAATACAAGAAAGAGATAAAACTGCCTCTCTAAGGATGTTCTCCGATTTTCCCTCTACAAAGACAAAAGCAGAAGATTTACAAGTCAGGCACATACATGATTGGAGAGGGAGTCTGGGAACTGGTGACCTGTGGGAGCAAGGAGCCAGCGAAAGGTGTGAGAGGTGATGCGCGGAGCTTGCCCCCGGGCAGCTGGTCTTGCAGGGACTGCCGGCAGTGTGCGCTGGCCTCACTCATGGCCAGGCTCTGCAGAGATGGGGGATCTCCCCCCTGGTGTGTGCCATGCCACCCTGCTCCGTGGACCTGAGGGGACATGGGGAGAGGCAGCTTCGGTGGTGTTCCTGGCAGCTTCCATATACAAGGTTTGACTTGGAGACACTTCATTTTCTGGTCTCAGGACCATGAACAACTGCATTAAAGTAACCCAATTAGATGTTATCTGTTTTTATATTTTAATTAGATTTTAGATTTTTGTTAGATTTTTGTTAGATTTTATCTGATTTTATCTGTTTGCAAGGCCCTTCCTTGGGTCACTTACCCCCTCCCTTGACAAAACTAAATTGCATAGGATCCCTGGATGCTTCAGCACAGCATCCTGCTGATCTATCAGCTATTCTTGGGATCTGTGTTAATACTATTTCCTCTTGTGTTTCGGCACCATGAGCAACGATGAGCATTTGTTCCTCAGTCAGCTTCTTCATCCCTCCCACAACTACACAGACGTCCCAGTTCCCCTTGTCTGGTCTTCTTCCAAGCTGGCAACCCATTTACTGTCCTTTACATCCTTGTCATCCTCCTCTGACATGTCTTCCAGGTTCTATTTGACATGGAGGGACAAAAGCAGCCCCACACTCCTAGGGGTGCTGATGGCTTGCTGGGGACAGTCTCAGCGCAGGTTGGGAAGTTTGTGACAAGGAGGCTAGGGTCACAAAGGAAGCAGGAGCTGGAGCTTTGGGCAAAGGAGAGGGGGCAGAAACCGTGGAATGCAGAGGGGCCCCTGTGGGCAGAGCAGAGCCCTGCCACATGGATGTGCAGCCCTGGAAGGAGAACTGGACCACTTTGAGCATGGAGGAGGCTGAGTCAGGAGCCATGGTGCAGGGCAGGGGGGTTCTGCCAGGCCCAGAGTGGCTGCACTGGGAGCTGGGGGTGCAGCTGGGGCTGCAGCAGAGTGGCTGTGTGGAGCTGGCCATGATGCTGCGGGCTGGGAGGCCAAGCCTGGTGTCGCTGGGAGGCCTCAGGCACCAGGCTGTTACCCAGCACATGCGCCCTGGGCTGTGCAGCACAGGTGCTACCAAAGGAGCTGGGCCAGCAGAGCAGCCCCTGGCACTGCAAAGAGTCAGCTCGCACATGGGCCCACTGTGGGGCTCCTGCCCAGGCCCCCTGGGCACAGCAGCAGAGCTAGACTGCAGCACACACCCACTGCCAGGAGCCAGCAAGGATGCCTCGATGGATGTGGTGCTCCAGAGACAATTTACCCTGGCCTGGCTCCTCCAGCTCCTGCTGCAGATGATCTTTCAGAGCCAGCATCTCCAAGGGCAGCACATCCCACCCAGGTCCAGGGAAGGCCACATACATGCCTGCCTCTGCCTGAAGCTGCTCCACCAGTTGATGTGGGTGCCGGCGCCTGGGGCTGGATGCTGGGGGGCTTGGAGCTGGCCCTGCAGCTGGTGGGATGGGAGCAGACAGGGCAGCTGCTGGAAGCTGCACTGCACCGCAGACTACTCAGGGCTGCTGTGGGCTAGGCAGCCCCCAGTCCCCAGGTCCTGCCACAGGAGAGCAGCTCTCTGCGCAACCCAGAGCTCCCCAGCCCAGCTGCAGAGATGGGTAGGAGAAGCAGGGCTCAGAAAAGAGCTGCATTTCTCCCTCTTGACCTGTTGCATGGCATGTTGTTCTGGCACAGACTGCTAACACAAGGCTGGGAATGGGCTGTGTATGGCAAGGATCAGGGATCAGGGGGTAGAGGAGCTCTGTAACCTCTGCATAGCCCCACATCTGCAAGAAGAAAGTTGCAGTTTTAATTTGGTGGAAGACAATAGGCACTTCCTGAGCCCACCAGGCTCCAGCAATGAGCCACCAGTTTTCCCTGCAGGCAAGATGGGCAGACAGGGAAGAAGCGGGCAGGTCCATAGCAAGGCCATTCGGTAGCAAGGCTGACACATGCTCTGGGTGATGCCACTGCTCCCTTGGGACACTTCAGCCTGGCATTAGGGCCCTGACCTGGCTCAGCACCTGGGAGTGCTGTCTGTAGCACTCAGTGCTTGCACCAAACTTGCATGCTGCAGCAGAAACGTCTGCTGGGCTGTAAGTCTTGCCTTTGCAAATGGATGTTTCACCTTCCTGAAATGGGGATTTGATCGAATGAAATCAATGCACAGAAATGAGGCAGGGGGAGGAGGTTCAAGGGGCCAAATGGCTCTGCCCACAAAAAGCTGGATTCCTACAACTGCTTTCAGAGCTTGTCTCAGTGCAGGGCTTTGCTTAGCTGTTCACTGAAACGAAATGGGGTGTCTTTCTCTGGTTTATTCCCCAACTACTCGAAACTGGAGGATGTTCAGGTCCTTCTGGGAGTCACTTGGCCTGTTATCCCCCAAGATACAAGCAGCTGAATTTGCTGTGGGCATCTTTCAGGAGGACATTTCAACTCCTCTCCGTATGTCTCTTATTTGTCCTCTCTTCTCCTGCTCTGTGACTCTCTGCAAAGAAGCCTTTTGTTTTGGGGTCTGGCAGGTTGCAGAACTAGTCAGTACAAGGGCTTTGTGTTTCTGCAGGAGGCCACTGGTGCTGCTGCATGCCGCTGGGAGTCCTGCTGGGGTTGCTGAGTGTCAGCGGGGTGGTGTTCTATGGCAGCGCCGTCCTGTAGGCACCTGCAGGTGAGTGGTGTAGGGGTGGTCCTGCTATGGCCGAGGAGTCTGCTCTGGAACTGATAGTTCTTTGTGTGCAGCCAGTCCTAAGGAAATCTTTGCATACCCCCCCTCCACCCCAGGCAAACTCCATGCTGATGCCTGCATTTGCTGGCAAGGAGTCCCTTGTCTGACCCACCAGCTGCTGCTGGAGCAGTATCTCCCACAGGGGCAGTTTCAACCCACAGTAATTAAAGAAGGACCTGAGAGCAGGACGCAGGCCTCAAACCACTGCCTGAGGCTGCTGTCGTGCTCTCCCAGTAGATGCTTACTGGGAAGGTAAGGTGAGGCAGTAAGGGCTTCCTTGATATTTCAAATCCAGAGCTGCAAGCAGCCAATGGCCTTGTGTCTTGCAGATAAAAAAGCCAGAGCTGATTAATCCTGGAACCAGGAGAGCCAAAGAAGAGGGGACTTCAGGGAGGATTTAGTTAGCAGTGGCCCAGATACATCAAACTGTCTTCTGCATAAAGCAATATCTCATTAGAGCTCCTCTTTGTGTAACACAGCTTATGTTGCTTATCCTATTAGATGACTCATGCTGCTTTGATATATTCCAAGGAGAGTGTGCTAAACTTTCTGTCACAGCTTTCCCCAGCTGACTTCAGTCACCTCTCCCATGGAGACAGCTGTCTGCCTGGAGGTGAGGTGGCATCTGCATCCCTGCCAGGCAGGCAAGATCCCATGAGCCCACAGTGAGGCTGACAGAGCAGCACCTTCCAGCAAGGCACCCTTCAGAGAGCCAACAGGCTCACTGAAAAAGTAGAGTTTGCAAGGATCCGACTGTGGGATAACCCTGACCCCACTACATGCCACAGTTCTCGCAGGGCTGTTGGTGGATACTCTTTCTGAAAACAGTACCAGCATCGCCAACATCTTCTCAGCTTGACAGCAAACACTGCATGAGTCCAGGCTCATACCACAGGCACTGTGTTCAGATCCCATGGAGAACCTAAAAATGCTCTTTCTCTTTGCTTCTAGTGGCAAGACATACCTCAGGTTTGCCCACTTTACCCCTCCTCTTCCTTGCAATGCTGGACAGGCCCAGTGGGAAAACAAGGAAGGTCAGATTTGTCTACTGGATTTCTCCAGCTCCAGACCACTTAATACATATCTTTACACACCTTCTCAGCCTTCCCCATGCTGCACATCAAAAATTACCAGCTGCATAATTATCCTTCAGGTTTATGATCCTGGGCATGTCATCAGCTGCCTATAGAGCCCCACAAGACCTACAGATAGTGTAGATGGCAGATTTAGTGATGGGCTTTCTCATGCCTACCATGACTCCTGTCACAGCTGGCTGCTGCTCACCGACAGCAATGTGCAGGTGCAGTCTGTCTCCCACAAGTCTGCCTTCCTTGAACAGGGAAGACAGCTGTTTCTCATTGGGTTTGTCCCCTTTCTGAGTGGTCTCTAGGCCCAGGATGCATTTGCATTGCTTTTGAAGTATAGGAGGAGGAGGGAGGGGGTAGAGGAAATCACAGGAAATAGTCCTTGGCGCTGGTGGCACCCATGTCATACGGAGGACTCCTGGCCCCACTCCTCTGGGGCATCTCTCCATCCACCAGAGCCCCAGCACCCTGGGGGCCCATTTAGCACAGCCTCTGAAAGCAGTTGCCATGCCCTTCAGCTGTCTGAGTGAGCCTTCTGTTGAACCCCAGGATGTGATGGAGGCTCTTCAAGCGTGTCACAGCACAAGGAACGGGAACAACCTCTGCTCTGTGGCCATCACAGCCAGGGCAGGAAATGCTGGGTTTAAATCACAGTGAGGGAGATGCAATCAGAGATATGAATGGGGAATCCAGGCAGGCAGGATTTTGAAGTACTGGGAGAGTTGGATGGATAGCTTGAGTATATACTGGGTATATAATACAGTGGTATTAAACAGAGCAGAAATACCTCCCTGCCATCCCCTCGGCTAACATGCTTGGGCAGTGATGGAGCGGATGGCCCTGGCCCAGGCCTGCTCAGGAACCAGAGACTGCTGACCCCTCTGCACTGCTCAGCTTCTGCCTCAAGGTTTTCCTCCTGCTGTGAGCCTCGGACAAGCCTGGTTTTGGGAATTGTAGCCTGCTGCCCAATTCATGCTGTAGGCTGATAGGCACAGACATTGCTTCTGTTGGGTTGCTCTAACCAGAAGACACAGAGGGGACTTTCCCAAACTGCCTCCTGGATTTAGGTTTATAAACAGCTTTGGGGAAAAAAAAGGTTGCTGAGGGTCTTTTAAGCAAAATGATCTTGAACTTTGCTCATTAGCCAGCAGATTTCATAGAAATGCTCCTTGCTTTTGAAGAGCTGACAATGAAAGATGGTGACTAATCTCTTTACAAAACTGAGTCTCATCTCTTCTAATATATGCTTTTTAAATCTCCAGGTCCCACATCCAAGACCCAACTTCTCCAGCAAAATAAAGAGAGCTGGACAGCAGTCCAGCTTAATGCAGTATCTGTGTGCCTGGAGCATGTTCTCATGCCAATGGTCATGCTGAAGCAAGATGGGCAGTATGCAGCATTCCCTCTGGACAAATGTATTTGGGGGATAGCACTATTCCTGGTATCAAAGGTGCCAATCCTTAGCAACTATTTTAAGGGAGACTGCAGTACACAGCCATCCTGGGTACATATATATATACTTGTATGTTTTCACTCTTCATTTCACTGTCAGATCCAAGAACACTATTCCCATGATCAGATTCAGATAACTCCTAAGTGCTTGGATGGGGCACCACAGCGAGCCTTGCGGCCCAGGCAGCTGCATGGCTGGAAGATGGGCTGCAGCAGGCAGCAAAAAAGCATGGCTGCACTGTGGCAGCAGAGCCTGCAGATGTGAGCAATGGTCAAACCCCACTAAACAAGATCAGCCTCAACCCTCTCAGAGTCATGGCCGGAAAAATAGCTCCTTACAGCAGGCCATTGCCAAGGGGAAACCCTACCTTGGGGTCAGTCACAGCAAAGTTTGCAGCTATGGGTTGTCCAGCAGGTTCTAGGAGCCTCTTTGTACCTACATGGACAAGAGGTAGGTATCTGTGGCCACCTCTGAACCTAGAGGTAACCTTTGCACCCAAACATAGCACCTTTCTCTTGTCACGCAAAGGTCTGTTTGAGAAGGTGCTGAACTTGCAGAGGAGAGTTCTTAAGTGGAATGAATGCGGCATTTACCCAAGCTGTTTCGCATGTCCTCTCCCCCCTCTTCTTTGATCCCTACTTGGTAAGAAGTTGCTCTAGTTTAAAAGAAGCATTTTATATAGGCTGGTGAGTAGGCAGGAAAGCTTATCCAAATGCAGTGGGTTTCTGTAACCAGGGAACTGAGATATGCAAAGGAGATGCCCATCCTAGGGCCGTGTGACACAGCTCTCTTGCTTTAGCACTCCATGCTGGCCAAGAGGAGACAAAGTTAAGCTGCTATTTAACTGTTTTTCACCTTTTGGGGAATACTGGTGGCTCCAGGTGTGACAGACATGGTGCTTCCTCCTGGCACACTGTCAGTGCTTCTGCTAAAGCTTTTCTTCAGTTCCCCTGGGACCACACATTGCTTGCACTGAAGTCGCCTCTGCATATGCTGCAAGCAGAGCCAGCCTGGCCCAGCAGACACCAGCATGAGCTGGCATTGCCACAGAGCAGCTCTAGCAGAGCAGCTGCAAATAGCAACACACTCCCAGGAGGCCGTCCTGCTGCAAGGCCCTGCACAGAGCACCCGTGGGCAGTCCCACTGCCCCCTAGATTCCCATGCCCACCTAACCAGAGCCTCTCCTAGGCCACCCGCCACCTCTTGCCACTGCAGGACCATGAGCCTGTACCAAACTGCAGCTTGTTCTACCCCTGGGGTGGCCCACAGCACTGATAAAACCATCCACAGCACCTTCATCCCAGGGGCAAATGCAGGAAGCCAGGAGAAGGACACACCAGCCCAGAGAGGCAAGGAACAGGCACAGTATGGGGAAGGCTGGGAGAAGGAGCCTGCAGGCCTGGAGGGGACCGATGGGCTCCTGAGATGCAGGAACGAGGATGAGGCAGTAACAGCCACAATCAGGGCTTGGATGAGCCCTTGCAGAAGAGCAGAGCTGTAATCTTAGCCAATTTATTAGGACAGGGTAGAAAAAAAAGTCAAGGTATTTCATGAGACAAGTAGCCTTGACTTCAAAATATTTCCTATCTATGGGCAAAGGGAAGGGAAGAGAATGCTGTGATCGAATGCTGCAGCACTGTAAAAGCAAATGATGTTTTGCTAAAATGATAAAACTTGGCATTCATGTCACTGTGGGGCCATGTGTACTATGAGCGCATATGAAAATTCACTGGCTTGAAACTAAAAGGCTGTTAAAAGTGCCTCTTTGGAGCATGGCCCCAGGATTATATCTGTATCATCCTATTTCTTCCATGTCCAGGTTGGGAATATGGAGGATTTGTCTTTTGTCAGGACTGCCTTTAAATTTTATCAATACAGCTGGTAAGCTCAAACATTCTTGTGTTTTGCCTTTCTAAACACAGCTCTTTGCAATGTCCTTGCATGTACTGTCAAGGGCAGAAGCTCACAAATCTGACAAAACGGATGGCTTGGCACACAGTTTGGGGAGAGCACAGCCAAAGGGTGGATGTCCAGGATGCTGATAATGTACTGAAGCTTAGCAGAACCACTGTACCATTATTTTAAACACTGTGTGGAGCATGTCAAAACCCTGCAAAGTCAGAAGTGGTCAGAGACATAGGGGAGGAGCAGCCTGGCACAGGAACTGGCTGGTGCTGAGATGCAGAGCACAGGCTCCTGGGATGGCCTGGGGCCAGGCTAGGCTTTGGCAGGGGAGAAGAAGGGGGTAAATAACTTCATGTGAGTGTGCCATAAAGCACAGGCCACCTGTGACCTCTTGGAGTGTGGCAGAGCCTGTCCATCCCAGGACATCATGTGAATGGACGTCTGCCTCTGCGTGGGGGTTCCTCCAAGCTTTTCCATCCTGATTCAGCTCCAACTGACTTGTGCCTGCTCCATTGCATGCCCAGACTGCTTCTTGCCCAGGGGTCCAGGATTTCCCATTGGGTCTCAGTGGCTGTGAGAGCTTGGTCTCTTCTAAACAACCCAGTATGAGCGCACAGTTTCATCTTTCACTTCTCCTTTCTTTTCCTGATTCTCCTGCCGAACCCTGGGGGCTGCAGAGATTACCTAACCTTTGTCCAATAATATAAATAAGGCAGAGAATTGGAGAATTTGGCTAACATTTTGAATTTTAACTCCAATAAGATTTTTCCTCCTAGAACAGCCCTTGTCACACTCTTCAGTCCTGTGCCAATGCTTCCTTTCAAGATCTGTGTTCAGACCTGTCCCTCTGGTAATGACTATCTGCAATATGTGTATTTAGACACTGTGAACTCCTTGAACTCGTTTTCTCTCTTAGAGTTTGCATTATTGGAATATACAATTGCAGGACACAAATTAGTCATGAGATCAGCAATAAACCTCCATACCTGAATGAGGTTCCGTAGAATCCAGCCCCTCCTGGGATGAAATTTCATGTACAAGACTCCAAATGCCAGACCAGTTACTCTCCTTCCCCATCAGGGAAGATTAAGTGTTAAACCATCATAATGGTTTAAATGAATGGCACGGAGGTACCATCTCTGTTGGTTGAAGTCTTCCTGGAAGACAGATGCAGTGCATAAAAGCACTTAGTTTCATTCTTTGCTTGCTAATCAATTTGTCTGTGACAATAAATTCTGGATTTTGAAAGATGGAGAATAATGAGAGATATTTCCCTCAGTCCTCTGCCTTCCCAGGCCTGTTATTCTCAGTCCAGATGTTTCAGAGCCAGCTATTTTTTGTTTTTAAGCCTGGATTTTTCTGAAGGCTGGTTACCAACTTATACATTGGTGAGTCCTGCAGAGGTCCCCTACCATTTCTGTCATGTGAAGAAGAGATCCCTGAAGGCAATCCTGGTAAGGCTGGGCTGCTGAGGGGCCCTGTGTCCAGCACCTCTCACTCCTGCAGCCGATTAGGGGATCATTTCACGTTCTTGGGTTCAGCGGCTGCTGGACTGGCTTCCTTTAACCTGCCATGGCCATTTGCAGAGCAGGCTCCCAGACTGCTGGAGGCAGCAGATGGCATCACTGTACCACAGATGTCTGCTGCTCGCCATCATCCATGATGTGATTCAGAGGATTATATTTCTTGGTCAACATTTAATAGCCATTAAATTCCTCCTTTTTAAGCAATTTCTTTCACAATGACAGGTTTACACACAGGTCCAGTGCTTATGTATTTCCATTTTCCACATCATGTCCCCAGGGCATTTTAGGAGGAAAATAGCCAGTTCCCACACTGTGCAGGCAGGTTCACATCGTACCTTCCGTGTCTCACTTTGCCCTTGAGGGCTCACAGGAGGACAAACGACATTCTCTGAAGGTGAGAAGAGCCACCCAAACATAGGAAGGTGCCATACTGTGTCTCTGGGGTGGAGAACAAGACATAATTCCTGCTTGTGTGTGGATGCAACTTGGTTCAGCTTCCGGCAGTGTCGGGAAGTCTGACTCTTCGTGCCTGTTTCTCAGGAGGTCCCACCAGTACAGCACACTCATTTAATTCACCTGATGCTGCTTCTCACCTCTGGCAGCTCATTCATTCCCAGACAGACCAGGCCAGTCACCCTCTCCATGATATGGATGGTCCTGCCCTTTGCCAGCCCTGGAAGTCCCCTGGCCCCAGACAGCAATAGGGAAGGGACTGTGCCTGCTGCGCAATCATGACACATTTCTGTCTCATAGTTCAGACAAAGAGCACCTAGCAGAAGGCCCCTTTGCCCATTCCTGTCTCCCAGCTGTTCTGAGGGCTGCAGGGTCAGGTTATCTGCCACGCTGGGCAGTCAGTGTTGCTTCCCATGATGTCTCCTGATGTACAGCTTGGCATTTCTTTGCTCCCTGCACAGCATCATGATCATAACTAGGAGGAGAGATGGGGTAGGATATGCTTCAGGAGCCTTGCTCACGTGGTCAGGGTTAAAACATAACCACATGAAACAGGGACAGGAAAGGCATAGTGGCTAGTGATGGCCTTGAGTTTTTAGTAGGGGAACAGGCCAGTAGCCTCCCAGTTCAATGGCCAAATGTGACTCTGGGTTTTTTGTATGGAAGCACTTGGATTCAGTGAGCCATGGCTGGAGGCAGAGTCCCAGCCTTTGCTGACTTTTTTTCTATTTACATGGCAGATTTTAATTAATCCCACATTTCAGAGCACTGTCATTGACAGGGGTCAGGACGATCCTTTTCACTTGCCCCACCCCCTCTGCATGCAGATTTTGGGTCCAGGGGCAGTTTCCTGGGGGCAGGGGGTTGTTACCAACTTCCTCTGCTCACCAGCAAACACATTGCCTGCTACTGCAGGGATTTAAGAAAGCAGTAGGCACTCTCCTGCTCACTCTTCCCCCAGCACAAATGATCTTTTTCCTGAGTGGTCTCATTTACTTGAGGCGCTGGGATGGGTTCACTGGTCGGGTCAACTCTTCTGGATACCTGCATGGGTCTCAGGCAACACGATGGGAAGGGGAACATGGTCAGCCACTGACCTGGTCTTGCTTGACCAGTGGAAAGCAAAGATGTTGTAACAGCTGTGGATGAAAGAGAAAAAAGAAGCAGATTAGCCACTCTGTTATCACTGAGAGGCAGGGGCCACCTTTTGACAGCACCTGGGCACTGCTAGAAATCCTAGAAGTGCCTCACCCTCCCCAGAAATGTCACAGGAAAGGACAAGTGAGTCCCGCTTCGAGCTCACATTCCAGCACAGTCAACAGCAGAGATGGAGCAAATTTTCCCAGCAGCACAAGGAAAGGGTGACGATGGGAAGAAAGTTCACCAAAATTTGTGCAAAAGCAGAGGTACAAATACACCATAAATACACCAGAACACATGTATAAAGAAGGGAGCAAAACTGACTTCTCAGTTAGGGTTCAGAAAGCAGCAAAGTCTTCATAAATGGTGCTTTTTAGTGCCTTAACCTGCATGCACCGAATCCAACCACAGAGCAAGAGGAAGTTCCTCTGTGAATGAGATGACCCGTCTCTCCTTCCCAGCATAGAGATAGAGTGCATCAGTTATTGCAAGGATTTTGTTGTTCTTCATAATCAGATAATATTAGATTCTTGAGTCTGATCTTCCCAATACAGTAATAGTTGATTTAAGAAACTTGATCCTAGTTTATAATGCTGTAAATAGGAGGAGAAAGGGACACATAAATTACAGTAAAATTTTACTGGTGTGTGTAAATACCTGAAAGCATAGATATAATTTTTTCCTTTACTCAAGATATGATCTGAGGTTTGTTCTCAGAAAATCAAACACTGCTGAGACCTCACAGCTGGGAGCTGAACACTTCCCCTATTGCAGATGTTCCCAAAGCCAATAAGGAAAGACTTCAAAGGGGAAAAGTCAAGTGGGGAGGTAAGAGATTTCCGCAGAGAAACAAATGTCTGCAAATACTGTGGAGAACAGCTTGCTAGTAGCATGCCCTGGCAGTTCAATAAACCCTGGTCATGATGGTCAACAGGCAGATGCTGGCAGGATAGAGTACCCACAGTGGAAGAAGCTGCTTCTTGTTTGCTCAGCGCTCAAGGTCCACATGTGCAGCAGGACCCAATGGCTCAGGCTGCCCCTGCTCCAAGCTCATGCCCAGCAAGGGCCGTCGAGGCTGTGCTCTTGTGGGACAGCTTTTTATTTGTGTTAGGGCAGTTTCTCACTGCCATAAATCTGCTTTAAGGCTAGCCCCATCTGGATCAGCTCAGGGGTCAGAGCAGCACAAGGGGAGCTCTGGGACTGTGTTCCTTTCAGCTGCACAGAGACACAGGGATTCATTTGGATAATTAGACTTTCTGTGGTTTCAGGAAATAATCACCAGTGAAATACTTGAAAGATGTTTCTCAAAGCATGAGCAAGCCCCTGCCAGCACCAGTGGTGTGGAGCAGAGTTCCACAATTTCATATTAAACCAGCTAGAGTGGATGCTGGCTCTGACAGGCTAATTTGCACTGATTCTCTGGAGATGGCTGGCATTGCAGACAAGCCCATTGTCTGCACAAGACCTCCAGACGCTGTGGCCGTGTCCGCAGGGAGGCCAAGCCTGCAGTTGTACCAGTGATTGACTTCCGCTGAATCATTGCCTCAGCACAGAGCAGATGCATGAAGGTACTATCCCCTGGCAAAGGAGAACAGGCACAATGTCTGCTCAGCTCGCCTCTTTCCAGGGGCTCCAGCAAAGACAGCTGCTGATTTTATTCAGTCACTTTTCAAATGTAAGACTTTGGAAAACATTTTTTTCAGTGTTTTCTCAATCATAACTCAAAGTTAGCTTGGACAAAAAGTGTCATTTGCCAACAGAGGTTACACTTTACATAGAAGGGGCCTCACTCAGTGATTGCTGGTGGCACATGTCTGCCCCATGCACAGGAGAAGCCACAAACCTCACTATATCTGCATGCTCCCACCCAAGGGTTGCCTCCAACAGTGGAAGAGGCAGGTGGTTTTCTGAGCACCAAGTGCTTCCTGGAGTGATTTCTGCTTTTCTCTGAGACTGAGATAGAAATAGAGAGCCTTGTGTTTCAAATGATTCAGCCCCAATAGCCCAGGTCCTGACATGGAAATGACAAGTTGGATGGTTGCTGCCATTGGTCTGGTTCTGCTTCACACCTGTGTTGGACCACTATTGAGCCATGCAGTGTTTGTTTCAGAAGAAAGTGAAAATGTCACTGGGATCTTTCACAGGGCTGGTTTGCTGCCTCCCACTCCCGTCTGCCTCAGGGTCAGTTCAGAAAGAGTGACCCCAGAACCTACTCAGCCTTGCAATGGTGGGAGTGGGCTGCATAGAGAGTGGGGCTGCATGTCTGCAGTTTTACCTTTCAAGGGTTGTGCCCAGAAGAAACAACAAGAAGGAGGCCAGCTAATATCTCTGAATGCCAGTTGGTGGCAGATCCCTGAGAAGTCCTGCTTGACACATGGGGGACTGCATGTATGAGTTCTTCTAAGGAATTACCTGCTGCTCCAGGGCTGTATTTGCTCAACTCCTGATAAGGGTTCTTATCAGAGCAGAATAACATCCCTGCTGCGGGGAAGTGCCAATTCAGGATATAGCCCTAGAGCTGGCAGGACATTAATGCACCCCAAGATGAGAATGGGACACGACCTCTGGGAGCAGTCTTGGTCGCGCTCCTCCCCTGGCATAGGGCAACTATAAATCTTGTGACTCAAAGGCTATCCGAAGCAGCTTTCTGGTCTTCCAGGTGTCCCTGTGGAAGCAACATGGGTGAGTGTGAGCATGGGGAGTGGGGCAGGGTGATCTCCTGGGCCCATGGGTCCCCAGGAGCAGTGATAGAGGAGCGGGTGTGCTGGGTACCTCCACCCTGGCAGAGCCATCCGTTTGCTTCCGTGGCTAGAGGGCTTTCCACAGATGATACAGGTCATAACGCAGAGAAGACTCAAGGTCTGTGCTGCTTCCCTGGGGGTTCGAGTGGGACATGTGAGTCACTGAGTCTGACCTCAGTCCAGCCCAGCAGCTCTCTGGGCAGCTTTGTTGCAGAGGAGACCTCAGGAGGGGTATGACAATGGAAGAGGGAACTATGTTCTGCCCTGTCCCACTGCAGGAGAGCTGGGGAGCAGAGGTGGGTCAGAACAGGCCTACAGCCATGCCTGTTTGACCCAGCACTGAATCAGGTGTCCAGGGTTCACATGCCACTTCGGAAAGGCTGACTGAGCCTCTGCCAAGCTGAGTGCATACGGAAGTGGGCTAGCACCTGTCCCCCAGCTGAGGGTTTTAACAGAGCCATGGCCACATGTACTCATGGTCTGACACCACAGCCATGGACTGTGCTCTGAGGGTAGAGCAAACCTGTCCTCACTGTCCTGCAGACCGAGGTCACCAGGCCAGTCTGACCTTATAGCCAGGAGCTCTCAGCACCTCATATTGCTGTGAACACAGCTGGAAGAGCTTCAGACTCAAGCTAGACACAGGGGTCCAGGCAAAACAAGGGCGGGTCTCTGCAAACAAAGCCCACCCAGGCTGAGGCTGCCACTGAAATAAGGGCTGTACTTGTGTGATGGAGGGCAAAATCTGCAGGAAGAAGGTCAGAGTGGCCTTTCTGCATGCAAATTTGTCAGTGGACATAGAAAAGATGTCAAATAAAGAACAACATTCCAGCAACTTAAATCCGAGGAGTAGTCTGCTATCCCAGCAGCATGAACCTTTCTTCTGCCAGGAAAAGACAGGTTCATGTCTAGCAGATAGTCAGTGCTCTTTATTTCTAGTCCTGCAGAGTCATAATTCTATGTGTGTGTGTTAAAAATATAAGACTAAATTTACAGGTATTTGAAAAACTTAGACCAACTGCTTCCAAATGCAATCAGGGTCTATCATTGTGGCGTGTCCAAAATAGAGGCACTGTTGAAAAAGTCATCCTTTTCCAGGTGTTTTGCAATCCAAGAACACTGTAACCCTCCAGGGGTGCAGCTTTGAAGCCATATTTAAATGAATGTTCACTTTTAAACTGGATAATTATTCAGATTATTGTTATTATAACTAAATGGAATCAACATTGTTCTTTTTATTTAGTTGTGATTTATTTTTTATTTGAATTTCCCAGAGTGTGGTGGAAAGTCTCAAGAAATACCATCTAGCTGTTTAGTGAGCTGAGGGGCAAAAAATATTAGGCAGGATTTCTGTTAAAGGTTGTGATTGATAATAAACACTTTGGTCAGGTTTCTTCTGGTCTGCAAAGGAAGCTCTCGTGTTTGGCTGACTTTGCTCCCCAAATTTCTTGAGCATCTTGGTCTCTGGTAGGAAATCTGGGGAAAGGAAGAAGTCCAGCTACAAAATTCATGTCAGAAAGGCAACCTCTGTACCATCATCATGGGCTCGGGGCAACAGGCAACATGTGGGGATGCTGAGGTGTTACAAGACTGCTAATCACCCACTGTGTGTTTTACACCTGCAGTGGGACTTCCTGTTTCACTCCTGTCCTGTCCCTTCATCCCCCAGCTGCCCAGTGCGCTCCCCTCCTGTTCCTTGCCTGTGTGTTGGCTCTGCCTGCCCCACTTCTCACCGGGACCATCCAAAACCGCACCGCACTTCCTCTGAACACATTTGTGAATGGTAGGTATATGGAAAGTCTCTATGTATGCCAGCAGCACACTGCTAGGACTACCTCAGAGTAGGTACCCTGCTGCCGGCGAGGGCTTCATCTGACCTGGTGCTCCCCTGAGCTGTCAGCAGAGACCTGGCAGCCACAGAGGAGGATGTACGCCCAGGGCATGAGTCGCCTGCCCTTTCTCAAATATCCTGTTAGGATGATGAGAGTTGGCTCTGAAAGGAGGTAGGCTCTGAGTCTGTCTAGGCGAGCAGCTCAGACATCTGTTTGGTCCCTGTGTTATGGAATAAGGGGGAACTGACTGAGAAGCAACACAAACTGCCACAAACCATCATCTAAATTCAGGCCAAATCTCAGTAGAGCCTCCACTTGCAGAAGTGGCACTGTTGTCTCCTTTTAGCCGTCCCACCCCTGCCTGACTGCCATGTCAGGTGGAGAAGGACATCACTCACAGACATTCTACTCATTTGTTGGTGTGGAGAATCAGGGAGGATTTATTAGGTTTCCCTCACAGAGCCAAGCCTGTCCTTCCCCACATATTCCCTGCCCTGGATGAGGACAGGAAGGACAGGTACTGGGAAGGATGAAAGAGAAGAAAGGAAATGTTCCCATGCCAGCAGGTCCCCCAGTTTCCCCAGCAATTTTGCCTGTCTCATGGCTAAGAACTAGAAAAATGGTCTTTTCTGAAACACACTCATCTGAGGGTATTTTGCCAGACTCACCATTCCCTTGTTCCCAGTGTATTCACACTCTCAGAAGGGTGAAGCATAGATTCTGCAGGGCTAGAAGGACATCTAAAGCCTGCTTGCCTGAGGGAACATGTCAACCCCACGTTCAGTCTCAGGCCACATTAAATCAAAACCAGTTGGAAATGGAAAATCCAGCGGACAAAGGCTCCTAGCCACCTTCCCCCTGCCAGGAGCAAGATCAGAGGTGTAAAGGTCCTACATCTTACTGCATGAACTCCACTCCTTGAGCCAGGCAGCACTTCCTGACTGGGGGGGGCAGCTTTCTTTGGTGCCTCCCTGCCATTTCTAAATCTTCTCCCTACCTGTTGGCTCCAGGTCAGCTCCGGCTGGTGAATGGCTCCAACCAGTGCTCTGGACGGGTGGAGATTTGGTACCGCGATGCCTGGGGGACAGTGTGTGATGATGCCTGGGACCTGAATGACGCCTCTGTCGTGTGTAGGCAGGTGGGCTGTGGAGATGCAGTATCAGCCCCAGGTTCTGCTCATTTTGGGAGAGGATCTGGGTCTATCTGGCTGGATGATGTTAACTGCAATGGAAAGGAGCAGTTCCTCACTGAGTGTAATCTGAAGGCATGGGGAGAACACAACTGTGGTCATAACGAGGATGCAGGTGTTGTGTGCGCAGGTGAGGATGGTGTTTGCAGTACCCTGTGATCATTAAGCCACCAGTTTTCATTTACACCTTGATCTTGCAGAACTAGCTACAGGAGGACTACAGGATGTCCTCTGTCCTGTTGCACAGGCTCTTACTAAATCCCCCTCTCTCTTGCCCTAGGTTGGCCCAAGGACTGCAGCGAGCTCCCCGCTGGCAGCCCCAGTGGCATCTACATCATTCAGCCCACAGGACTCCACCAG